>NC_064863.1:76284498-76584498 GCF_024139225.1 Suncus etruscus
AAAGAAAGAAGAAAGAAAGAAAGAAAGAAAGAAAGAAAGAAGAAAGAAAGAAAGAAAGAAAGAAAGAAAGAAAGAAAGAAAGAAAGAAAGAAAGAAAGAAAGAGAAAGAAAAATTAGACCAGTAACAACTTTAAAAAACGGTGGGGGGGTTGTATTTTTCTTTTTCTTTTTCTTTTTTCTTTTTGCATAGGCATGGTAAATATAGGGAAAATTACAGTGGGAATTCCCTTGGCCTAAGAGATACAGGGTTTCTCCACCCTTGTAGCATACTGCCATTGGAACAACTACCAGCTTCCTGCTCACCCTAAGGTCTTTTTATGGTGCCAGGAAACTTTCCACTCAGATGTGGTTGATGCTATCCCACCCCTGTAGCTGGAGATCTTGTTATTTGTGTAGGTCACAGGGTGAAGGCTGGGAGTTTTTCATTATGGTTCTAGGAGTTCTGGTCCATCTCTATAGTTGTAATCAGTCTTCTGTAATTAGTGGTCTTGGTTTTTGTTCAGAACCTAGAACAGAGCCTAGGGTAGAGTCTTTCAGCATAGTTCCAGAAGTTCTGCTCAGTTGCAATTGTCAAAGTTAGATCTTTGGAATTAGAGATCACGGTTTTTGTACAAATCCTAGGCCGAGGCCTAGACTAGGAACTTCTTCATTGGTCCCTTGATAGTTTCTGTCCAGTGGATATTTATCAAAGTCAGTCCTCTGTAGAGAGCAAGTTTGGTTTTTGCTTAGGACAAAGGATGATATGTCTCCTTGTTGCATCATACCATTAGGTGCTGAGATAGGGCAACCCTTTCTTAGTTCAAGTTGTTGCTTTTTCCTCATGTCATTTTAAAACTGGTGCAAGTTGGTGCTGGGACGGCATTCTGAGTTTCCCCTAGAGGACTTTGGTTTCTGATACTGTTGCTGGGACCTGTGTCAGTTCCACATCTGGGATCTGGGGTTCTGGGTTAGATGGTGGCTGTCCAATCACGTGAAGTCTAAGTTGGGTCTACATGACACACGAAGCATTCATTTTATTGAATTTTGTCACTATATCCCACCAATGCCTTCTGCCCTTAAGGGTTTCTTTTGATAGGTTTGCTGTAAATCTTTTTTTTTTTTTTTTTGACCTTTGGTCCACATCCAGTGACACTCAGGGCTTACTCCTGGCTATGTGCTCAGAAATCGCTCCTGGCTTGGGGGACCATATGGGATGCCAAGGGATCGAACTTCAGTCTGTTCTAGGTTAGTGTGTACAAGGCAAATGTCTTTCCAGCCCCAGGTCTGCTATAACTCTTAAGGCTTCTCCTTTGAATGTAATTTTCCTTTTTGATCTTGCAGTTTTCAGTATTATATCCCTATTTGTGAGATTCATCGCTGTGACTGAGATGTGTCTTGGGGTGCTTTTTTTGGGAGTGTCTTTTAGTTGGTATTCTTCAGGCATACAGGATTTGGTTGCATGCTGTCTTTAGCTCTGGAAGTTTCCTGTAATGATGCTCTTGATTGTTGATTCTTCCTGGGGATTTTCTTAGTGATTCACTGGGAATCCAATGATTGTCATGTTGTTTCTGTTAAATTTATCAAGGACTTCTATTGTCATCTGTTCACATTCTTTGAGTATTTTTTTCATTGTCTGATCATTTGCTTTAAGGTTCTTTTCCAGTATTCTCTGCTGTATAGAGTTGCTCTGCATCTCATCTTCCAGCTCACTCATTCTGTCCTCAGATGCTGTTACTCTGTTACAGATCCTTTCCATTGAGTTTTTCTTTTCATCTACCAAATTTTTCAGTCCTGTTATTTCAGTTAGGAGTTTTCTGATTTCAATCTTTGTGGTCTGTTCAGCTTGATTTATGCTTTCTCTTTAGTTCTATGTGCATCTTTCATATTTCTACTCTAAATTCCTTATCTGAGAAGCTAACTATGTGATTGGTACTTTTCAGGTCATCAGAGCTACCATTTTTATTCTCTACACATGCTGTTGTCCTGCATTGTTTCTCTATTGCCACACTTGTAGTCTGGTTTTTACTGAAGGTTGTGCTCCCTTGGCTCCTCCCTGCTTGGGCATTTATAGCTTATCTCCGCTTTCCCAGCTTCAACAAGGGTATCTGAGAGGGGATTAGTCTCAAAATCCGCCACACATCCTGGTTATTTTTTAGGCAAAGGACATTTTCTTTCTAATTTCCTCAATGTTTGCTTTGACTATGCAAAACAAAACCAAAAACAAACAAAAAACCCTGCCAAACAAACCCCATTTTAGTTTTAGAATTTTATTGATATCTTATATATAGGGCTCCTGCCTTTTTCACAGAACCTTGGAATATGAAATACTTTGTTTTATCTAATATTTCTATGTCTTTCTATAATTTGAGAAAAAAAGTAGATGGAACCAGGGACCAAGTGGTTTCATATGCATTGTGGGGGGAAAAAAGGACAGAACTAAATACTCAAGGCAAAGTCAACAACTATAGAGCCAAGAGACCCAAACTATAACAATAAAAATATGTATAATGGTATTGTTACACTTATAGGGTGCTAAAGGTGGAGATATGAAATGCATGCTGGGAACTTTGGTGGAGGGAGATCAATATTGGTAGTGGGGATGGTTCTAACTCACTGTCATTATATGCCTGAAATAAAACAATGAAGGACTGTCATTACAATGATCAGTAAATTAAAAAATTTTAAATTTTTAAATTAAAAAAATTAAAAAAATAAACATCAGAGTTACTTTGTTTTATTAACTTAATTGTGAGAAATGCCAGTCCCATAAGTTTGCATATACATGCAGAACTGACTTTTTTTTGTAGCAGGAGTCGGCAGGATATCGGACTGATATTCTTCTTCTTATGGTGCTATCTTATATGCTAGCTGCTGTTTCATACCTGTTCTATATAAATCATTCCATAATAGTTGTCTACATAATAGTTATTTTTTATTAAATTTTTTATTTAAGCACCATGAATACAAACATGATTATAGTTGGGTTTCAGTCATAAACAGAACACTCCCCTTCACCAGTGCAACATTTCACCCCCAAATCCCCCCTCCCTTCTTCCCATCTTCATCCTATATTCAAGACAGGCATTCTACTAGAGTTATTTTTTAAGTTCAGTAAGATGTTTTTTTTCCCTTTCTTAAAGAATGTGTTAAAAAATACAGTAGTGGGGCCGGTGAGGTGGCGCTAGAGGTAAGGTGCCTGCCTTGCAAGCGCTAGCCAAGGAAGGACCTCGGTTCAATCCCCTGGCGTTCCATATGGTCCCCCCAAGCCAGGAGCAATTTCTGAGCACTTAGCCAGGAGTAACCCCTGAGCATCAAACGGGTGTGGCCCGGAAAAAAAAAATACAGTAGTCAGGTGTGAAAGTGGCAATCGCCATTGTTTGCATAGGCCCAGCAAAATATGGGGAAAATAGAAAAAAATTATTGGCCTAATTACAAGGCGGCCTCAGCCCTGAGGTTTATTGGCATAAGACTGACTCTGGGCTCTAGGCATATCAGTCTGTCCAACCCCTGAGTCATTCTCCATGGTCTTGGTGAAACTTTTTCACACTTTAGCTGTTGTTGGTGTCAGGTTCCTGTATTTAAAGATTCTGGATTCTTTGATTTTTCCTTCATCGAAGTCAGGCTGATGTGGAGCATTCTCTAGTTTCACCTCACCATTGATGTGGAGAGACCGGCCCTGCAAGTAGGTTGTTGCTAAGTTGTCTGGGTGTTGAAAGCACTCCATGGAGTAAGTCAATGCCTGAGCAGTGGTAGGGTCATCCCTGGTAGAGGTTTGCATCCTGGTAATGTTATAGACAATTGTGGTTGTTTCCATAGATGGTATCCATTGTTTAGGGGTGTATGGGCAATTTTCTGAGGCCTAAGCCAAATCATTATGACAATGTTCAGGGTATAAGGCCTAACTGTATTACAAATGTGTGTTCCCATCTCTATTATATAAAAACTTGTTTGCATATGTAATATATTCCCATTTTAATGTGCTATGCAAAAGAGAAATAATACCACAAGGTATTGTTGGTGCATCTGGGAGCCGAGGGAACAAGTCCAACATTCCCCATACCTTGGTTCTAACATGAATTCTATACAGAGATACTCTTCTAACAGCATTGCTTATTGAACAAATCTCAAAAGGGAAAAAGCAAACAAACAAACAAACTAAAAACCAGTGGGCAAAATTGTCACTATATAAGAGGTTATTCAAAAGGAGTTATAGATGTTAAGGGAATACATCTAAAATATGCAAAGGAGATACACATGTTCCTTTTATGTTTTAGAAGTAGTTGGGGGGTAGGGTGTTGTTTTTGGGACACAACTTTGGTCTGTGATTTTGTCATCTGGAGTCTGTAAACAACTCCCAGCACTCCCGTATTAGGAAATGTCTTTGAGTGGGAGCATCTCAGAAACAGATTAGGATAGCAAGCACAGGTACCCAGTGAAGGGAATTGGAGGATAGGCTTCTGTTGATAAAAGATTGATAGGAACACAATTTTGGTTTCTTCTCAGACTGAGAGTCTAAGTTTTTTTGTTTTGTTTTGTTTTTTGGTTTTTGTACCACACCCGGCGGTGCTCAGGGGTTACTCCTGGCTGTCTGCTCAGAAATAGCTCCTGGCAGGCACGGGGGACCATATGGGACACCGGGATTCGAACCAACCACCTTTGGTCCTGGATCGGCTGCTTGCAAGGCAAACGCCGCTGTGCTATCTCTCCAGGCCCGAGTCTATGTTTTTTTTAATTTTGGGAGCTGGCTGGCTATTAGTTTGAGAGAGGATAATAATCTGCTTCATAAGGAGAGAAGAGCTGAGGGTAAAAATGGTTACATGTGGGTTAATAGACATTGGTGGTGAGAGTAAAGGACTAGAAATGAGCCTGTAAGGTGGTGAGCCAATGGGAGAAGAGAATAATACAACATAGACATTCTGTATATTGTAGACATAGATGAACAACTATGATATACTATTTAACTATCTATACTGCATAACACAAAGTGGATTAAACTATATGATTTCCTATAAATCTATATAAATTTTTGAGAATGGTGATTAGTGAGAAGAAAAGTTCACCAGTCCCCTCCCTCAATCCACCCATCTGGTGAAGGAGAGAGAAGGCTGTGGGGGGCAGCTGGAGGCCACATCTTTCCCTAAGCTTGGCCAAAAAGCCTACAGCATGGAGCCATGCTGTTCCCCGCGTTGCCTGCTGAAGCTTCCGTCTCCCAGAAAGAGTTTGGATCCTTAATTATGCTGGAAGCCGAAGTTCACCATCCCCCCCCCCCCCGTGCAGAATGGGGGAGGCCTTTTGGCCAAGCTTAGAAGAAGATGCAGCCTCCTGATGCCCCCCACAGCCTTCTCTCTCCTTCCTTTCATACCCCAGAGTTACCCCTGGCCACCTGCTCAGGGTGCCAGCAAGTCAGGTACTGGTGAGTAGTTTACATAATAGTTATTAATAACCCCATGATTATTTTCTCAAAAATTATTTCTCATTTTTATTTTTAGATATTCTCATCTTAAATACTCTCATTTTAGATATTATCATTGAATATCAAAAATGAGAATCTGATGAACTTATATTGCCTTGATATCAAGATTAATACAGTAGTAGTAATTTACTACAGCTTATTTTAATTTTCAAAACCTTGATGTTTATATTGTAAGGGTTACTATCCAAATTCAAGCCAAATGTTTATAAGCATAATTTCTATCATTTTAAATATTTATTATATATTTCTTCTCCTTTTGGCCATCACAGTAGCTAAGGCTAATGTTGTCTATAGTTGTACTCCAATTATCTTCTGTCTTTAGTAAATACTTAAGGTCACATTTTTCAAATTCATTACAACTCTCAGCTAACAAATTCTAAAAAAATACAAATATTTTATTGCATTTTAATGTCCTGCATATCAATTCTAAGTAAACATATATGAGAATATCTCATATTAACAAGTAACTAGGATGTATATTTAGGTGACAATTTTATTTTATTTTTTTTATCTATTTATATTTTGGAATTTTGGGCCACACCTGGTGACACTCGGGGGTTACTCTTGGCTATGCACTAAAAATAGCTCCTGGTTGGGGGGGGAACCAAAAAGGAAGCCAGGGATGGAACCCAGGATCGTCCTGGGTCAGCTGCATGCAAGGCAAAGGCCCTACCACTGTGCTATCATAGTGACAGTTTTAGATAAGAATTTCTACATCAAGGTTTTTCTTCAAAAACAGTATTCAATATTGTACAGATTAACAGTAGAAAAATTGATTTTACTTATAAATTTGTGCCTGGGGATGAACTTTTCTGAAGATGGTTCAAAAACTCATGTACTTTGGGCCAGAGAGATAGCATGGAGGTAAGGCGTTTGCCTTTCATGCAGGAGGTCATCGGTTGGAATCCCGGCGCCCCATATGGTCCCCTGTGCCTGCCAGGAGCAATTTCTGAGCCTGGAGCCAGGAATAACCCCTGAGCACTGCCAGGTGTGACCCAAAAACCAAAAAAAAAAAAAAAAAAAAAAGAAAAAACTCATGTACTTTATTAGAGAATATAAGACTAAAGTAAAATATGACCTGTTTTGTTTAAGGCATTTGTCCTAATAGGATGATATTCATATATGAGTTAAATATTAATTCAGATTTAATCCCCAAAATATATGTATACACTACATAAACTATAAAACTGTGAAGTACCTGAAATCATAAAGCTAAGTTTATACAAAAGAGGCATTTTTTATTTTGGTAAAAATGACCATAAATTCATTTTAAGATTTATTTATATTAACAAATGACAAAAATAACAGTAGCAAATGAGTTAACTTCCTATTATGAGCAATATTGGTACTTAGTACTTTTGATATCAAGTTCTGTGAGTGAATATTCTTTTTTTTTTTTTTTTTTTTTTTTTGGTTTTTGGGCCACACCCGGTGATGCTCAGGGGTTACTCCTGGCTATGCACTCAGAGTCGCTCCTGGCTTGGGGGACCATATGGGACACCGGGGGATCGAACCGCGGTCCGTCCTAGGCTAGCGCAGGTAAGGCAGGCACCTTATCTTTAGCGCCACCGCCCGGCCCCTAAATATTTTTGTGCATGTAATTCACATCTTTTTTTTTTTTGGGGGGGGGGGTCACACCCGGCGGTGCTCAGGGGTTACTCCTGGCTGTCTGCTCAGAAATAGCTCCTGGCAGGCACGGGGGACCATATGGGACACCGGGATTCGAACCAACCACCTTTGGTCCTGGATCAGCTGCTTGCAAGGCAAACTCCACTGTGCTATCTCTCCGGGCCCCGAGTGAATATTCTTAAGCATCATGTATAAAAGTCACTTATTGGGCCCAGAGAGATAGCACAGCGGTGTTTGCCTTGCAAGCAGCTGATCCAGGACCAAAGGTGGTTGGTTCGAATCCCGGTGTCCCATATGGTCCCCCGTGCCTGCCAGGAGCTATTTCTGAGCAGACAGCCAGGAGTAACCCCTGAGCACTGCCAGGTGTGGCCCAAAAACCAAAATAAATAAATAAATAAATAAATAAATAAATAAATAAATAAATAAATAAATAAATAAATAAATAAAAGTCACTTATTGCAAAATAATGTTATTCTGAGCAAGCATTCTAATTCAAAGATGCAATATTTGGGATTCAGGGGGGGGGGTGATGGGGACATTGGTGATGGGAATGTTGCACTTGTGAGTAGGGGTGTTTTTTTATGACTGAAACCCAACTACAATCATGTTTGTAATCATGATGCTTAAATAAAAATTTATATTTAAAAAAAAAATATTTGGGATTCAACTTTTATTATTCCCAGATTTCAAACTAATCCATAAGATATGTCCACAAAAGACAAAGACATGGAGGTAGAACAACGATTAAAGTCATCCCTAGCATGCTCCTGATTGTGTTGATTGTCTGGCATCACATGGGTTTAAGAACAGCAATAGGTAGATTGTTGGAGTCACCCATGTACTGCCTGGTGTAGACCTTGAAGTTCTCAGCACCATAATAGTAAACCCAGTATCTCCAGCTTCATAAGGACAAAGTAACATCCCAAACAAACTCAGACCTTTGATTTTACAAATAGTCTGAGCACACCTTGGAAACAACTTCTTACTCCCCTCACCAATGAAAACAATAATAATCATTTTAAGTGAGCCAGTAGCTTGGAATCACATTTTATTTTATTTTATTTTATTTTATTTTTTTGGTTTTTGGGCCACACACAGCAGTGCTCAGGAGCTACTCCTGGCTGTCTGCTCAGAAATAGCTCCTGGCAGGCACGGGGGACCATATGGGACACCGGGATTCGAACCAACCACCTTTGGTCCTGAATCGGCTGCTTGCAAGGCAAACACCGCTGTGCTATCTCTCCGGGCCCTGGAATCACATTTTAATTCCTAAGGTTTTCTCAAAGTGTAGTGCACCTTAACAAAGAGGATAATGTTTCCTGGGAAGGGCTCCAATACCACAGTTAGATTTTTCAATGCATTTCAAATCTGGTTGAATTCAATGTCAAAAGAGGTGAAACAGAACGACCTGCTAATTTTTAGTTAGGTGAGATAATTTGCTCAGTCAAGCTTGTCTAGTCTTGTGTCTTTGACATATTTGCTTATACTAATACCTTATGTCACTCTACTGACGTCATCCTTGAAATAGTCGGACCCTTAATAGAATGACTTCTACATTACAACAGCTAAGATCAGTCTAGTGTCAAGACAAAAGGCAATTAGATTTTTTTCAGCACTATTACAATAACAATGCTTGTAACACTGATACATTTAAGGTTAGTCATACATAGCTTTAAGAAATATTCTTAAGGGCCGGGCGGTGGCGCTAAAGGTAAGGTGCCTGCCTTGCCTTGAACGGACCACGGTTCGATCCCCCGGTGTCCCATATGGTCCCCCAAGCCAGGAGCAACTTCTGAGCACATAGCCAGGAGTAACCCCTGAGCGTTACCGGGTGTGGCCCAAAAACCAAAAAAAAAGAAATATTCTTAAGCTGTTGATATGTCAACCAAATGTCTATTCTTCACTTATTAATAAATGTGTTAAAGGACCTGAGTGTTAGTGTAGGCAATTGAAACATGAGGCGAAAAAAGAAAGCAGTGCAATCTCCACTTAAAAAATTTAGAAGATGAAAGAGAGCAATAAACCTCCATTTCCTGGATATTTTTCTAACTTAGAGGACCATGTAATTTGTTTAAAAAAACTTGGGGCCGGAGAGATAGCATGGAGGTAAGGTGTTTGACTTTCATGCAGAAGGATGGTGGTTCGAATCCCGGCATTCCATTTGGTCCCCTGTACCTGCCAGGGGCGATTTCTGAGCCTAGAGCCAGGAGTAACCCCTGAGAATTGCCGGGTGTGACCCAAAAACAAACAAACAAAAAATCTACACACACTACAGAAAAATCTCATGAGACAAAGATATTTCAGTTGGTCAAAAACTTGCCTTGCTAATTGCCCTGTAGATTAGTACTCCGGCACCACATATGGTCTTTGAGGCCCATGAGGAGTAAACTCTGAAAATGAGCACAGGTTGATGTGGCCAGAAACAAAACAAAATATACAAAAAAAATTCAAACAGAATTGATAAAAAATAATATAAAGCCCATATTTTCCAAGAAAGTGTTTTTCATTTTATTTCTTGAAGTACATGGAATATAAAGAATGAATTATCTAAATGTATAAAAAGATTAAAATACGGGGCCGGCACGGTGGCGCTAGAGGTAAGGTATCTGCCTTGCCAACGCTAGCCTAGGACAGACAGCAGTTCTATCCCCCGGTGTCCCATATGGTCCCCCAAGCCAGGAGCGACTTCTGAGCTCATAGCCAGGAGTAACCCCTGAGCGTCACCGGATGTGGCCCAAACTCCCCCCCCAAACAAAGATTAAAATATACTTATCTGTATAAATTGTTAACTACATAATGTTCTCTCAATCCATTTAATTATAATGTTTAAACATGCATTTTTTTGTGGCAATGGAGATAATACAACAGGCAGAGCAATTGTTTTACATCCAGCTGATCTGGGTTTTATCCCTGATCCCTCTAACCCTACCAGCAGTGACCCCTGAGCATAAAGCCTGGATTAAGGCCTAAGCACCTCTGATGTATGGCCTCCAAACAAACAAACATTATTTATTCATAATTTCTTTGATCTTTATGGAGTATGCTATTTATAAGATAAAATATCATCACCCCAATACTCTAAAACTTTAACATTTCATGGTTATATATTATAAATATTTTTTAAATTCATAGATATGAGTTTATGGAAAAGATATACTCTTATATACTGAACTAATTATAAAGTCATAATAATAATAATAGAACAACATTGAGAATTTGTTGTTTTTCACATACACACACACTATATGTATATATATATATAAATATATATATAAACATATATATATAAATATATATATATAAACATATATATATTCTCCAGCCTTTGGTTGGAGAATGGTAAATATTGACAGGCACAGAAGCAACATGTTTGGTTTGGTGAAATGCCAACTTTTTCATGAAAAATAAGCACGAGAGCAGCAATGGATCCAAATCAAAGGTAAAGAGGGTCAAACGTTTGCTTTGTATGCCCCAGACTGAAATTTTATCCTCAGTATCCCAAAAGGTAGTCTGAGCACTGCTGGTGGTGATTGTTGTGTGCAGAGCCAGGAATAAGCCCTGAGCTCCACTTGGTGGGCGACAAACAAAACCACCACCACAACAGAAAAACAACAACAAAACAAAAACACAAAAAGAGCAATTAAGGCCCAGTTCCAAGAAAATCAGAAAGCTCAGACCAAAAAAAAGCACACAAAGATGAACAAATGATGTGGCTCTCGTATTCACCTCACAATCCTTCTGCCATGCTAAAAAAAATAGTATTTTTTCATGACTTTGTTGTTGAAATGAATACGGACCTTGTTGACATAGTGTCCTTTGAAAATTCTTCTATGCAATACACACCTCTCAGCTGTAACAATAGCAATGCCATTTAATAATTATTTGTGCAGGGCCCGAAGAGATAGCACAGCGGCGTTTGCCTTGCAAGCAGCCGATCCAGGACCAAAGGTGGTTGGTTCGAATCCCGGTGTCCCATATGGTCCCCTGTGCCTGCCAGGAGCTATTTCTGAGCAGACAGCCAGGAGTAACCCCTGAGCACCGCCGGGTGTGGCCCACAAACCAAAAAAAAAAAAAAATTATTTGTGCATCAATCTAAAAATTATTTAAACATGTTATGTTTGAATAATTGAAATAATACGGTTCCTTTCCCTAAATTCTATGTATCACCTCCATATTATTTATATATTTACAATCCAATGGAATTATTTATCATCTATCTATTTATGTAATTGCTTATTTAATCACCATGGTTACAAAATTATGAATAGTTGAGTTTCAGCCATAGAATGTACTCCCCCCCCCAACCTGGGGTCTGAGAGATGATAGCACAATGGTAGGGCGTTTGGCTTGCAAGAGGCCAACCCAGGGCCGATGTTGGTTCGAATCCCGGAATCTCATATGGTCCCCTATGCTTGCCAGGAGCAATTTCTGAGCACAGAGCCAGGAATAGCTTCTGAGCCCCACCAGGTGTGCCCCCCCCAAAAAAATGTACTCCACCCTTCACAAGTGCAAATTTTCTGCCACCAATGTCCCCAATTTTCCTCTACCTCTCATCACCATATGTCTCTGGGGCAGTTATTTGATGTTCTCTCTCATTCTCTCTTTCCCTTTTCTTTTTTGACAATGCAGTTTGCACTATTGTTAATAAAGGTGTGCTATGCAGGTCACTTACACCCTTTCGGTACTGAGTTCTGGTTTCAGAGTGATAAATTCAAACAATTATTGTACTATTCTATTCTATTCTAATTGTACTCACTGCTCTTAGTGGTAACCTTCCTATCTGGTCCTCCTGACACTCATAATGATTGCCTATGGATATCACTACCATACTGTCTTTTATTTTATTATTATTTTTTCATATCCTACAGAGAGTGAGGTAATTACATGTCTATACCTCTCTCTTTGACGAATTTCAGCAAAATATCCATGCTCATTCATGATAAGCAAATTCCAGGGATTAAATTCTAGTGGGTTGTTTAAAAGGCAAGTGTCCTCCTCTTACCCGCCATACTATTGCTCTGGCTTCTGAACTTATCTTTTTAGAGTCTACATTCTTTTATCGATGTAATGGATGTAGGCCAAGGGTGTTGATACTGAGCATGTTCTGGACCTCACTAGGCCAGCCCAGATTGGGTGGAAAACAGGGATTAGAGGTGATGAGGAAGGCCTTGTGAGAAGGGCCAATGCAGTGAGAGGATGATGACTACCATCCTTTATTATCAAGGAGTATGAGTATTTAGACAGTCACATAATTAAAAGGATTTACCTGCTCTGGAAGCTCTAACAAAAGAAATGCTAGGGGGTCTCACTGGCCAGGTATCCTGCAGCTTGTCAGGTCTGACCAGGAGGACTTGACTGTGACCTGGGAATATGACCTAAGTGACTTAAGAAACATGAAGTAAGTAACTTTGGGAGATGTGACTTATGTGACAAGGAGAGCACAGAAAGTGGGCTCCATTGTGACATTCCAGGTGTTTACATTATCGGTCACTCATCTCTTTCCCAATGGGGGAGAAAGTGCTTCGCCTACAGACAGTAGTATTTGATTTCATTTTGATGCTTTTGACTCATAGCCATTGACTTCAGTTTTATTATCATTGTGATATATATCCTTTATTTGTGTATAAATACACTGATCTGTAATTTGTTCATATATGGTATGGACATAAATGCATGTTTTAGTATAAAATAAATATATTCATAAAAGTTATAGCTTTTTTAAAATTTAAGTATCACAATTGAAATATTTTTCTTAGAAAGTAGAATAAGAGACTAAAGAGACAGTGCATCAGGTAGCCAGGAACCTTCTTAGCACTTGACTCATCATGATTTGCACCCAAGCCCCATTTATTGGGCCTACAGCATCTTCAGTAGTGATTCCTGAGCACAGAATAGCACCTCTCTTCAAAAGGGAAAAATATATCTAATATTAAGGAGTGTTTAAGGAAGTAGATCTCATACAAGTTATACCAATTAACTAATTGAGTTTGCTTATAAACACATAAATTAAATGTTCCTTTGCCATAGCATTGAAAGTATAGAGTTATTTTTTACAGGCTTTTTTCTCATTACAACAAATTTATGAGTTATATTTTTGAAGTTGGTTATTTTTATTATTGAGATTAAAAGGTTTATGTTAATTTTAATGTTTATTTTTTAGTATGCACGGCTATTGTACCTACACTTCTGTCATCTAGAATGAACAAAATCTGTGGAAATGATTTATAAGAAAATGACTTAGCTGTTTAAGAACTCAAGGAATACTAAAATATTTAAATACTATTTAGTTATATAGCATAATCAATTACCATACTAAAATCAAAGCATATCTGGTAAATATTTGGTCAATTTAACAATATAAATCAAATATCTCATATCTTAATTATAAGAGAAAAACTTTATTATATATTTCTGTTTGGGGGGCCATACCCATTAATGTTCAGGGTTAGGCTTGTTCCTATACTGAGGAATTATTCCTTGCAGTGGTGATAGGACCACGCATTCCATATCAGGGACAGAAGGGTTTGAAACCAGCTGGGCCTTTTGCAGGCAAGCATTTTGCTCGCTGTATTAACTCTCCTGCCTCAAGTAATTAATTTCCTAAGCTAGGGTGGGCAAGGCAGATGCCTTACCACTTGCTCCACCACTCAGGCCCCAGTTTATTAAAATTTTATGATAGAATTTCCCGGATAGAGAACACTCCGAATGCCAGGATTTCTTGGTGTGTTTGCCTGGTATGTTGCGGGCTCTGGGCAGGACAGCTAGCCATAGGACCCCTGGGCTGACCACTTTGTCCAGGAGAGCATGATTCCCCCCACACCAGGCGGGTCTTCAGGGCCATGCCTGGTTAATCGGGCCCTGCGGGGAGGGGGTGAGAAATTCCTCCCTAGGCATCCAAAAACTACAGAGGCTCGGCTGGGCCCAGAACACTCCGAATGCCAGGATTTCTTGGTGTGTTTGCCTGGTATGTTGGGGGCTCTGGGCAGGACAGCTAGCCATAGGACCCCTGGGCTGACCACTTTGTCCAGGAGAGCATGATTCCCCCCACACCAGGCGGGTCTTCAGGGCCACGCCTGGTTAATCGGGCCTTGGGGGGAGGGGGTGAGAAATTCCTCCCTAGGCATCCAAAAACTACAGAACCGTGCGGGGGCTTACGCCCCCACGCGTACTTCATGTATTTCATGTATTCAGAATATTCCTTATTCTTATGTTATGTTTTCCATATACAGAATGTTTATTTTGTATTCTCCCCTTTCCTACACCCCTACAAAGCTCTTTTTTACTCTTTAACTCTCTAACCCCTTCTCAAACATCACTAACCTAGTTTACTCTTTTTAACTTCAGTAGTGTAGAATCGTAATCACAGTCCAAAGCTGTGCATTGTGTGTGACAACCCCAAACTGTTTCAAGATACATAAAATGGACAGGTATTTCTTTAGAATATTTTGTGTTTTTTCTCTGACAGCTATAATTCTTACTAAATGTTGTCTTATACAGTGATGATTCTAACCATTTTTTATCTTCTCTTTTTGAGCTGTTTAACAAGGAATTTTGGTGGAAGAGTCCCCCAGTTTAATGCTTATGATTGAATCATGTCAATGGAATCATTGTAATTGTTCTTATGGCCCCCATATGTGCCAATAACACCATGTGGCATTGCTTCTTATTTGCATAGGCACATTAAAATGGGAAAATAGTATAAATACAAATAAAATCCTATCTAATAGAGATTGGAACACACAAACCTTGTAGTGCAAAGGGACCTTACACCCTGAACATTGACATAACGACCTGGCACAGACCTCAGAAGAAAGGGCATATTCCATTCTCCCCTGAACCAGGAAAGCCATCCACGAAACATCCAGGCTGGTCTATAACATCACCTGGAAGCAATCCTCTACCACGGAAGACCTACACTGCTCAGATTTCGACCTGCTCAAAAGAGACTTCCCTTAACACTGAGAAGACTTAACAACAACAACGACCTGCTTACAGGACAGGGCTCCCTGCATTGCCCTTTGATTGTGAGGTGAAAGGAGAGGATGCTCCACGTCCTGACTTCAATGTAAGATATGCAGATTCCAGGATCTTTAATACAGAAACATGATACCAACAACAGAGACTGTGTGAAAAATAAAAGTGTGTTGGCACTACAGACAATGTATTGGATTGGACGATCTAGCTTGCTTGGAGCCTAGACTTGGTCTTGTGCCAGGAAACTTCAGGGGTCTGGTCTCTTTGTACTTAGGCCAAGGTTATTTCTTTCCATGTCCCTCATATTTTAGTGGGCCTATGCAAACAACAATTGCCACTCTAACACCATTCTTACTGTGCTCCTTTGACTCTAATCCTTAAAAAGAACTCACTTAAAATTTGAGGTTAACTTAAGCTAATATGCATGTATATGGAAATGTAAGAAAATACTATGCCTGTAATGTTTAAGGAGTTACATAAGTTTTATGGCTTTAGATTGCCTTGTGTACTGTTAAGAAATATTATAATGTGTTACAATCTGGGGACTTGAGGGACAAAGTAATTGTACATGGATTCTGTCTTATTTATCTTAATGTTCTTTGGCTGAAATTTCAAAGTTAATATATCAGCAAGGGGACTTCTGAGAATTATGTTATGGGTGATTGTCCTTCCACTGTAACTTTACCTTGTCCTCTTACTTTGCACCCTTGTTCTCATAATTAAAAATAAAAATTAAAAATAAAAAAAAGTAAGGCTTTATAAAAAAAAAAAAAAGAATTTCCCGGATAATAAAATATCAATGAATTATTTCAAATTTGCTATAGAAATGATTTAATTTTATAAAGCTCTTAGTTTACTTTCTGCATTGTTTAGAATGTTAAGAAAAGTATCAATTATTTTATACTGGTTCAATTTCTTCTTCATTGTTTTCAATATTAAGACCAAAATGAATCACTCATTTAGTCATAAGACAAGCAATGCTATCCTCCTGAAATAATAGCAAAATATTTTCAGATATTGATTGCTATAATATGATTGCTTCAAATATGAGATAAAATGTCAGTTATTTAACATTCTTTGTTTTAAAGTGAAATAATTTTTTATTTATTCATTATTTCTCCCTTAAAGCCAATGAATAGTTGGATATGCATAAGAATATGCACTATATTTTTGAAATCTGAATATTTTTAAAGAACCAATGTACTGTTTTTAAATACTGTTTTTAAATATTATAATTATACCAGTTTTAAAAATATATTCTTAAATACAGCCTTACTCTAATATATATATGCATATTTACCCAATTACTTAGTTTATAAATATAAACAAACATATTTGGTAAAAACAGGAATGCTGTATTTTATGTGGATTATTCAAGAAAAAAATAACTCATTGAATGCTCTGTTATTTTTCCCAAATATATGTGCCATTAAATATGTGTCAAAGAGAGACAACTCCCTAATAAAGTTTTCGCAAATTGGTATCAAATTGAGTTAGGCATTTAAAGTGCTAGTGCAATAAACTACATAAATTTGATATATCTCTGTAACCAACCAATCATGTACCAACCCATGATCGATAAATTTTTATTAGAAGTCAAATAAGGTGAGCTCTGCCCATCTGCCACTAGGTCCCCAAACTGTGTGAATCTTAGCTCGACTTGGGGCACCTCTAGGATCACTGGGAACCCCTTTAAATAACCAGACACCACCCTAAGACCCCCCCCCCAACTGCAAGCTACCATCTGAGTTTCCAAAGCTGTTCCTGGAGGCAAATTTCCAGCAACTAGTTCAAGTCTTCTGGCTCTGCTCATCCATGCCCTGTTCCCAAACCATACAGGTCTAGGCAGCTCGAACTAACATTTCTTTCCCTTAGATAATTTACAGCCAGCCCCCAAAAAACAGAGGAAAAAAGTCAACTAATTATTTTGCAATTCCTCTATCATACTCAGATAAACTCGCTTGTCTAGAAAAAATAACCTCAAAATCAGATACAACTTTAATCACTACCTATGCAAAGTTTAGTACACTACTTATTTTTTAAAATATATTTATGTAAGCACCATGATACAAACATGTTTGTTGTTGGATTTCAGTTATAAAAAAATGAACACCCCATTCCCACCATCAATGCCCCCAATCTCCTCCTCCTCACCCCCCTGCCTGAATTCCAGACAGGCATTCTACTTCTCTCACTCATTAACATTGTCATGGTAGTTGTTATTGTAGTTATTTCTCTAACTGTACTCACACTTTTTGTGGTAGGCTTCATATCATAGGCCAGTCCTTCCAGCCTTCGTTATTATTATTAATTATTATTAATAATATCATTATTATTAAAATTATTGTTATTATTACAATATCATCTTTTATTTTTCTAAAATCCTAAAGATGTGTGAGATATATCTTTCTCCCTCTGACTTATTTTACTCAATGAAATAGTTTCCATGTCCTTGGTATGCACCCATCAATCTGTCCAGAGAAGCTGAGGGGGGAGGAATTGTCAGTGAAGAGATCCACAAGCAGATGGAGCAGCCGCCAGTTCCATCCCGAGCAGACCTATGGTGAAGAGAAGAGGTGCAGACACTGAGACTCAGGATGTGGCTCCATAAGAACAGCTTGATCCCCAAGGCCACCCCAAATGTTGAGCATGATCTTGGCAGCATTCCAAGACCACATGTGTGTAGAGACTACAGACAAATGTGTCTGGATCCTGGTGCATTGCAGCCCAGAGTGCATACCAACACCACATCTAAGAGTGTGCAAGTCCTAGAAATCACTACATTAAAGTGTGTATATACTACAGCCATACAGCAGCACAGCAACAATGGTGGGGGGGGGGGGAAGGGGGAGGAAATCAAATGACTGAGAACATTTCCCCCAAAAGGGTATATAGATAAAGAAGCGAGAAAACTAGAGGGAGAAGAGGAAACAAGAGGCAAGACTTCTAAGTGACCCATTCTAGGAGCTGGGTAGAAATGAATGCATTGGTCATCAATCACAAAGGTACAACAACAGAGCAAAGGAGCAAATCAGATCAAGTTACTTCAGCAAGAACAGAACAGAGTCAGAGACAAGTAGTCTTCTGTCTTATATATGGAACTCAAAATAACTTGCAGTATTAATTGTATATTTAATTGTATAATTAATAATAATAATGAGGGCTGGAAGGACTGGCCTTTGATATGAAGCTTACCACAAAAAGTGTGAGTACAGTTAGAGAAATAACTACAATAACAACTACCATGACAATGTTAATGAGTGAGAGAAGTAGAATGCCTGTCTGGAATTCAGGCAGAGGGGTGAGGAGGAGGAGACTGGGGGCATTGATGGTGGGAATGGGGTGTTCATTTTTTTTATAACTGAAATCCAACAACAAACATGTTTGTTATCATGGTACTTGCATAATTACTGTTTTAATCTCTTATTGTATATTTTAGCAACCATTGTGTATGTTAAATGAAAGATGCTTCACTAGAATCCTGTAGCCTGTAATTAGCCTATGAAAGCTCTTTGTGAAGTGCCTTTGAGATTCAGCCTTTTTTG
Source organism: Suncus etruscus (assembly GCF_024139225.1). Lineage (NCBI taxonomy): Eukaryota > Metazoa > Chordata > Mammalia > Eulipotyphla > Soricidae > Suncus > Suncus etruscus. The sequence continues at coordinate 76,303,099 of NC_064863.1, forward strand.
ACAATAGCCAGGTTGAGTCTGCATAAGTAGATACAACTCTCTCACTTCTCCAAGTGCCAATTTGTTCCTTGGTCGGATTTCTTTAACAATAGTGGCTCCTTTTTGTGGTCAGAGATGACTAGAGTGCAGACAGAAATCAAGCCCTAGAAAAATTAGAAGCCTACAGCCTGGTACTCTAGAACAACAACATCTGGACAAGCTGAAGGGAAGAGAATCAGACCTTTTCAAGCCGACGTCCAGAGCTGAGACCACAAAGACTATTGGCAGGAACAGGGGACCAGAGTGGTCATAGTGGCTAAGGAGCACCTTAGAAGTCTCCCGCTGGTCTGCTCCCCTATCCAACCTCACTGGCAATAATGATCAATAGATTGAGTTTTTTTATCTCCTCATTGCCATTGCCCTCCTCTTTCTTGTCATAGCCATAGAAACAGAAGGAAATTTCCCCTGGTACAGCCTAAGCATCACTTGCAATAAAACAGAAGAAGGGGGCTGGAGAGATAGAATAGCAGTAGGGCAATTGCCTTGCATGCTGAAGGACGGTAGTTCAAATCCCGGCATCCCATATGGTCCCCTGAGCCTGCTGGGGGCGATTTCTGAGCATAGAGCCAGGAGTAACCCCTGAGCACTGCCGGGTGTGACCCAAAAAGCCAAAATAAATAAATAATAAAAAATAAAACAGAAGAAGCTAATAAGATGAAACTCCTCAAAGAAAGTAAAACTCCAGAGTGCAAACAAAATATGCAGAATGGGAGGGGAGAAAAGCTGGGGCTGGGACTGGTCCTGAACTTGCTTTGACAGTAACTGAGCCACTTCAATCCCCAGCACTATCTATGAACACCACATATGGTCCTCCAAGCCCCACCAGGAGTGATCCCTGACTGTAGAGGCAGGAGCAAGCCCTGAGCACAGCTGGGTATATCTCAAAAACAAACAAAAAAGGAAGAAGTCATTATAAGAAAAGTTACCAACAGAATCTCACTGAAGCTAGAACAAGTCAAAGCAAAGAATTAACTATAAGAATGCAATCTCTTCATGAAAGATTAAAGGTCTTAAAATTCAAAATAGCAATCTTCCTGGCAGGAAAAATGGCCATCTTATCTACCTGGCTGCTGACTCTCCCAGGTGGGCGGGCCCTGGGTGACACTTCTGTGGCTTTCTCAGACCAGGGAGGGACAAAGTTCCCTTTCTGCATTAACTACAGCAGTCAAAAGCTCCAACAGACACACAATTTACCCTTATCAAACTTCCAAGCTACCAAATTTGTTTTAGACCTATAAATCCTGGACTGCACAACCAACACCTCAATATCTTATAATAGTGTCATTCCAGTAGTATCACAGGAAATTTGATGGAAAAGTTGCATAGTAATCTACCAACTCAGTGAGCCCAAACAGTCACACAGAAGGCTCAAAGAGCACCAACCACAGTTGAGTTAGACAATGACTTAGTTGACACGATGGAGCAATGTAACAATCATTTCAAATTGATCTGTGTTGATTTCACTTTTGAGAATTCCATTTGCCTTTGGGTTGTAACAAGTAATAGATGAAGTCAACTTGTTTGTGACTGCACGGAGGCAGGCTATGGTGGTGGTGCGAGGTTGGGGACTCTGGTGAAGGGAAGGTCACACTGGTGGTGGGATTAGTGTTCGAATACGTTAATGCCTGAAACAACTGTATTAAGAACAACTTAGCAAGTCACAGTGTTATACTAAAAATTTTAAAAAAATAATAGACATGTGAAAAATTGTTCATTATCACTTATAATTAGGGAAATATAAATTGAAGTGACAGTGTGAATTGCTGAGTAGACCTAATTTCTGCTCACAAAAGTGCTCATGCTCACTGCAAGCTTCTACAAAGTCCTACTAAACCTGTGGAAATGTTTGTTTCCTTCTTCTTAAATCTGTGTTTAGGGGGGCCGGGAAGGTGGCGCTAGAGGTAAGGTGTCTACCTTGCAAGCGCTAGCGTAGGATGAATCGCGGTTCGATCCCCCGGTGTCCCATATGGTCTCCCCAAGCCAGGGGCGATTTCTGAGCGCATAGCCAGGAGTAACCCCTGAGTGTCAAATGGGTGTGGCCCCCCCCCAAAAAAAATCTGTGTTTAGGAGAGATAGCACAGCGGCATTTGCCTTGCAAGCAGCCGATCCAGGACCAAAGGTGGTTGGTTTGAATCCCGGTGTCCCATGTGGTCCCCCGTGCCTGCCAGGAGCTATTTCTGAGCAGACAGCCAGGAGTAACCCCTGAGCATCGCCGGGTGTGGCCCAAAAACCAAAAAAAAAAAATCTGTGTTTAACATTTTCTTTAATTCTGTAACATGCATTTTTAAATTTTTTTTTTTTTTTTTTTTTTTTTGTTTTTGGGCCACACCCGGCAATGCTCAGGGGTTACTCCTGGCTGTCTGCTCAGAAGTAGCTCCTGGCAGGCACGGGGGACCATATGGGACACCGGGATTCGAACCAACCACCTTTGGTCCTGGATCGGCTGCTTGCAAGGCAAACACTGCTGTGCTATCTCTCCGGGCCCGCATTTTTAAATTTAATTACTAGAAATACTTTTAAATGTTGCTTTTACCAAAGAGTTGTATCTTTACCTTCTAAACATTCAACATTGGTCCTTACTCCCCAAATAAAAATTACTATGCTTCTGAAAAAAAAATGCAAAGCACACACTCTAGTTATGAAAAGCACAGTGGTACAACTTAATCAAACATTGAAAACCTAGGGTTACTTAAAGAACAATACCAGAAATAAAAGATAAAAATTATGTCAATGACTGAAGTGGAAGAGGAGAAAAAACCATGATATAGAGAAGCTGAAGAAAGCCTATGAGACTATAAGAGAAAATCAGAGAACATTGTAAGGGAAAATATCAATTACAGAAGTGCCAGAAGGTGGGGCCAGAGAGATAGCAAAGAGGTAGGGCGTTTGCCTTGCATGCAGAAGGACAGTGGTTCGAATCCCGGCATCCCATATGGTCCCCTGAGCCTGCCAGGTGTGACCCAAAAACAAAACAAAACAAAAAGAAGTGCCAGAAGGTGAAGAAAATGCAGAAATCATGTAATCATATGTAAAGAAACAATAGCTGAACATTTTTTAGCTTATTGTATCTAGAGAACCAGAAAAACTGAAGGAAAAAAAAACCCACTTAGAAGCCAATCATTTTAAAGATTTCCAGAAAGCTAGAATAGCTAAATAATCTTCCTCATGACCTTGGGTGGGGCTCATCTCCTTCAAAAGGTGGCCCTGGCTGGCCAATGTTGGGGTCTTGTTGGCAGACAGATTAAAGTATTAAACTTTAGAAAAAATAATTGGGGCCCATGGGTGCAGAGTAATAACATAGTGGGTAGGGTGTTTGCCTTGCATGCAGCCAGCTGGACAGATTCGATCCCTGGCATCCCTTATGGTCTGCTGAGCTCACCAGCATAGAGCCAGGAGTAACCCCTGAGCACCGCCAGATGTAATCCCCCCCCCAATTTGGGGGCTCACAGGGCTGTTTTCAGGCTTCCTCTTGTCTCTACATTCAGGAAAAATTCCTGGCAGGGCTATGGGGAACATATAGGGTATAGAGGATTGAATATTCATTGGTCACATACAAGGCAAGTGCCCTACCCTCTGTATTATTGTATTATTATATCTCCAGATCTATATATTTTTTATATTTTTTGTTTTAGTTTTTGGGTCACACCCAGCAGTGCTCAGGGGTTATTCTTGGCTCTAGGCTCAAAAATCGCCCCTGGCAGGCACAGGGGATCATATGGGGCCAGGATTCGAACCACTGTCCTTCTGCATGAAAGACAAATGCCTTACCTCCATTCTATCTCTCCCGTCCCTGAGATCCATATTTTTTAATCCAAAGTAATTTACAACAGACATACCACTGTCAAAAATGATCAAAATGCTAAGTATTGGGATATGCTTAATAGTATATATACCTTACATGTATAAGACCTTAGTCTAGGGGCCGGGAAGGTGGCGCTAGAGGTAAGGTGTCTGCCTTACAAGCGCTAGCGTAGGACGGACCGCGGTTCGATCCCCCGGTGTCCCATATGGTCTCCCCAAGCCAGGGGCGATTTCTGAGCTCATAGCCAGGAGTAACCCCTGAGCGTCAAACGGGTGTGGCCCAAAAACCAAAAAAAAAAAAAAAAAAAAAAAAGACCTTAGTCTAATCTCCAGTACCTCTGGGTGATTTCTGTGACTTTCCAACGTTAAACACAAATCAAAAAAATTTTTAAATGTTTTCAAGGCTCCTAGTAGGGAAGAAAAGAACTTAAAAACACATCTCTGTCAGGCTTTTAGATTTATTGACAGAAACCCTATAGGCTAAGGGGAAAACAGGCATATTACCAAAAGCCAAAACCCACCAGCCAAATATATTTCACTGGGAAAAATTAACACTCCAATATGATGTGAAAATAAAGATTTTTCCAGATTGAAACAAAGGGGAGGGGTAATAATAGAGTTTCCCAGAAACAGACAGGTCTAAAGAAAGGTTGAAAGTTCTTCTCAAAAAAAAAAAAAAAAAGAAAGAACAAAAGATCAGAAAATCTTGAGCAAGGAATAAATGGTAATATATTAACTAACAAAGACAACAGAAACAGGACTTAACTGCAGAAAGATAAAGAAGAGGAAAGAAAGGACAGAACGTGTATAGTTAAGTGATAATGAGGAGATACCAGCACAAAGAGACTTGGTTAGATAAGCAAAGTGTGACACTGTCTCCATGGCAAGCAAAAAACATAAATCTAGAGCGGAAATCTTCAAAGGAAAAAAAGAAAAAGAAACATCAGGGTTAATCATATACAGGGAAAAAAATGAGGAAGAAAAAATATAAATAACCTGAAAACAAAAACAATCCCAATAAATTAAACTATACATATAAAATCACCATACATGTGAATGGCCAGAACTCACTGTGTGAAGAGCATAGTTGAATCTGGACAGTACATATTCAGAATCTCACATCAAATATAAGACAAATACAAGCTCAGAGGGAAGTGCTGGAACACAGAGACACAAGCCAGCAGCACAGAGAAAATGGTAGGAATTGCCATTCCAAATAATAATAATAATAATAATAATAATAATAATAATAATAATAATAATAAGAAGAAGAAGAAGAAGAAGAAGATGGAGAAGAAGAAGAAGAAGAAGAAGAAGAAGAAGAAGAAGAAGAAGAAGAAGAAGAAGAAGACGGAGAAGAAGTAGTAGTAGAAGAAGAAGAAGAAGAAGAAGAAGAAGAAGAAGAAGAAGAAGAAGAAGAAGAAGAAGAAGAAGAAGAAGAAGAAGAAGAAGAAGAAGAAGAAGAAGAAGAAGAAGAAGAAGAAGAAGAAGAAGAAGAAGAAGAAGAAGAAGAAGAAGAAGAAGACGGAGAAGAAGAAGTAGAAGAAGAAGAAGACGGAGAAGAAGAAGTAGAAGAAGAAGACGGAGAAGAAGAAGAAGAAGAAGAAGAAGAAGAAGAAGAAGAAGAAGAAGAAGAAGAAGAAGAAGAAGAAGAAGAAGAAGAAGAAGAAGAAGAAGAAGAAGAAGAAGAAGAAGAAGAAGAAGAAGAAGAAGAAGAAGAAGAAGAAGAAGAAGAAGAAGAAGAAGAAGAAGAAGAAGAAGAAGAAGAAGAAGGGGCCGGGCGGTGGCACTAAAGGTAAGGTGCCTGCCTTGCCTGCGCTAGCCTTGGACGGACCGCGGTTCGATCCCCCGGTGTCCCATATGGTCCCCCAAGCCAGGAGCAACTTCTGAGCACATAGCCAGGAGTAACCCCTGAGCGTTACCGGGTGTGGCCCAAAAACCAAAAACCAAAAAAAAAAAAAAGAAGAAGAAGAAGAAGAAGAAGAAGAAGAAGAAGAAGAAGAAGAAGAAGAAGAAGAAGAAGAAGAAGAAGAAGAAGAAACAATAGTGTTGATGTGGCTCAAGAAAGAAAGAATTTCTGAAACACTATAATGGGAATGGAAATTTGTATATATCTATGAAAAATACAATCAGACCCCTTAAAAATCAAACATGGAAATTCCATGTGATTCATAAATTCATTATTACAACTCCAAGGGATTTATCACAAAAGTATGAATATACTAATCTACACCCAAAGCAATAGGACAGCAGATAAAGGTGCTTGCCTTGAATGCATTCAACCCAGGTTTTCTCCCAATATCCCAAATGATTCATCTAGCCCCACAGGAGAGATCCCTGAACAAAGAGCCAGTAGTAAATTCTGAGCATCACCATAGTTGTGCTTTCCTCCAAAGAAGAATCATTAGGTAAATGAAGGCAAATAGATACCTTGCATATTCATAAAAATAACCCTTTCCTTCATTATTAATATTTGTCCATTACATTCACTCTGTCCTTATGTCAAGAGAGTTAATCTGAAGCCATCTAAAAACTAGAGAAAAAAAATAAAAAGTATTCCTTTGGGTCATGCTTTAAATTTTTTTATATTTTATTTTATTTTATTTATTTATTTTGTTGTTGTTTTTTTGTTTTTGTTTTTGTTTTTTTTTGTTTTGGGGCCACACCCATTTGACACTCAGGGGTTACTCCTGGCTATGTGCTCAGAAATCGCCCCTGGCTTGAGGGGACCATATGGGATGCCGGGGGATCGAACTGCAGTCCGTCCTACGCTAGCGCTTGCAAGGCAGACACCTTACCTCTAGCGCCACCTTCCCGGCCCCCATATTTTATTTTTATTTATTTATTTATTTATTTTGGTTTTTCGGGCCACACCCATTTGATGCTCAGGGGTTACTCCTGGCTAAGCACTCAGAAATTGCCCCTAGCTTGGGGGGGACCTTATGGGACACCAGGGGATCGAACCATAGTGCTTGCAAGGCAGACACCTTACCTTCAGTGCCACCTTGCCGGCCCCAATATTTTATTTTATTTATCTTATCACAATATTATTCATTCACTGACTTATAAAAGCCTCCTTTTTCAGTCATATTTTTTATTTAATTTGCCTATGGTATTTCACAATACTATTAGGATGGGCTAAGTGGTAGGGCATTTGCCTTGTATGCAGCTGCCCAGGACAAACCTGGGTTTGGTCCCCAGCCTCCCATATGGTCTCCTGAGCCAGGAGTGATTCTGAGTGCATAGCCAGGAGTAACCCCTGAGTGTCACTGGGTGTGGCCAGTGACAAAAAACAAACAAAAATACTATTAGGAGGTGCAGCTTTACATGTTTTATGTAGATTTTATAAAGATTTATGGGGGAGATTTAGTTCACATCCAGGGGTATTCAGGAGTCATTCATGGCTCTTTGCTCTGGCATTGCTTAGGGGACCATATGTGGTACCAGAAATTGAACCTGAGTTAGCCTAAGTGCCTTAACCCATGTACTATCTCTCCTAAAGATTTTTTTAAATATTCTCTAAATAGGTTTATAGCATTGAGGATTTATTTCTACTGAATTTTATTAAGTTACATTGGTTTCATGAGAAAACATAACCCCAAAAGCCAAATAGTGAATGGGCAAGGAGAATATATGAAATAGAATAGGAATTAAGAATAATCAAGGGCCCGGAGAGTTAGCACAGCGGCGTTTGCCTTGCAAGCAGCCGATCCAGGACCAAAAGGTGGTTGGTTCGAATCACGGTGTCCCATATGGTCCCCTGTGCCTGCCAGGAGCTATTTCTGAACAGACAGCCAGGAGTAACCCCTGAGCACTGCTGGGTGTGGCCCAAAAACCAAAAAAAAAAAAAAAAATCAAGAGACTTTATAAAAGGCTGCTGCCTTGCTTCCTGCCTGCTTTTCTACTTTCCTCTGTGAGGGAGCCAAGAAGACGACAACAAGCACAATCTCTTCAGGGCCCAGTACAAGGTAGGCTGTCTCCACCCAATAAGGGTGGATCCAGAGGAGTGTGGCCACTTCGCTTTGCTTAGTGGCTGTACACATCTTCTAGCCTGTGAACCCCAATACAACACACTACAAGCATGACAATGGGAAAACAATGCAGAACAATACCATGCATAGAGAATGAAGATGGCAGCTCTGATGACCCAGAAAGTACCAATCACCTAGTTAGCCCCTCAGATAAGGAGCTTAGACTAGAAATATGGAGAATGTTCAGAGAACTCATAGAAAGCATAGATCAAGCTGAACAGACCACAAGGACAGAAATCAGAAACCTCCAAATGAAATACCAGGACTGAAAAATTCAGTAAATAAAATGAAAACCTCAATGGAAAACCTCTCCAACAAAGTAACAGCAGCTGAGGACAGAATCAGTGAGCTGGAAAATGAGATGCAGAACAACTTCATATAGCAGATGAGTTTGGAAAAGAACTTTAAAGTAAATAATCAGACAATGGAAAAATCTTCAAAGAATAGGAACAGATGAAATTAGAAGTCTTTGATAAACTCAACAGAAACAACGTAAGAATCATTGAAGTCTCAGAGATCCAGGAAGAATCAATAGTCAAGGACATCATTACAGAGAAACTCCCAGATCTAAATACTGCATGCAACCAAATCTGCATGCCCAAAGAATACCAGCTAAAAGAGACTCAAAGAAAAGCACCCTAAGACACATCCTAGTCACAATGACTAATCCCACAGATAGAGAGAGAATACTGAAAGCAGTAAAATCAAAAAGAAAAATTACATTCAAAGTAGTATTCTTAAGATTTACAGCAGACCTGTCACAAGAAACCATCAAGGTCAAAGACAGTGGTGGGATATAGTGACAAAACTCAATTAAATAAATGCTTCACCTAGAATACTGACTCACTTTCAAGTTTGAAGGAAGTATACAAAGCTTTATGGATAAACAGCAATTAAGAAACTTTACAGACTCAAAACCAGCCTTAAAAGATAACCCTAAAGGTCTACTTTAAGACAAGATAGACCTAAAGGCACACCAAACTCATACATAAAGATAACCCTAAATCCCCATGACAATTATCTCTCTCAATGTCAATGGGCCAAACGCACCAATTAAGAAACACAGAGTGGGAGCTGGAGAAATACCATGGAGGTAAGGCATTTGCCTTGCATGCAGAAGGACTGTGGTTCGAATCCTGGCATCCCATATGGTCCCCCAAGCCTGCCAGGAGCGATTTCTGAGCATAGGACCAGGGAATAACCCCTGAGCGCTGCCTGATGTGACCCAAACTCCCCCCACAAAAAAGAAAGAAACAGAGTGGCAAAATGGATCAAAAAGCTGAATCCAACATTTTGCAGCCTACAAGAAATACATTTGAATAGTCAGAACACAGAAATCAAAAATCAAAATGAAAGTTGCAAGCACAAATAAGGAAGGAAGAAGGGGCCTACATAAATAGCTTAATGACACAGCTTATAAAATTAAAAAATGATCAACAAAATGAACCCAAAATAAGTAGGCAGAAGGAAATAACAAAGCTTAGAGCAGAAATTAATGAAGTGGAAACACAAAAAACAATCTGAAAGATCAACGAAAGCAAAGCAAAAGTTGGTTCTTTGAAAAAATAAACAAGATTGATAAACTACTAGCAAAACTCACAAAGAAAGGGAGAGAGAGAAACTTAATAAACCGGATTAGAAATGAAAAGGAGGCGATCATTACAGATAATACAGAGATCCAAAGGATAATCAAAGACTACTTTGATAACCTCTATGGTATGCCATGAAACATGAGATCCTGGAAGAAATGGGGGGAAAAATAGAAAAAGAAAAGATATTATTGTAATAATGTCCAGAGACAATAGATGAGGGTCGGAAAAACCGGCTCACATATGAAGGTCACCATAAAGAGTGGTGAATGCAGTTAGAGAAATGACTACACTAAGAACTACCGTGACAATGTTGATGAGTGAGAGAAGTAGAATGTCTGTCTTGAATACAGGCAGGGGGTGGGGGAACAGAGAGAAGGGAGGCATTGGTGGTGGGAATTTGCACTGGTGAAGGAGGGTGTTCTTTCTATGACTGAGGCTCAACTACAAACATGTTTGTAATCATGGTGCTTAAATATATGTATATATATATATATATATATATATACTCATATACATATATATAAAGAATAACCAAGAATAGCCCCAATCAAAAATTTACATAGTTTCTTCCTACAAAATCCTCAACACACTTGTCACTTACTCATTCTTACTTTGCAGCATATTTTTTCATGTATATAGGTGGTTGGTTAATATCTGTTTAGAAGCTGAAGATTAGCTTAAGTAGTAGAGCTCTTGAATCAGATCCCCAGCACAGCTCTCTCTCTCTTTCTCTACCTATCTTTTTCTCTCTCACACACACACTCACATATGCACACACATGCACAATTTGTTGAAGTGACTTTAATGTATTCCTCCTTAGAATCATACTTTCCATAAATATATATGTCCATATTACATATGTATTCCTAGTTGTGTTTGGATAGACATCCTGTATATGAGGTCAATAGGAAACAAGGAAGGTTTGGTGAAAAGTGGATTTAATAAGTAAAAATTTAACACTGCTGAATAGACTGAAGTTGGAGAAGTATAATGTTAAGTTCTAACTTCAGTTACCTTTCTCTCTTGCCTAAAGATCTTAATCAGTCTACTTTCATTTCCTTTTCTCAACAGAGCCTTTTCTTTAAGAAATATGCCTTTTGGGGGGCAGGAGAGATAGCATGGAGGTAAGGTGTTTGCCTTTCATGCAGAAGGACAATGGTTCAAATCCCGGCATCCCATATGGTCTCCTGTGCCTTCCAGGGGCGATTTCTGAGCCTAGACTCAGGAGTAACCTCTGAGCACTGTTGGGTGTGACCCAAAAACCAAAAACCTATATATATATGCCTTTTGAATTTGAACTTACTGTCTGAGAGATGACATAGTGGCAAGGCATTTGCTTTTGCTTTGCATGTGGCTGACATAGAGCCAGCCCGAATTTGATTCTCAGCATCTCGTATGGTCTCCCGATCCTGCCAGAAATAACCCTGGAGCACTGCCAGGTGTGGCCCCAAAACAAACAAACCAAAAAAAAGAGAGATTGAGTTTGAACTTATTTTAAGATGTAAGTAATAAGAGATTATAAAACACCTATTTCTCTTAGACCAAATGGCACAGAAAAAAAAAATCTCTACTATTTGGGTCAGTTTGATTCATTTCTTTCTTATTCATCCCCCTTTTTTTTATATATATACTCCAGGCTATTAATTTATTTATATTGTCAGGGATACATTATATAAGCTAGAATGAGTTCAGGAGAGCAGACTCAGTGTAGTTACTCCCACAATTATTAAAGAAGGAATTAAGTGTCTGAAAGCAGAAATTGAATGATTAGATAAATGTCCCTACCAGTCACAGGCTCAGGCAGGCAGGTTGGATCTTGTAAAGTCACTGGGGAAGCCACTCACTGGAACAGTCGCTGAGGAGCCGCCCTGCCTGGGGTCACTCTTGGGGAGTAGGACCTGCCTCTGTACAATAGGTGGGTGTGATGCAGGGAGTGAAAGGGCATGCAGAACCAGTTACCGCCTGTCTCTCAACACAGTGACAAGAAGGACAAGCTGGGATTTGCCAACCCGTCTGTGTGCTCTCTCATAGATGGCTGTTCTTTTGGGTTCTTTTGCCTTCAAAATTTAATAGCATAGAGAACTTACGTAATAACACAGATTGGAGTTGGAGACATAATACTGCAGATAGGGTATTTGCTTTGCAGGCAGCCAGCCTGGTTTAATTCTTGGCATTATATATGATCTCCAGGGAATCACTAGGAATGACCCCTGAGCACAAAGTCAGGATAAAGTCCTCAGCACTTTCAGATGTGGCAAAACACACACACACACACACACACACACACACACACACACACACAGGAAGAGGGTTCTGAAAATTATAAAGTGGCTTGTCTCAACAAACACCATTTGTATAAAGTGCTTGGTCAAGAAAGGATAAAATCTTGTCTCGTATCCAAAGTCCTGACCAGACTCAGCAAATTCAGTGACAAAGTTCTGCACAAATGCTTGTTTGGGGCCCAAGTTCTCTGGGCCTCCTGCAGGTGTGTTTGAGTAGCTTCAAGATTGTCCTACCCACACTTACTGGCAGCATGGCAGGAATGGATGAGTCAGCTAGTAAACAGGGCTGGTCTGCCCACAGGAATGTCACAGGGGCAATGAGTAAGGGTGATCATTGACTCTTTATAACTCGCTGTGGTAAAACAGCTATTAAAAATTACAGGGGCCGGAGAGATAGCATGGAGGTAAGGCATTTGCCTTTCATGCAGGAGGTCATCGGTTCGAATCCCGGCGCCCCATATGGTCCTCTGTGCCTGCCAGGAGCAATTTCTGAGCCTGGAGCCAGAAATAACCCCTGAGCACTGCCGGGTGTGACCCAAAAACCACAAAAAAAAAAAAAAATTACTTTAATTTTTTTATTTTCATCAAACTTACATTTGAGTTATAAAATGTTCATCTGGGGCTGGAGCAATATTACAACAGGTAGGGTACTGACTCTGCATACACCAACCCAGGCTTAATCCCTGACATTCCCTATGGTCCCCAGATCCCTAAGCACAGCTATGTGTTGCCTCAAAACCAAAACAACATAAAATAAAAATAAAATAATGGGTGTTCCCAAGTCTAATCAATGCATGCACTGAATGCTGCAGTACAGATCTGCATAAAATAACACACTTTGGCCCATTCACCCAGGTTGATGCCACCCCCAGAGGTGTGGTCTCACAAATTGGTGGCCTCAAGATAATCTCTCACCCACATAAACTTCTCTGAGACCTCCCTTGAAGTGAGGAAGACTGACAATGATATGATCTGATATGATCTGATATGATATGATATGAGAAAGAAGTACCTTAGGGTTACTAAAGGAACCATGGTAAAGCAGGGCAAAATCCCACCATGCTTTGTGCTCAGGGTTTACTCCTGGCTGTCTGCTCAGAAATAGCTCCTGGCAGGCACGGGGACCATATGGGACACTGGGATTCGAACCAATCACCTTTGATCCTGGATCGGCTGCTTGCAAAGCGAACACTGCTGTGCTATCTCTCCGGGCCCATACCCTATATAATTTCTCTGAAATGAACTTCACACTAGAAATGCTTAGAATGGTCAAAGAGCTCAAAGAAACATTGGAAAATATACTGGCAATAAAACACAGGAAGATATAAGAGCAGAAATGAGAAAAAGTCAAAACAGAAATGAAAAACTTGGTAAGTGAAATGAAAGATCCAGCCAGGAGTAACTCCTGAGCACTGCCCGGTGTGACCCCCCCCAAAAAAAAATCTTTATTTAAGTACCATGATTACAAACATGTTTGCAGTTGGGTTTCAGTTATAAAAAAGAATACCCCCTTCACCAGTGCAACCTTCTCACCACCAATGCCCCCATCTCCATCCTCTGACTAAATCTCAATCATGATCAACTTTGTAATTGTGAAGAAAACAACTGTATTATGAACAACCTGTAACCATGAAATTTAAGTAAAGCAATTTAAAATGTTTTAATTGCTAAATTAAAAATAAAAGACTAGGGGCCGGGTGGTGGCGCTAGAGGTAAGGTGCCTGCCTTGCCTGCGCTAGCCTAGGACGGACCGCGGTTCGATCCCCCGGCGTCCCATATGGTCCCCCAAGCCAGGAGCGACTTCTGAGCACATGGCCAGGAGTAACCCCTGAGCGTCACTGGGTGTGGCCCAAAAACCAAAAAAATAAAAAAATAAAAAAAAAATAAAAGACTAGGGCCAGAGCGATAGCACAGCTCTAGGACGTTTGCCTTGCACTCAGCTGAACCACGACGGACAGTGGTTGGAATCCGGGCATCCCATATGGTCCCCTAAGCCAGCTAAGAGCAATTTCTAAGCATAGAGACAAGAATAACCCATGAGTACCTCCAATGTGACCCCCCAAAAAAATTAAATAAAAAAAAAAAAACAGGTCAGCTATGTGCAAGGCAAATGCTCTACCTGCTGTGTTATTACTCAGATCCCTGCTTTGTCACATTTTTGATAGATCAGCCAGACTAGAAATTGACAAGAATATACTAACTATGAAAGAATAAATGGAAGAGAGAGTATTAGTAGATATGAATAGGTCTTTTCATCCCCCAAAATCCAAATACACATTCTTTTCCAAAGCACATGGAACCTTCTCTAAGATAGACCATATGCTGGACCATAAAATTTACCTCTGTAAAATCAAGAGGACAAAAATTATATCAACTATCTTTTAAACCATAATGCACTGAAAAGAGAAATAAATTACAAACAGAAATGGAAAAATAACTTTTAACACTTGGAAATTAAACAGCTCACTACCAATGGATCAAAGAGGAAATCAAAGGATTCCTGAAAGCAAATGAGAATAAGAGTTATCAGAATTTGTGGGACACAGAAAAGGCAGTATTAAGAGGAAAATTTTTTCTCACACCTATATTCATTGCAGTGTTGTTTACAATAGCCAGACTCTGGAAACAGCCTAGATGCCCCTCAATAGATGAATGGTTAAAGAAACGATGGTACATATACACAATGGAATATTATGCAGCCATCAGAAGAGATGAAGTCATGAAATTTTTCTATACATAGATGTATATGGAATCTATTATGCTTAGTGAAATAAGTCAGAGGAAGAGAAATAAATACAGAATGGTCTCTCATCTATGGGTTTTGAGAAAAAATGAAAAACATTTGTGTAATGATTCTCAGAGACAAAATAGAGAAGGACTGGAGGGTCCAGCACCTGACATGAAGCTCACCACAGGGATCCTTTAGTGCAGTCACAGAAATAATTACACTGAGAACTATCATAACAAAATGTGACTGAATGAGGGAAGTAGAAAGCCTGTCTAGAGTACAGGCCTGTGTGGGGTGGGGAGGAAGGACACTTGGGATATTGGTCATGGGAATGTTGCACTGGTGAAGGATTTTATATATATTAAATATTAGTATTACATTGATATTTATTAATATTATGTAATTAATAATTAATCATATATTAACATATTAAATATATAAAATATATTAAATATACATTAAAAATAAAAAAGAAAAGAAAAGATAAGGCCTCCCAATTCTTACTACAGGCTGTGTTCTTTACACTGACTGTATAGAAAGAGAAGGTACAGTAAATGCACCCCATATACACCTCAACCCAAGCCCTTTGCCTGGTCTGTATTGTGAATTGGGGGACAAAAAAAACTTTATAGCTTTGCAAACATTCATCAAGAAAGAAGAAAGGGCCTACATAAATAGCTTTACTGCACAGCTTAAGAAATTGGAAAATTACCAAGAAAATTAACTGAAAGCAGGCAGGAGGAAGAAATAATAAAACTTAGAGCAGAAATGAATAACCTTGAAACCCAAAGAACAACCAAAAAGATCAATAAACACAAGTTTTTGTTTTTTAAAAATATAAAAAAAGATTAATAAATCATTAGCAAGACTCAAAAAAGAGAAACTTAATAAGCCAAATCAAAAATTAAAGGGATCTCACAACAGACATTACAATAATGTAAAGGTGAATAATTGATTACTTTGAGAATTTTTATGCCACAAAATGGGATAACCTAGAAGAAATAGGTAAATTCTTATACTTCTATAACCTCCCAAAATTGAACCAGAATAATTTGGAATACGTAAACAGACCTAGCACTTCATTTTTTTTTTTTTTGGTTTTTGGGCCATACCTGATGATGCTCAGGGGTTACTCCTGGCTATGCACTCAGAAATTGCTCCTGGCTTGGGAGACCATATGGGACCCAGCACTCCATATGGTCTCCTGAGTGTGCCAGGAGTAACTTCTGAGAGAAAAGCCTGGAGTAACCCCTGAGTGCCTCTGGGTGTGGCCCCAAACCCAAAATAAATTATAAAAAAAAAGTGTCTACCATAGAGGCAGTCAGAGGGGAGGGCAGGAGACAGGGCTAGAGGAAAGAAATTGGAGACATTGGGTGACAGAACATGCACACTGGTGAACGAATGGATGTTGGACATTGAAGACTGAACTCAATCATGAATGACTTTGAAACTGTTTATCATGGTGATTCAATTAAATTTATTACAAATAAATAACATAAAGGGCTCATCTTTAAAATTTTTATTAAATGCAAACTGCCTACCACACAAAAGAGAAGTAAAATATTCTGCCAGTCTCTGTATGAATCAAATGCACAAGCTTCCATCTCTTCTTGCTTTCAGTACCCCAAATTCTCTTCCCAAACAGACCAGATTCTCCACAAGGTTTATCCTTAATCAAAGCTGGTGATAAGAAAGCAAGAAAACAATGCTGGGCCACAGGACAAAGACTCAAGCTCTGAGGCTGCATTGCCCTTAAGCCAAAGGCTAAACTATAATTGAGGTGATTTGTTTTAAAATAGCATAACTATGGGGCCTGAGCAATAGCTCAGAGGTAGGGCGTTTGTCTTACACGTAGCTGACCCGGGACAGACATTCCTTTGTTCCCCGGCATCCCAGAAGGTAACCCGAGCCGGGAGCGATTTCTGAGCACTTAGCCAGGAGTAACACCTGAGCATCACCAGGTGTGGCCCAAAAACCAAAAACAAACAAACAAAAAAAAAGGCAGAACTTTCCTGGAACTAGCTCATATCAAAAGAGGGACTGATAATGAGGGTGCTGGCTCATCCTATGACATAGTTCAGGTTGCATGCTGCCCAAGGTCAGGACAGAAAACTCCCCCATTACCACCCACCAAGCAGCCAAAAGCCCCCGCATCTTACAGCTGCTGTTTTCTCCACCTGTGTGGAGAAGGCACAAGGTTTTTTCAAGGTCATGTAGCTAACCCTCTGAGTTTTAATTAAAAGGTTGGTTCTAAATGGAGATTGGGATAAGTCTTTATGTATGACAAGAGCAAAATTGTCGGTGTTGTAGAAGGTCCATAGAGAATTAGAAATTTGTTTTGGAGTACTAGGTAGGGGGAGCTCCTTGGCAGTACCTAGCAGCTAAGGTCACTCCTGCTAGAATTAGAGTCACACCCAGGTCACTCAGGGGCCATATAGTGTCTAAGCTCCAAATTCAAAAACTTTGTCCCCTCTCCCATTACCCCTCTCCCCGATTTTGGGGAGTGCTCAAGACTCCGCACTCAGGGATCACCCCTAATTGGAGGTGGGGGGGGGCCTCAGGAAACATGTGTTGAGATTGAACCTGGTCACTTGTAAGGCAAGAGTCTTCAGCTCTGTTCTCTCCGGCACCAACTATGCACATATTAAGCAAATCAGATTAAAATCAAGGAGTGGCCAAAGAGGAATAGAGATGCAGCCCCTGGGGGAGAAATGGAAATGATCTCGAACTGGGGGGGCCTGATGGGGTGTGGGGGTGGTGAGTACGGAGGAGGAAATGGCAAGACTGGTTTGACTACTGGGTGTCCCAGAGGTAGCCCAATTTTAGCAGCTTTGTGGAGAAGAATCTGCCCTGACATCATTCTACCCATTCTAGACAACGGCTGCCACTTTCAGAGCATAGATTCAGCATAGAAAGCAGTTGAAGATTCATTTAGTGTCTGCACAAGCCTGACACACAGAACTGACTTCCTGGTCTTGAGTCTTGACAAGAACGGTGGTAAGTTCTCAAGAGTTTTTTGTGTTGATTTCTTCGTTTTTTCCTGGGGTTCCTTTTCTGACTTGCTGGAATCTCCTGTGGCTGTTCACAACACTTCAAGCATCTGAAGCCCAATGCTTCCTGCCCTGACATACAAAGAACAAAGGCTGATAATGATGCTGTAAGTCAGAGATTGATTGATATCCCTGCCCTCTGCTGTTATGATGACTGAGAGAAGGTATTGTGGTGCTGGGAGAGGGAGAGAGTCACCCATCAGACATGGCACAAGTACACTTTGTCAAGGTGTTTACAGGACCTGCTCTTATTTCTTTTTGAAAATTTTGGTGCCATGGTTTACAGTACTGTTAGTGATAAGGTTTCGTGCATTACTCACAAAACCCTTTACCATACCATTCCCCAGAATGCCCACTTTCCTCTAACATTGTCTCAGTGTCTCCTCCTCATTCAAGTCCCCTCTTCTCTTTTTCCCTTCCACCATCCCCACCATCATAAACTTCCTACTGAAGGCAAGTTTATGTTTCCTTTGGATGGTATTACATTTCTTTATATTCCACATGTGAGAGAAATCAAGCACCCTAGTACATGTATTATATGCCTGGCCCAATACCAAGTGCTCTTGTGATTTTATTTGTTTTGTTTGGGGGCCATACCTGGCAATGCTCAGAGGTTACTTTTGGTTTTACTCAGGATGCCCTGAGGTACAGTTGCTGCTTTTTAATTGCAGTGATTCTCTGGCTATACTGCTCACACACTCCCCAGGGTGTGGCTTTCTAGCCTAGTGCTCACAATTTCTTTTGGGGTTGGCTTGGTTGTGTTGCTCACACACAGATGTTGGGGATGTGTATAAAAGTTGTTCAGGGTGGCACACTGCAGAGTCACCAGGAGGGCATAGGAGTAGGCAGCAGCTCTAGGAAATGGATCTCTGACCCTGAGCTAGTAAAAGGAAAAATAGAATCCACCTTATTCTGGATCCCTCAGATCATGGAAGGCTTTGTACAATCCCACAAGTGTCTCCACTGCTGCCATCCTGAAAGAAATAGGTCTCCCACACACAAGAATTGGCTCTGATTCTGAGATACCTGCTTTTCCAGCCCCCTGCCCATAGATATGTAAAAACTGAGACCTTAGTAGAACTAATATCAATCAACCTGCAGAACTAATATCAATCCTTTTCAGGCTTCCTGAATAGTTTCAAATAGTTTTTTTGAAGCTAACATCACCTTGATATCGAAACCAGACAGAGATGCTGCCAAAAAAGAAAATGACAGACCAATATCTCTGATGAACACAGATGCAAAGATCCTCAACAAAATTCTGACAAATAGAATCCGATGCATCATCAAGAAGGTCATTTACCACGGACCAAGTAGGTTTCATCCCAGGAATGCAAGGATGGTTTAACATCTGTAAATCAATCAACATAATACACCATATCAACAAAAAATAAAAATAAAATCCTATGATCATATCATAGATGCATAGAAAGCATTCAAGAAGTTCCAACACCCATTATTTTTTTTTTTTTTTTTTTTTTTTTTGGTTTTTGGGCCACACCCGGTAACTTCTGGCTATGTGCTCAGAAGTTGCTCCTGGCTTGGGGGACCATATGGGACACCGGGGGATCGAACCACGGTCCGCCCCAAGGCTAGTGCATGCAAGGCAGGCACCTTACCTTTAGCGCCACCGCCCGGCCCCCACAACACCCATTCTTGATAAAAACTCTCATCAACATGGGACTGGAAGAAACTTTTCTCAATATAGTCAAGGCCATCTACCATAAGCCAATGGCAAATATTATTCTAATGGCGATAAACTAAAAGCCTTTCCTCTAAAATCTGGTAAAAGTCAATGCTGCCCTCTCTCACTACTCCTATTCAACATAATACTGGATGTACTTGCCCCTAGCAATTAGGTAAGAAAAAGATATCAAGGTCATCTAGATAGGAAGAAGAAGTCAAGCTCTCACTTTTTGCAGACGGCATGATAATATGTTTAGAAAACCCTGGGGCCGGGTGGTGGCGCTAAAGGTAAGGTGCCTGCCTTGCCTGCGCTAGCCTTGGATGGACCGCAGTTCAATCCCCCAGTGTCCCATATGGTCCCCCAAGCCAGGAGCAACTTCTGAGCACATAACCAGGAGTAACCCCTGAGCATTACTGGGTGTGGCCCCCCCCAAAAAAAAAAACCTAAAGACTCTGTCAAAAAGCTTCAATAAACAATAGATTCATATAGCAAAGTGGCAGGCTACAAAATTAACACACAAAAATCAATGGCCTTCTTATACAACTATAATGATAGAGAAGAAATAGACATTATAAAAACAATCCCATTCACACTATGCCACAAAAACTCAAATATCTTGAAGTCAACTTAACTAAAGAGGTGAAGAACCTATACAAAGAAAATTACAAAAGCCTGCTTCAAGAAATAAGAGAGGACACAAGAAAATGGAGACACATATCCTGCTCATGGATTGGCAGGATTAACATAATTAAAATGGCAATACTCCCCAAAGCATTGTACAGATTTAATGCAATTCCTCTAAAGATACCCATGACATTCTTCAAAGAAGTGGATCAAACATTTCTGAAATTCATTTAGAACAATAAACAACCTCGAATAGCTAAAGCAATCCTTGGGAAAAGGAGTATAAGAGGCATTACCTTCCCCAATTTTAAACTGTATTACAAAGCAATAGTTATTAAAACAGCAGGGTATTATGCCACGGCATACATAAACTTTTAGGGGGGCTCAGCCCACCAGATATATCTTCAGATTTTCTTGATGGGGAGAACTAAAATAACCCCCCATGGGGTTCCTCAAAAGGCCCGCTGTAGATGCCTTTTTCCCCTTCGTGAATGGTTGAGGAATTTCCAAAGAGAAGCTTGGCATTTCATTTTCAGTCAGTATTTGACTATCTCTCTTTTGTAAATATTAGGCAAAATTATGGCCTCTATCAAATAATTTTGGCTCAGAAATTCCAGCACCAAAGATTATTTGAGAACCCCTTTTCTGGATAATAGCCAGCCCTAAAAGCAAAGACAATACTTTTTCTCTCTTTTTCAAGTATGTCCTTGCAGCTGCATTTTCTGGTAATCAAGGACATAACCAGAATGCAGATCCTGGCTATTGACTATTGACCCTCCTTTAGAAATAGGGAAACTCATTTTTGAAGATTTTGCTCCTCCCTTTACTTAACCTCTAAAACAATAGAGTCCAGTCCAGTAAAGATCAAATTCCTAGATATTTTCTACTCCCTCCTAATCCTAATTTTGCATGTAAAGTAAGCTTGCAAAGAGTTGCCTTGAGTTGTAACCTTCTCCTTTGTAATCTAGAATTTTTACAGTCACACCCATAGCTTAGGTATTGTTACTGTTGTACTATCCTTTGTGATTATAATTATTCTTTACCTATGGCTAAATTTTACCCCCTATAAATTCCTCTGCTCAAAAAAATTAAACTTATTGCACTCCTGCCAGTAAACGTGTTGACCCCACATATTCTGTGTAGTTTAATTATTTCATATTTCATATTTCGCCGTCCGTGCAACCCACTCTCCCTAAAGTGAATTCACCAAAATCCCACTGATGGCTGTAGGACAGAAGCTGCCTATAGCAGTATTGAAATAAAGACAGATTCTCAGATCAGTGGAATAGATTTGAGTATTCAGAGAATGTTCCACAGGTGTATAATCAACTAATCCTTGGTAAAGGGGCAAGAAATCCAAAATGGAGCAAGGAAAGCCTCTTCAACAAGTGGTGTTAGCAGGCCGGCGGTGGCGCTAGAGGTAAGGTGTCTGCCTTGCCAGCTCTAGCCTAGGACGGACCATGATTTGATCCCCCAGCGTCCCATATGGTCCCCCAAGCCAGGAGCGACTTCTGAGCGCATAGCCAGGAGGAACCCGCCTGAGCGTCACCGGGTGTGCCCCCCTGCCCCCCAAAAAAGGTGGTGTTAGCACAAGCCACTTGCAAAATAGCTAACTCAGATCCCCATCTAACACCATGAACAAAGGTCAAATCCAAAAGGATTAAAGATCTTTATATCAGGGGCCGAAGAGATAGCATGGAGGTAAAGCGTTTGCCTTTCATGCAGGAGGTCATCGGTTCGAATCCCGGCGTCCCATATGGTCCCCCGTGCCTGCCAGGAGCAATTTCTGAGCATGGAGCCAGGAATAACCCCTGAGCACTGCCGGGTGTGACCCCAAAAACCAAAAAAAAAAAAAAAAAAAAAAAAAAAAGATCTTTATATCAGGCCTGACACCATAAGGTTATAGAACAACACATAGGTAAAACACTCCATGACATTGAGACTAAAGATATCTACAAGGAGAAAACATCACTCTCCAAAAAAGTCGAAGCAGGGCCGGAGAGATAGCATGAAGGTAAGGCGTTTGCCTTGCATGCAGAATGTCGGTGGTTTGAATCCCAGCATCCTATATGATCCCCTGAGCCTACTGGGAGCGATTTCTGAGCATAGAGCCAAAAGTAATCCCTGAGCACTGCCGGGTGTGACCCAAAAACCAAAAAGATCTAACCTATCAAAAAATGGGGAGAAGAAATGAACAGACACTTTGTCAAAGAAGAAATATAAATAGCCAAAAGAGGGATCGGAGAGATATCATGGAAGTTAGCCATTTGCCTTTCATGCAGAAGGTCATTGGTTCAAATCCAATGGCTCTTTTATCCATATGCAGATCATGTGCTCTGTGCCCCTGTACCACATCACAGCAGGTGAGTCAGATTTTAAAAGTAGACTCATCTAAAATATTTGTGAGTTCCTACTTGTAAAGCAAAGAAAGATGATAATTTACCATATTAGCCCCTGAATTTAGGTGGCTCAACTTTCAATTTCTCTACTTAGTCAAAAGTAAAAGTGATCCACACCGAGTGGTATCATCTCCCAGAGATGGAGATGGGCTGTAGATATTTTTTGGGAAAGATCTACAAAGTGCTATGACTGCTCTTAATTTTTGATGGAAAAGGTGATTTATTTGGCTCTGAAGTCTTCACTCATTTGCCTACTACTTAGAAGCTTATAGTTGTGGTTCAGACATTATTGCCTGCCCCTACCTATGTTTTCCTATATTTTCTTCTATCTAGCTTTGTCTTGAAGAGGTGAGCTATTAAATTGCCTGCCTGAAGTCAATCTTTAGCCAAAACATTAGGAAAGAATGAATTTTAATTTTCATGCTGAAGACAGCATGAGAAGGAATATCTAGGATTGATTCTTGGCCTCCTGCTCCCATTCAGGTCTTTATACCAAGCAACTCCCAGTCCAAGGCCTCCTTTGCTATTCTGCTTTTTAAAGCTTCGCATAGCTATTATTTTATTTTATTTATTTTAGGTTTTTAGACTATACCTAGTGGTGCACTATGCTTACTCCTGAATCTGCACTCAGGGATTATTTCTGGTGGGTTTGCAAGACCATATGGGGTACTGGGCACTCCATTTGGTCCTCTGATCAGATTAGGAGTGATCCCTGAATGCAGAGCCAGGAATAAGTCCTGAGTACCACCAAATGTGGCCCAAAAATGAAAAGGAAGGAAGGAAGAAAGGAAGGAGAGAATTTCTTTAAAAAGAAATTAAATAGGGGCCAGAGCAATGGCACAAGCAGTAGGTGCCTGCCTTGCATGCGCTAACCTAGGACAAACTGTAGCTTGTCCCCAAACCACAAACCACAAACAACCCATACCTATACCCTATATAACCCCTCCCATATACTATCCCCTCTCCCACCTCAGAAACCTGACTATCCCTTCCACCCCTTAATCCAATCCCCGATATCCCCACCATGTTATAACTCTTCACCCTCAGTTCTTAACCCATTAGCCATCAAGACCAACCTCCTACACCAACGAACCAGTACCCAATACCCAAGCGAAGAGACACCCACTCAAACTCACACCTCATTCAACACCCCGACTGACTCGTGCAGTGTGGCCCTCCTAATCACCTCTCCCTATTGTGGACTGTGGCTTAATACCGGATTAGCTCCAAAAGGACTACCATTGCAAGAACTCTACCCAAGACCTCCCTGCCTGGAGCCCACACCTCACGAGGAAATCTCAAAAGACAATGGGGAAGCCTATACTATCATCATAAGTATAGACCTATATCACACTACCTCTTATACTGTTTCTCCCCAAATGTAATTTCCTGTATCACTTTCTCCCTTTTTCTTTGTTTTTTTTTCCTTTCCCCCCCTTGTTCATTTTTTTTCTTCATTTATTTGTTTTGTTCTAGTTTTTGTTTTTTGATTTGATTTGTTTTTTTGCTTCTTTCGGGTCATAGCTGGCAGCGCTCAGAGGGTGCTCGTGGCTCTGTGCTCGGAAGTTGCCCCTGGTGGGCATGGGGGACCATGTGGGATGCCGGGATGTGAGCCACCGTCCTTCTGCAAGAAGGACAGATGCCTTGCCTCCATGCTATCCCTCCCGGCCCCACTTTATTCCTTCAATTATGTCTTTTATTTACTTATTTTTTCTTTTTAGAAACTCTTTTTTCTTTAGATATGTCTGAGCATACATATTTTTAGTTTTTGTCATGGGTCTGTTTTCTTCTCTCTCCACCCCCAAATCCACCAACTATATAATATAGCACCACTTCTTCCTGCAAAGGCATATTAAAAATAGGGGAAATTTTACATGTAAAAACAAGCTCTTACCTACGAGGGATAAGAACTTATACATTTTTTACAACACAGGGACATCTCCCACCCTGAATGTATGTCATGTGGAACCAACCTAGACTCCAGGGAAATAGGCACCGACAGTCCAGCCTTGGATTCCAGACATAGAAACGACAGAGTTCTCCATAACAGCTCCGAGAACCAAATCCCCTCCAGGGCATTCATAATGCTGCTCTGGCACCAACATACAACAGTTCTAAATTGATAACCTGACAAGGAGGAAATGGGAAGAACTAGATCTAAGAGCAAGTTATCCTTCCTCACTAGCCAACCATAACACAAAATAAGAAGACATGTCACCCTTTGATTTGTGCAAAAACCAAGATTGCTATATACAGATGACTGGTTGTTACAACCAGGACTAGACAGTACTCATCCCGGGACCAACAACAACAACAAAAAGCTCTAACCTAGCTTTTGGTCTACAATCTGTTCAACAAACAAGATCTCCAATTCCAGAGGTCTGACTGAGATAACCGCAAGTGAATGGGTCTTCCAGAAACATAACAAAAGACTTTATTCCAGGCTCCATCCTAGGAGCAACATAATGACCAAGAACACCAACTACAGAAGATGAATTAAAACGACACTGAGGAAACAGAACTGCTAGAACCACAAAGAAAGCCTTCATCATAAGCTCCATTCCTTGAGCTGCACAGTCACCAAGATCTCTAGATACAGAGGTCTGATTTTACCATCCATGACGAAGCAGAAGTCTTCCATACACCACAAAAGCATCGAGGGGAGAGTAAATGATCATGCAAGGAGTCTATAGTTAATCCCATGACAGTATACTTCAGAGATGGAGAAACCTTGTATCTCCTAGGCCAAGGGAATTCCCTCTATAATATCCCCAATAGTTACTGTGCTTATGCGGGGGGGGGGGGGGGGGGGAAGGAAGAAAAAAAAAAAGCACAAAATAACCATTTTTCCATATACATATTTATTTATTGTTTTTTTTTTTTGACGTCCTTACTTTGGTGTAGATATTGAAGTTGATGTCTTCCTGTTATTTTATATTATTTTATCTTATCTTTCTCTTTCTTTTTGCACTCCGGCATAATTTGATTTCAGAACCAAGACTATAGTGTGGTGCTTCTCTTTATTGCTGTAGGGGTCACTGGATATTTAATTTGACATTTATTTTTGTATTGTTATTTCAATTACCTTTTTCATGTCCTCTCTCAAACTGAGGTTATAGCCACTAGAAGGACTCTGTCCATTTTCAGCATATTTTAATTTTTTTTTTAATTTTTTTTTCTTATTCTTTACCCCATTTTATTGCTTTTCTTTCCTTCAAACAAAACCACAAAACCACTTATCTAGCTTAGCCTCTCAAATAGAGGGAGAAGCAAGAGAGGGCACCAGGACCAAATAGATGTATGATCACTGATAGTAAGCTAGACAAAGAGGGGACCACCTATTCTAGCAACCCGGGGGGGGGGGGTGATGGTGGGGGATATGGATTGCAGAAAGGGAATGAGGAAGGGGGGAGGACAAATTTGGTGGTGGGTATTCCCCTGATTCAATGTTAATATGTACCTAAAATACTAATGTGAAATATATGTAAGCCACTATGATCAAAATAAAAATAAAAAATTAAAAAAAAAACTATCATGAATGGTAATGAGTGAGAGAACTAAAATGCCTGCCTCAAATGCAGGCAAGGAATAGGGGAGGAGGGAGATGGGGAACATTGGTAGTGGGGGGAGGTTGCACTGGTAAAGGGAAGTGTTCATTTATTATAACTGAAACCCAACTACAAATATGTTTGTAATCACTATGCTTAAATTAATATATTATTAAAAATAAAAAAAATTAAATAGGGGCCAGAGCAATGGTACAAGCAGTAGGGTGTCTGCCTTGCATGCGCTAACGAGAGACAAACTGTAGTTCAATCCCTCCCCCCCCCCCCCTGCTTTCTATATGGTCCCACAAGCCAGGAGTGATTTTGTTTTTGTTTTTTGTTGTTGTTGTTTGTTTGTTTTGGGGTCACACCCGGCAGCACTCAGCGGTTACTCCTAGCTCTATGCTCAGAAATCGCTCCTGGCAGGCTCGGGGGACCAAATGGGATGCTGGGATTCAAACCAGCATCCTTCTGCATGCAAGGCAGACACTCTACCACCGTGCTATCTCTCAGGCCCCTAGGAGCGATTTCTGAGCGCATAGCCAGGAGTAACCCCTGAGCGTCACCGGGTGTGGCCGAAAAACTGGAGGAAAAAAAAGGTAGTAAGATGTATAAAATGGGGGCCGGGCGGTGGCGCTAGAGGTAAGGTGTCTGCCTTGCCTGCGCTAGCCTTGGACGGACCGCAGTTCGATCCCCCGGTGTCCCATATGGTCCCCCAAGCCAGGAGCGACTTCTGAGCGCATAGCCAGGAGTAACCCCTGAGCGTTACCGGGTGTGGCCCAAAAACCAAAAAAAAAAAAAAAAAAAAAAAGAAGATGTATAAAATGAGTGTGGCAAAGGTTTTATTTTTATATACCTTATTAATTAACAAAGAAACACATATAGAATAACCACCAGACCAAAAGAAAACTCAACTATACATTGAGGCAACAAGGAAAGCTAAAGGAATTTAGGAAAAGAACAAAATGGGAAATCCATCAATTTTTTTTGATTTTTTTTTTTTTTTTTTTTTTTTTTTTTTTGGTTTTTGGGTCACACCTGGCAGTGCTCAGGGTTTTTTCCTGGCTCTGTGCTCAGAAACTGCTCCTGGCAGGCACAGGGGACCATATGGGACGCCGGGATTCGAACTGATGACCTTCTGCATGAAAGGTAAACGCCTTACCTCCATGCCATCTCTCCGGCCCCTTTTTTTTTTTTTTTTTTTTTTTTTGGTTTTTGGGCCACACCCGGTAACGCTCAGGGGTTACTCCTGGCTATGTGCTCAGAAGTTGCTCCTGGCTTGGGGGAACCATATGGGACACTGGGGGATCGAGCCGCGGTCCGTCCAAGGCTAGCGCAGGCAAGGCAGGCACCTTACCTCTAGCACCACCGCCCGGCCCCGAAATCCATCAATTTATTTCACCATTACACTCACCCCATTTCTTTAGATTATGGCCATTTACAGTATTATTAGGATTTGGTTTGGTTTGACTTGGTTTGGAGGCCACACTCAGGGGTGCTAAAGAACTTCTCTGGGTTCTGTGATTGGGGGCAATTCACAGAATTAATGCTCAGAGACCACGCAGTACTAGGGATCCACCTGGATTCCTCCCTGCAAAGCATGTACTTAGTCAACCCCTTGAACAATCTCTCTGACCCCTATCTGTAGGTTCTGACCATTCCCAGGACTAAAAAAATTAGCAGTAAACACCGACAGAGAAGGGTCCAGAGAAAGCGTGCTCCAGGCTAGGACTTCAGTTAACTACACACTGAGAATGTGGCTGAATAGAAAAAAGGAAGCACTGAGTTGGGGAGGGGACAATGGGACGCTGCGACTTCACTTAGTTTGTCAGCTCCAAAGCTCCCTGCAGTTAATTGGACCTTTCTGGTTTGCCAAGAAAACAAAGTTTTGCTTTCTCAGCAGAAGACTACAGAGGGGCAATGCAAGGAGTGGGGAGGGGGAGAGATGTTTTATCCTGATGTTCTGTTGTTGTGATGGCATGTGAGTTCAGCTGCTCACACTCTATTCAGCCCTGCCACAGACTTCCAGCTCCCTGGCCAGACTATGCAGTCAGTAAATTTCCCCCTGTCATCTGCTGGGCTGTGGCTTCCATCTTCAAGGATCCCCAGTCTGGACAGGGCTACTCAAAGCACTTTCCTGTTTTGTAGACCATCCCCAACTTCAGCGGTGCACTTGCTGCCCCCATTGCTCTTTTATAGAGTATATAGAATGTATTCTATTTATAATATAGAGGGAATACATAGAAACAATATATATATATATGTATAGTTTATATAAAGTATTTAGTTCTTCTATAGTGCTTCCTTCACAAGTACCTGTTTTCAACTGCTTCATAACTTATGCAAAATTTCGCTTCAGAAATTAGCATGGGAGCACAGCAGTAGGGCATTTGCCTTGCATGCAGCTGACTCAGAACGGACCTGAGTTTGATCCCCTGCGTCCCATATAGTCCCCCCACCTGGAATGATTTCTGAGCGCCTAGCTAGGAGTAACCCCTGAGCCTCACCTGGTGTGACTCACAAACCAAACCAAACCAAGCCAAAATAGCATGAACTGTCTTCTGTTTTGTATATCATACACTTATGTTCTTTCCTATTTATTTATTAAACTTGTCAATCCCTATGATTACCAGACAAAAGAAATATATTAACATATTCTCCTATTCCCTTTCTTTCTATCCAGAGTAGCCATCATGTTAACTACTTTTAAGATATTGAGATCTAGCGCCCGAAGAGATAGCAGAGCGGTGCTTGCCTTGCAAGCAGCCGACCCAGGACCAAAGGTGGTTGGTTCGAATCCTGGTGTCCCATATGGTCCCCCGTGCCTGCCAGGAGCTATTTCTGAGCAGACAGCCAGGAGTATCCCCTGAGCACTGCCGGGTGTGACCCAAAAACCAAAAAAAAAAAAAAAAAAAGATATTGAGATCTGCATTATAATGAATACATTTTTCTCTTCTTTTTAAAACTTTGGTCATAGTTGTCTCTTTTTTTTTTTTTTTTTTAAGATTACAACTTTTTTAAAGCAGTGCTCAGGGCTTACTCCTGGCTCTGCACTGCAAGATCACTCCTGGTGAGGGTTGGAGGACAATCAATATGTGGTGCTAGAGATCTAACCAGGATTCAAGACAAGTTCCTATCCATTGTACTATAGGGTTACTGATCCTACCCTAATCAATAATTGTACTCCACCCTAGGGTGTGACCTGGTGATAGTATATTGGATTAGTCCTTACTTGGTATTCTACTCCCACCCTAGGGTGATTCTCGTCAATAAAAGCAAGGGTCTGAGGAAGGCTGGGGCTCATTCTTCGGTCTTCTTCCACTGAGCTGCACTCCATCTTAGGAGCAGAAAGCTTTTTGTGGTTTGAATTCCTTGCTTGAGCACTGGATTTTCTGAACCCATTCTTGAACCTTTTCACTGTGTGAATTATTTTCTGTGCATCTCTACAACTGGAACTGTTCCCCCTAACCTAATCAGACAGGGAATGGGAACTGTCTTTCCTGTCTGGGAGCTCGGTGGGAATCAAACCCTAACCAATTTCCTAGAGAACGTGACACTTTATTGAACTATCTCACCGACCTCAAAGCAAGATTTTCTTTTCTTTTTTTTCCTTCCTTCCTTCCTTCCTTCCTTCCTTCCTTCCTTCCTTCCTTCCTTCCTTCCTTCCTTCCTTCCTTCCTTCCTTCCTTCCTTCCTTTCTTCCTTTTTTCTTTTTTTTATGTGTGTGGTTTTTGGGTCACACTTGGCAGTGCTCAGAGGTTATTCCTGGCTCCAGGCTCAGAAATTGCTCCTGGCAGGCACGGGGGACCTTATGGGACGCCGGGATTCGAACCAATGACCTCCTGCATGAAAGGCAAACACCTTACCTCCATGCTATCTCTCCGGCCCCTCTTTCTTTCTTTCTTTCTTCCCCCACATTTGGACTTATTCCTGGCTCTGCATTCAGGGATCACTCCTAATATGATCAGGGGACCAAATAGGGTGCCAAGGATTAAACCTGGGTTGGCTGCTTGCAAATCAGGTGCCCTACACTCTCTCCAGCACCTACATTTTTTTAGATCCATGATTCTTTGGTGAGTGTTTTTGTATGTACATCCATGTGTACTTTTCAGCAATTCTCTTGTACCCAGGAGCTGCTCATGCTCAGAAAGTATCTCAGTGGCAGAACACACACTTCATATAATAAGGCCCTAGGTCTGAACCCTGGAATCTAGGAAAAGAAAGAGGTCTAATGTCTATATGGCGGTCCTTGCTCCTCTGAAGAACACATGCTCTCTTTTACTAACATTCTTTAAATTCACTACATGTGTCAAAGATTGCAGGGAGTGAGGCCCCATGCAGAGCATGTGTGGGACTTGGCTTCTATCCTCAGCACGATATAGCTTCTGAGTATAGCTCTGTGTACAACCCTGGATATCCACCCCCACTCCCAGCCCAGCATAAGACTGCTGCCCTGGTTTGGGGAATCCCCAGCACTAGAGGACTGAGCAACTTTGAATCAATTGATCAATTGCTGCCCCACTGGTCTGTTGTGTAAAGTGGCCCCAGGATGCTGAAGCCTGCTTGGGAGCCTGCTCCCAGCCAAACTGACCCATTTTTAAAAAAAAAAAAATCACTGTAACTTCTCTAAGTTTGATTTTTCTTATCTCTTCTCTTGGGCACTTTATGACCTGAAATATTTCTTTTTTTTTTTTTTTTTTTTTTTGGTTTTTGGGTCCCACCTGGCAGTGTTCAGGGGTTACTCCTGGCTGTCTGCTCAGAAATAGCTCCTGGCAGGCACGGGGGACAGCAGGATTTGAACCAACCACCTTTGGTCCTGGATCGGCTGCTTGCAAGGCAAACACCGCTGTACTATCTCTCCGGGCCCAAGATATTTCTTTATTCAATATATTTGGTGTTCCTATAATCACTTAACTCACCTTACCCTCTTCTGAGTATAGAAGGAAAATTCTACTATCAATTCCTTTAGCCCTGTTGCTGTGAATTTACATGTTTTGTGGGGATATTTATTCTAATCCAATTCTATATACAGTGATAACAATATGACCTTCAGTGTGGACTGGATCAGTTTTTTTCCTGCGCGCGTGCACATGTGTGTGCGTGCGTGCGTGTGTGTGTGTGTGTGTGTGTGTGTGTGTGTGGTGTGTTTTAGAGGGAATCACACCCAGCTGTGCTCAGAATTTACTTCTGGCTCTGCACTCAGGAATCACTCCTGTTGGGCTCAGGATACCATATGGGGTTCCAGGGATCAAGTTCAGATTTGCTACATGCAAGTAAAGTGCCCTACCCATTGGATTATTGCTCTGGCCTGTGCCTCTGTTCTTTTTTTTTTTTTTTTTTTTGCTAAATAACTTATCGAGCAGAATGCCCCAATTTCATCTCTTCTTCTTATGAACTATAGATAAATACATATATCATGGAGATTTAATAAAATTATGGGTGCGAAATGTACAAACTTAGTCTGACAATACTATCTCTAGAGAAAAATATCCACAATGCCCAGAAGTATCTGGAAATTCTGTATAGCAACAATAAGTAAAAAACATACAATAGGGCTTTCATGCTGTACTTTTAAAAAAGTGATATAAGATTATGCTTTCTGCAATTGCACATGATAAAACAGTGATTTTAATGATAATAATTGTGCACCTGTTTCTTATATAGCAAAGCCAGTGGTTTTCATGTGTGTATCTATCTCCCAGGAAAGGCAAAGCTGCTAGGAATGTCTCTAGTTGCGATCAATGCCAGGGTTTTTTGAAAACTTTCTTTTACAGCCTCCTTGCTCAGGACTTTCCCCAACTGAGTTATTTGTTGTTGTTTTTTTATTTACCGGCATATAAGACGACTGAGCATATAAGACGACCCCCTAATTTTGCATTTAAAACATAGGTTTAGGCCTATATTTGCTGTATCAGACAGAACATTCCTGTGCTGCAACGGTATGTACCACAGTGAGCCAATCACAACAAGCAAAGGTCCAAAGGTTATACTGTCATAGACTTCCTCTCTGACTCTGGCCAATCTGAGCAGGCTTTTCACAGTGTAGATTCGGGTCCAGAACACTGTCTAATTTGCATGCATCAAAAGCCTACTTGGGGGGCCGGGCGGTGGCGCTAGAGGTAAGGTGCCTGCCTTGCCTGCGCTCGCCTTGGATGGACCGCGGTTCGATCCCCCGGTGTCCCATATGGTCCCCCAAGCCAGGAGCGACTTCTGAGCGCATAGCCAGGAGTAACCCCTGAGCGTCACCGGGTGTGGCCCAAAAACCAAAAAAAAAAAAAAAAAAAAAAAAGCCTACTTGGATTGGCTGAGTTAGAGAGGCCTTCCGAGCAGCCTTGCAGTGATTGGTGCAGGATCGAGTTGGAAAATTCGTTTTGTGGCAATATTCAGACAATTTTCGTTTAGCGGCATATTGAAACATTTTTCGGGATATACTTGGCGTATAAGACGACCCCCGATTTTCGGTTGACTTTTTTTTGTTTCAAAAGTCGTCTTATACGCCGGAAAATAAGGTATGTGGGCTGGGAGGGGATACCCATTAGTGCTCAAGGCTTACTCCTGGTTCTGTTCAGGGATCATTTCTGCCAGAATTTGGGTATCCAATATGGTGCTGGGCAAATGCCCTATACACTGTACTATTTATCTGACCCCCAATGCAAGTGTGATAACCCTTCCTGTTAATCCTTCTCCAATCTTGGCTATTTTCTATTAGTATGTATGCTCAGTTCTCACTTAAGTTCAGATTTATTTATTCTCCAGAGAAATAAATGCATGCCCTTTAAAATATATATGTGGGGCAGTTGCCATGTTACATTGGGCCAGCTCTATAGACTCACTCTTTTATTGAAAGAGATGCAAACCAAGCATTGTAAAATTCTAGGTACACTGGCTACATAGCTGAGAGCTGGCAATCTTGGGAGGAGAGGGTGGGTAAAGTTCCTACCTTGCCTGCTGCACTATCACCCATAATCATTGCTTTGCCTATGGTCCTGCCTCACCACTCCTCTATGATTCTCTTTAGAGACATCAATATGACCAAACTTCAGGTATTTGGGCTGATATCAATAGGGATTTTTTGGAGTGTGGGTGCCATCCTGCAACATCTTTTCTTTTCTTTTCTTTCTTTCTTTCTTTCTTTCTTTCTTTCTTTCTTTCTTTCTTTCTTTCTTTCTTTCTTTCTTTCTTTCTTTCTTTCTTTCTTTCTTTCTTTCTTTCTTTCTTTCTTTCTTTCTTTCTTTCTTTCTTTCTTTCTTTCTTTCTTTCTTTCTTTCTTTCTTTCTTTCTTTCTTCCTTCTTCCTTCCTTCCTTCCTTCCTTCCTTCCTTCCTTCCTTCCTTCCTTCCTTCCTTCCTTCCTTCCATCCTTCCTTCCTTCTTTCCATCCTTCCTGCCTCCCTCCCATCCTTCCTTCCTCCCTTCCTTCCTTTCTTCCTTCCATCCTTCCTTCTTTTATTCCTTCCTTCCTTCCTTCCTTCTTTCCTTCCTTCCACCCTCCCTCCCTCCTCCCTCCCTCCCTCCCTCCCTCCCTCCTCCCTCCCTCCTTCCCTCCCTCCCTCCCTCCCTCCCTTCCTTCCTCCCTCCCTCCCTCCCTCCCTCCCTCCCTCCCTTCCTCCCTTCCTTCCTTCCTTCCTTCCTTCCTTCCTTCCTTCCTTCCTTCCTTCCTTCCTTCCTTCCTTCCTTCCTTCCTTCCTTCTTTCCTTCCTTGACAACTTCTTTTGTTTGATGCTGTCATCCCTATAGGATCACATCAATTTAGATGCTAATGTGTAGCTGAGTTCATTTAATGTCCAGATGCAAATGAAATAAGATAATGGCCAACTAACAAGAGCTTACTAAACCTTCTGCTATTATCTTAGTGACTTCTTTAGAGATACAATATCTCAAAATTCACACATTTTCTTGCCACTGTATTTCTTTTTTCTTTCTTTCTTTTTAATATTTTCTTTGTTCTCTTCTTTCATTCCTTTTTTCCTTTTTCAAACAACTTTGCTCTCATTTATCTGGAAACAAGTGTATTATAGACAACTATGTCAACTCTGATGTATTTTATTTAAATAAAGTAAAATAATTTAAAGTATTTAAAATAAAGTAAAGTTAGACTTTACTTTATTTCTAATGGTAATATTGGAGGGACAAGTTTAAGATACTGGTATAAAAACTTGAACAAATTACTTTTAAAATGAAAATAAAGAACTAGATGATAGTATAGTGAGTAGGGCATTTGCCTTGCACATGGCTAACCCAGCTTTGATCCCTGGCATCTCATATAGTCCCCTAAGACTGCCAGGAGTAATTCCTGAGCACATATCCAGGAATAACCCTTGAGTATCACTGTGTGTGGCCAAAAAAAAAAAAAAATCAAAAAAAGAAGGAAGCAAGCAAGGAAGGGAGGAAAGGAGAAAGGAAGGGAGGAAGGAAGGAAGGAAAGAAGAAAAGAAGAAAGGAAGAAAGGAGAGAAAGAAGGAAGGAAATTAAGGGTAGACCAGAGAGGTGAGGTGTTCAAATAAAATAAATGAGGGACTCAAGAGATAATTCAAGGGTTAAGATACTTGGCTTGGATGCAGCATCCCAGTTCAATAACCAGCACCTTATATGGTTCCTGTAGTCAGTTAGCCTATTTCTGGCTCTGTACTTATGTACTTAGGGGTTTCTCCCTGTGGTGCTGGAGAGATCATATGTGGTGCTGAGGACGCTACCAGGGTTAGGTGAGGCACATGCTAGTTAAGGGCCTTAACTCCTGTACTGTCTGGTCCTATATTTGAAAACTTGAAAATAGAATAAAATGTCTAAGTTTGTTGATTGTAGGTGCATCAAGAAAGCAGCAAGCTGGCCACCAGCCAAAGCTTAACTTTATATACCACACTTCCACTTGGAGTAGATGCTCTGAGACTATCACTTGTGAATAGCTATGAGTCCCAAGGGGTTCACTTGTTTGTCTTAAATTCCATGGAGAGTACAGCTGGAAATTACAAGGTAATATGAAGAGACAGCAACAAAAGCGTACCATCATTGTGCAGAATAAAGTAAAAGAAAAAAGAAAAATATTTTCAGTTCTACTGAAAAAGAGCTCTTGAGTAAGAAATAGTTTTAATCTTTGCAAAAATATAATGAGAAAGATATTTGAGTTGACTCTCAAGATGAAGAAAATGCTAGAATTTCACTGGGTGAAAAATGTAAATTAAGAACTTCTGTAAGGAAAGATAGAGTAAAGTATGGTTAATAAAGTTTAATATCAGTTTATCTACTGCTTAATTACTTTAGCCTTTGTTATAAATTAATTTTTAATTATCTAATCACTATTCAGAATTAAAATTTAGGAGGGGCCAGAGACAGGTGTTAATACACGTCCCTTGCATGCAGCCAATCCAGATTCGATCTGGCAGTGCCTAAGGTCTCTTGAGTATCACCAAGAGTAATCCCTGAGCACAGAGCCAGAAGTAAGCCCTGAGCACAGTTGGATGTAACCCAATCCTTTTTCCCTGCTTCACCTACCCAGCAGGGCAGAGGGAAAGGGGTATAGATAAAAAAAAAAAAACCAAAACATTTTAAATCCACCCTCTGGGATATCTATTCTGCTTTTTCTGTCCTTACTTTGAGAAAATTATATTAATTTCAGTGTTTAACAATAACCTACTATTTTTCTAGAGTTTAGACAATAGTACACACTGGAAATTGCTTATGTAATGACTTTTCTCTTTTAGTAGAATCTTATAAACACTAGAGCTCTTTCTTTGTCATTAATATTATCCATAACCTAGATATTGCCATAATAATATTCATAGAAAGGCCAGAAAGATAGTACAGCAAGTAGGGCACTTGCCTTGCATGAGACCTATGTTCAATTGCCAGCATCCTATATGGTTCCTCAAACATCTCCAGGAGTAACCCCTAAGGTGTGACCAGGTTTGGACCAGGTGTGACACAACCCCCCCAAGAATATTTATATAATGAAATGATCATCAGCACATAAGCTATGTGCACAATAGCAAATAACCCTTAATTGTAAAAGCAGGCAAATGAAATGATGAAATATTCACTGCCAGCATCAATTACTGAGAGTAATTTACAGTTTAAAGGATGATACCATAAATAAAACACAGGGAAAGGATTCAGACAAGAGTGATAAAAAAAAAAAACTGGGTCTGGAGTACAACAGAAAGCACATTTGACTTGCATGTGGCCAACTTGGGTTCGATCCTTGGTACCCCATATGGTCTCTCAAGCCCACCGCGAGGGATTCCTGAACACCACTGGGTGTGGCCCTTCCCTCATCAGTTGGTAAAAATCTTTAGATTATAAAATACTCCTATTATTATATATATTTCCAATGAAAAGAGTTAGTACTATAACAAATAGGTCTGGCTATTTTCTAATAACTAATCCATTTCTAACAATTTCTTTTCTAATGTTAGATTGGACATCAGTCTCAGAAATCCCAAAACATCCATGTCCAAGGTGACTCTTGTCCTGCTCTGCTCAGAAATGACCTTGAAGCAGATTTGAGCTCCTCAAAGTTACCTTCATTATTTTAGCTGCTAAACATATCATGATCTCAGTGGCAGCATTGGGAACAAAAAAAAGTTATATTTTAGGAAAGAATCTATGAGAAATCAAGTAGCCAAGGATTTAATGAATATTAATATCTATCAGTAGGGTTTTGTTTTTCTTTTTTTATGGGGGGTCATACTCAGGCATATTTCCTGGTTCTGTATTCCGAAATTGCTCCTAGCAAACCAGGGACCATAAGCGATGCTGGGAATCAAACCAGGATCGGTGCTGGGTTGGCCACTTGCAAGGCAAATAAATGACCTACCCGCTGTATTATCACTTCAGTAAGGTTTTCAATAAGCCCTGTTCATGTGTACAGAGAAGTCCCTTTCCACCCCTCCTGCATAACCCCTGCCCTGTGAAATAAAAATATAGAAATCCACAAGTTGGGTGAGACCACCCCAGGCACCGTGTTTCTAATCCCTTAGGCGGAAGGGTCTGATAAAGCAGGGTAGCAGCAGAGAAATAATACCAAGCCAGTCAAAAGATTTATAGATTCATTAGAGTTAGTTTGCTTTTACTTCATGGCGTCTCTTCTGCCATGTTCTCTCTCTCTCTCTCTCTCTCTCTCTCTCTCTCTCTCTCTCTCTCTCTCTCTCTCTCTCTCTCTCTCCCCTCCTCCTCCTCTCACTCCTCTTCTCCCACCCCAAAGTCTCATCCCCCCCTCCTGCCCCAAAGCCAGACTTCTCTCTTATTCAAAGGGGAAGATATACATCTGTCTGTTATACTTGAGTATGTGCCAAGGACATATGGAAGAGGAAACTGACCTAAAAGCAGGCAGGCAGATTCTCTGCTGACTGCCACAGGATGTGGCAGCAAGCGATAACCGGGAGCAGGGCCGGGTGAGATTACCAGGGGCCCATCTTTGGAAATGTCAGGCTGTTGTTAGAGCCAGAAATATGGCTTTTATTTATAAAGGTTACCCTGCACTTAATCTTGGTTTGTTCTTAGGGATCACTTCTGGTGATGTTCAGATCTTATGTGCTGCTGGAGAGCAAGCCTGGGTTCTAGCAAGCAAGAGAAGCACTTTACCTACTGTAGTACCTCTCTAGATCTCTACCTAATTTGACCCCTTAAGATATCGGTGGGATAGGGCCTTAGAGATAGTACAGGAAGTCAAGGGCTTTGCCTAACACCTGGCTGCGTCAGTTGCCCTTTTTCAATGCTTGCCATTGCATATGGGTCCCTGAACGCAGAATTCAGATTACTCACTAAGTACTGCTCAGTGCGGCCCAAATTTTTCTACCACTCCTCCCAAAAGATATTGGGAGAAATGGAACTGAGGACATGGTCTAAATGGTTTTTATAGTGTATACCGGAGTCAAAGAGTTGGATCTCCAATAGGCATGGCCCCTTAGGGACTCCATAGGGACCCCCCCCCCCCACCAAGTATGCATTTCAAGTGGACCCCTAGCACAGTTGGGTGTGACCTAAACTAAGAAAGATCTTAGAAAAACCACATGTGAGCATTTGATATCATCTTTCTGCTACTTTTTATTTAAACATTTATTTATTTATTTATGTGTTGATTTATTTATTTGGTTTTCGGGCTACACCCAGAGGCATTCAGGGGTCACTCATACTCTGTGCTCAGAAATCGCTTCTGGCAGGCTTGGGAGACCATGTAGGATGCTGAGAATCAAACCAGGGTCCATCCTGGGTCAGCTGCATGCAAGGCAAATGCCCCACTGCTGTATAATTGCTCTGGCCCCTTCTCTGTCACTTTTTTTTAAAAAATTATTTGGTGAGTAAAAATATTTATATTTCATGGTAGGAATCTGTAATAATAGCTGAACAAGTATCTTTATCATTTTTATTCTTGCAATGTGACTTCCTACTCCAACCCATCAGTAACCTGTCAACTCCTGAAGTCTCCTCTCCCTCCCTCCCTTTCTGACCATACATAGCTATTCTGCAAGTCTCTATCAGTGTACTTCTGTTGAGAGTTCCCAACAGAATCATCAGTTTATTGTAAGTTTAGTGATCTATCAGGGGTCTCAAACTCAGGGCCTATGGGCCGCAAACGGCCCTCCATCCAACATTTTGTGGCCCTGCCCTAGAGGAATCTTTTTTTGTTTTGTTTTAGTTGTTTGGGTCACACCCCCAATGTTCAAGGCTTACAACTGACTTTGCACCCAAAGATCACCCCGACTTTGCCTCCTGCGGCCCCCAGGTCAATTGAGTTTGAGACCCCTGAAACTAAACTATCAGTTTAAATATAAGTGATCAGTTTAACTATATCAGTTTATTTCTGTTGAAGTTTCCAACAGAATTTGATCTCTTGTTTTCTTTCTTTATATGCCACATATATATTTGTTTCTGCGCTCAGTACAAGTTTGGCGCATCCAGTAGTGACAGTCGGAGCGGCGGCAACCGCTTAGATCCTCCCACTGTTCTCCAGGGGACAGAAGGCCGGGAAGTTCTGCTTTCCCTGGTGCCAGCCCTAGGGTGTGACCCAGGACGGGCACTGGGGCGGGGCGGGGCTGGGTACCACGACCGGGGCGGGGCGGGGCGAGGAGGTGGAGGGGTGTGGCTTAGCCTGGGACCGCGGTCGGGGGCGTGGTTAAAGGCCGGGGCGGGGCGAGGAGGAGAGCGGGTGTGGCTAAGCCTGGGGCCGCGGTTGGGGGCGTGGTTAAAGGCCGGGGCGGGGCTAGGAGGAGAGCGGGTGTGGCTAAGCCTGGGGCCGCGGTCGGGGGCGTGGTTAAAGGCCGGGGCGGGGCGAGGAGGAGAGCGGGTGTGGCTAAGCCTGGGGCCGCGGTTGGGGCGGGGCTAAAGGCATGGGCGGGGCGAAGAGGAGGAGGGGGTGTGGCTAAGCCTGGGGCCGCGGTCGGCGGCGTGGTTAAAGTCCGGGCGGGGCGAGGAGGAGGGGGTGTGGCTAAGCCTGGGGCCACGGTCGGGGGCGTGGTTAAAGGCCGGGGCGGGGCGAGGAGAAGTGTGGCTAAGCCTGGGGCCGCGTTGGGGGGCGTGGTTAAAGGCCGGGGGCGTGGCGAGGCGGAGAAGGAGGTGTGGCTAAGCCTGAGGCCGCGGTCGGGGCGGGGCTTGCAGGAGCCGTGGCCCTGGGGGCGTGGCCTCGGCTCAGGCCGCTCGGGCACGGCGGGCGCAGGGACTCGGCGGACCGTCTCCGCACTCTCCGCCTCCCGCCTCGGAGGAGCCGAGCTCGGGGGCCCGCGCGATCGCACGTCGGCGGAGCCCGGGAGGCAGCGCGCTCCGCTCCGGACCCGGCGGCGCCCGCGCCCCGTCCCCGCCGCAACAGGTCCCGCGGGCGGAGGGGCGCGCTTGGAAGCGGAGGAAGGTGAGGACGGGGAGACTCGCTCCGGAGCGGCGCTGCCGGCCCTGCCCGGCTGCTTTCCGGTGCGGGGCGATCGCGGGCGCCTCGGGCAGCGGCCGGGCGGGGCGGGGCGGGGCGGGCGCTCGCCGGGCCGGCGGGCTTGACAGTGCGGCCGGGGGGCGAGTGGCCGGGGCCGCCTCTCTCGGGGTGACGCGCTGTCAGATGCGCCGCGGGGCTCAGACACCTTTGCAGCGAGCGACTCCTGCGCCAACATCTGGGGGCGCCGAGCCCCTCCGTCTAAAGCACTTGGCACCCCACTTTGCATCCTAGCCGGGAAGGACAGTTAGTTCCCTTGGAATTCTGAATGTCCCTTGCACCTCTATTTGCTTGGGACGTGCTGTCACCTCTCAGTTGTGGGAGAAGTTGTCTCTGGAAGATCAAGACTTAGATCAATGGCTTGCGACCCACACACAGCATGACGGAGGACTAAGGAAAGA
Source organism: Suncus etruscus (assembly GCF_024139225.1). Lineage (NCBI taxonomy): Eukaryota > Metazoa > Chordata > Mammalia > Eulipotyphla > Soricidae > Suncus > Suncus etruscus. The sequence goes on from NC_064863.1 coordinate 76,343,185, forward strand.
GCAGGAGAACGTTCTGATAAAAAATCGCGTGTGTTGGGGGGACCTGGTGGGGGTCCCCAGATACCCCCCCCAAGCTCCAAGCTCTGAAGATTCCCTGCAGGCATCTGCCTCCAGCTTGCAAAACCCGCCTGCCCTCCAGGCCCTGGAGCTATCTATCTCCTATCTCAAGAATGGATAACACTCGAGTATTTGACACGTGGGAAAACTAGCTCCAGGGCTGGAAGTGCTTTGCACGCTGGAGGTTCTGTTCCACTCATGGGACCCCAGGCTCCCCCCAAGGAACCCCACCAGGCACAGCCCTTAAGCAATAAATAATATGGGGGGGAAAAAAAGGAAATTTAAAGAGAGGAAAGGATTTGGGACCGGTTTGGTCTTGCGTTGGCAAAAGAGTTATTGGAGGACATGGACTTTGAAAAAGGTGATTTTAGAAATTGGGGACTGTCCCCATTTATCCTTTATTTTTGGGGAGGGGTTTGAGCCACACCCGGCGGTGCTCAGGGGTTACTCCTGGCTGTCTGTTCAGAAATAGCTCCTGGCAGGCACGGGGGGGGGGGGGGACCATATGGGACACCGGGATTCGAACCAACCACCTTTGGTCCTAGATCTGTCGGGGGGGGGGGGCATTTATCCTATTTTTAAACATTCCCTATAGGTATGCTAAGTCTGGGCTTTGACAATCTGAGCTTTGAGAATCTGAGCTCTGCTTTTCACTTGAAGGAAGAAAATAAACTGTTACATAGCAAAGTTAAACATCTTAGTCAACTACAGTTGGATACATTTCTGTGGTAGGTTTTGGCATTTTGGCATTTGCTTAGCTAGTCAAAGTTGCAAAAACAGGGGCCGGGCGGTGGCGCTGGAGGTAAGGTGCCTGCCTTACCTGCGCTAGCCTAGGAGACAGACCGCGGTTCGATCCCCCGGCGTCCCATATGGTCCCCCAAGAAGCCAGGAGCAACTTCTGAGCGCATAGCCAGGAGTAACCCCTGAGCGTCACCGGGTGTGGCCCAAAAACCAAAAAAAAAAAAAAAAAAAAAAGTTGCAAAAACAGAGGGCTGGAGTGATAGCACAGAAGGTAAGGCCCTTGCCTTGGACAGGGATGACCTGGGTTCGATCCCCGGCATCTCAGGGTCCCCCCCCACCCCCCAGCCCTCCAGGAGTGATTCTAGAGCCAGGAGTAACCCCTGAGTGCCAGGTGTGGTCCCCTTAAAAGAAAAGTCGCAAAATTAGAATTTTGTAGAATCACAGTATGTAAAATTAGAATCCAAAGCTCATCAAGAGGTAGAGGATTTGTGGAAAGAATTAAAGTCAGGGTTTGAAACACCACTTGCTACCAGATACGCGCAATATGTTTGATTTTTTTTTTTTTTTCCTACCAGAAGTCAGTATTTGACTTTGGGCGTGATGTAAGACAAGACCTACTTACTCTTCATCAAGTCTTACTGGCTGGCTTGCTCCTGCTTCCGCTTCTGGTTTAACGGAATTTTGCAGGGAGTTGGTTGAACTAATGGAGCCTTATTTATTTATTTATTTATTTATTTATTTATTTATTTATTTATTTATATCCAGTAGTGCTCGGGGTCTATTCCTAGCTCTGTGCTTTGGGTCACTTTTTAAAGATGCTCGAGGGGGCCGGGCGGTGGCGCTAGAGGTAAGGTGCCTGCCTTGCCTGCGCTAGCCTTGGACGGACTGCGGTTCGATCCCCCGGCGTCCCATATGGTCCCCCAAGACAGGAGCAACTTCTGAGCGCATAGCCAGGAGTAACTCCTGAGCGTTACCGGGTGTGGCCCAAAAACCAAAAAAAAAAAAAAAAAAAAAAGATGCTCGAGGGGCCCTTCAGTGCTAGAGATGGAATCTGGGCATCCTAGGTACAAAGTATTTACTCAATCCCTTGAGGGTTATTGTTTTTTTTGTTTTTTTGGTTTTTTTTTTTGCTGTAAAATGGTCTTTTTATTGACTAAAAAACCTGCTTATTTGGTTTTGAATTAAAGCTGTCTGATTAAAACATATTAAAGACATATATATGTATATATATCCATGTAGAGATGCTTTTAATTTGAGTCTATACAAGGGCTGGAAAAATAGCTCAAAAGGATGGCTTGTGTGCCTTGAATGTAGGAGCCTCAGGGTTTTTTGTTTTTTGTTTTTTGTTTTTTTTTGGTTTTTGGGCCACACCTGGCGGTGCTCAGGGGTTACTCCTGGCTGTCTGCTCAGAAATAGCTCCTGGCAGGCACGGGGGACCATATGGGACACCAGGATTCGAACCAACCACCTTTGGTCCTGGATTGGCTGCTAGCAAGGCAAATGCCGCTGTGCTATCTCCGGGCCCGGAGCCTCAGGTTTGATCCCTAGTACCACCACATGAGCTCGCACACATATTTCCACTTTCGAGCATGCCAAGAGTCACGTATTTGGTCACTGCACATGCACACGCTTTGCTAGGAATTCCAAATGGCAGTGCTGTAAGGATTGTATTCAGTATGTGGTGCTCTGCTGGGAGTCAAATTTATGACATCATACTTACAAGGAGGTGTCCTCAGTTCCAAAGGTGAAGTTAGTTCCTGTAGACATGTGTCTATACACTTACATTCAAGTGTATAGTGTGTAAGACACAACACACATAGGGACTTTATACCTTGCAGATATAGTCTCAGAAGTATGACATCATAGCTGGGATCCTTTCTTCCATTCAAACCCTATACTGAAAACTTCCCTTCATTGTAAACACTTCTTGTTATCTCCAATGTGTTTTGGTCAGTACATCGCAGAGTTGGCAGTGCAGCTTCTGGGGCACTGGAATATCCAGTGTGGGCACTCATCACCAGGGAGAGTTCAAGGTTTGGGGGTTTGCTCAGGGTTTTATCTCCTTGACAAGGGAGGAACAGTCTAAATCAATTTGAAAACCTCCTTTGTGACTAGGAATACATTTTTCACAAAACTGAGAAAGTGTGTTGGAAAAGACACAAATTAAGGCATTGCATTTTTTTGGAAATGTACTAATTTAGTCCATAAACGTAAAATGTTTTTGTGTAAATATAGTCTCTTCAAATTATAGTTAATCAATTAAATAATAGCCTGAATTTAGTGGTTTCTATTTATAAAGGGTATTTTAATTGGGAGTGACTTTATGGCAATAGCTTTTTAAAAATCTACAATAGAAGCTTTTTTAGTATTTGTTGAATCTCTTCAACGAATTAGTTTGGGGGAGGTGGGGAGATGGCTTAAGGACTGGACCGTGCTTGGCATGCATAGGGTGCCTTTTCCCAGCTCCTGAGCCTGATGGACCCCAATACTGCTGGGGAGCCCCCAAACAATATACAATAGTTTTAATTAACTCTAAATTCATTTACTAAAATTCTATCACAGTGAAGAGGTAAATGTGAAATACATAGTTCCTTGAAGGTATATATCCTTGATTCCTGCCTAATTATATTTACTATAGTTTCTTATAAACATGAAACCATGAGCTAAAGCTAAAGTGTCTCCTGGTTGCTAAAACGGAGTTTTTTTCTTTTAAGCATTAGGTCAGTACTTCTTCAGTTGTGTTCTCTAGGGGAAGAAAATCAGCTGGCTTTCTTAAATTATCTGGCCCCTTTTTAAACCTGACTAAGACTTTCTTGTTCAAGTGGCTTTTTCCTGTTAAATGGCTGAGATGACTGTGACAAGTGGTGCCTGAAGGAATCAATTACATCATTAATAGGCTACTTCATATTCATTCCTGATTTCTCCTCCATAAGGAACTGCTTTTAAGTACTGGAAAAGCCTTCGCAGCATTGAGAGAACGGAAAGTGCATGATCAGATGAAGCGTCTGTGCAGGCAGAGTGAGTGCACAGACTCTTGACACAAAAACCATTTGCCAGTGCTTTGCTATTTCAGTCTAAGTGTGACTTTGAAGTTAGAGTTCATTTTCCAGTTAAAGTCAGGAAATGGAGTTGAAGAAGTTCAGTGACTTGCCTCTGTGACTCAAAGCCTGGTACCCTTTCACTACGGCACACTGTGTTGATATGTGGTTTCCTGTTTTTCAAGAATTGCAGCTTCACACTAAAATATAAATAGTGTTTCTTATTGGCTAATTCTTTCTGATGATTATGGGAAGAAAGATACTTTCTTTAAGCATTTTGTGTATATGTATCTGTGACTTTGTAGAAAAACACGCAGATCTAATAAATTTGTGGTACTTATTTGCACTAAAAAAAAATAGTCTTAAGAATGTCAGGCCTTACAAATCATCTCCCTTATTGCTTGAAATTGCTGTTCTCTGAGTTGTGAATGTCAATTCATATCCCTGTGTAGATTGGGATATACCCAGCCCATTCCCATTCGTTTTACAGTTAATATACAATAGGTATATATAGAGTGGCAGTTTTTCCAACTTAAAGTCTGCTCAGAGATTTTTTCTTTTTTTTTTGGGTTTTGGACCACACTGGCGATGCTTAGAGGTTACTCCTGGCTGTCTGCTCAGAAAAAGCTCCTGGCAGGCACGGGGGACCATATGGGACACCGGGATTCGAACCAACCACCTTTGGTCCTGGATCGGCTGCTTGCAAGGCAAACGCCACTGTGCTATCTCTCCAGGCCCTGCTCAGAGATTTCTGCACAGCTTGTTAAAGTTCAGGTACCTCCCCTCCTCAGATTTCTATCTTAGTATGTTCGAGGTGATTTTATGGTAACAATGCTTCTTGGTTCTGGAGCTGTACTTTTCAATTCTGCGCAAAATTTGAATTAGGGATTACTCTTGGGGGACGACAGTATGGAGTGCCCAGGGTTTAAACTCAGATCTGTTATGTGCAAATCAAGCACCTTAACCCTTATGCTCTCTGGTCCTGTGGACTTGAATCTTGGATAGGTCTCCTACTAGTTGTCAGAATTTATGTTAATCATTTTTAATCAAATCCAAAATGCACTTAAGAATTTACCCTTTTTTATTTTTCCAAGCTTGCCAGTTGTGTTCTTGTTAACCTGCCATAGTTTCATGGACTCCCTGGAAATGACTTTATCACTCATCATATCTATAGCTAGAGTATTAACGTTTTCTTACTTGGTCCCCTGAGCCCCAATTTTCTAAGAGAATGTGGAGAAAGCCAAGTGATCCCCTCCCTCCCCCTTCCCCGCAAAGACAGGGTTTTCATTATAAGAGGGAACCTTGCACTTAGTGAATTCTAATCTTTATTGTGGGCAGTAGGCATGTCTATCTGATTTGATATAAAATATACTACAAGACTGTCTGGAGCAAAGATAGTTGGTGTCTCTACTTGGGAGCTAATGCAGATGATGCTGAAAGGCCTCTGACCTATGGTCTTGGCCTAACAGTAGGCACTTGCTAAACATGAGACCAACCAACCCCTGTGGGACGGGCAGAAATAGACTACAGATAAGGTGCTTACCTTGCTTGTGGATGATCCAGTGTTCCCTATCTGACAGTGCTTACTGCCAGGATTGACCCTTGAGCACAGAGCAGGAATAAGTTTAGAGACCATAACAAGGTGTGGCCCCCCCAAACACACAAATCATTTTCTTTTTTTTTTTTTTTTTTGTGGTTTTTGGGTCACACTCGGCAGTGCTCAGGGGTTATTCCTGGCTCTAGGCTCAGAAATTGCTCCTGGCAGGCACGGGGGACCATATGGGACGCTGGGATTTGAACCGATGACCTCCTGCATGAAAGGCAAACGTCTTACCTCCATGCTATCTCTCCAGCCCCATCATTTTCAACCCCTGTTCTGTCCTCAGCACCACCAGGGGTCACTTCTGAGTAGAGCCAGGAATCCCCGGAGCAATTCTGGATGTGGTTCAAAAAATAAGAATAATCAAATAAGAAAAAAATAAAATAGGTTGAGCAGTATAGCAGTATCTCCTTTATTCTGTAATTGGGTCAATGAAGGGTACTAAGATTTGACAAGCACTCAGAAGAGCATTAGTGTATAAGTGAGCATTTTCTTTTACTCCTAGAAGGAGGAAAAAAATTTTTGAGGGAATATATTGATGGTGGGATTGGCCCTGATTCATTGTTTGTCTGAAACCCAATTCTGAAGGACTTTGTAAATCACAATGGTTTCAATGAAATAAAATTAAATGATAAACATTATCTAATGAGATTAAATAATTGCATAACTATTCCTTTTCATTTATTACAAGACGCATCTCTAATGATTTCAGACTCTTAAATGAGGATAATGCATTTGGTGATATTTTACCAGCCCATGGGGAATGAGGTAGAAACATTTGCTACCAACACCCATATATATGCTCTCCTTGTTTTCAGCTTCTTCCTGTCCTAGAGCTGCCTGTGGACATTTGAATATTTGAGTAGTTCTCTTGAGACCCTACACTCTGTTGTCTGCAAACCACCTTTCTCTGAATCCACCTCTCTAGATGTAAGCTGCAGTTTCTGTTTCCCCATATCTTGTTGAGGAAAGATTCTGCTTTCTCACCTTTTGGCAGCTAGAGAAACTTCTGTCCACGCATGGAACAGAGATTGGTAATAGATTGCCAACCATGGTCGCATAAAGTTTACCAGGGTTGCTTGTTGCTTGAAACTTTGTCCACTGCCTTTCACTCAAGAAGTTTTGCATGATGCTGGATACGTAGGTCTATTGAAAAGAAAAAGTGTAAAAGCCAAACATTTGCAAATTAGAGATTTTTTTTTGTTTGTTTGATTGTTTTATTTTGGGTCATACCCAGTGGTGCTCAGGGGTTATTTCTGGCTTAGCGCTGAGAAATCGCTCCTGGCAGGTTCAGGGGACTATATGGGATACTCCTATTCATACCACATCCTTCCTGGTTCAGCCGCTTGCAAGGCAAATGACCTACTGCTGTGCTATCTCTCTGACCCCATCAAATTAGAGATTTTTTGAAAAACCCTACATTTGATTATGCAGGACCTTGATAGGGACACATCCCTCACACAGCTTAAATCACAAGGTTCTGGGCCATCTGAAGCAGATACCAGTGCATTAATCCTGCTGGGATTTATCCCCTGCTGGTGAGGGGAATGGGGCTTTTGGGCTCTGGGGCTCTGGTCAATCTAGACACATAGCTTGCACTCTCCTGGGGGCATGAGCAATGAACATTTACTTATTAGTTTTTGGGCCATACCTGGCTCAATTCAGGGATTACTCCTAGCTCTGTTTTCAGAATATTACTTTTGGCAGGGCTCAGGTGACCCAATGGGGTAACTGGGAATCAAACATGGGTTGACCATGTACATACAGGGCAAGCACCCTACCGCTGTACTGTCTCTAGCTCTCTGAACACATACTTAGTTTTGCATAAATTAATTTCAGGCTATGGTATATACTTTGGTAAGATAAAGGGGGATACTATTGCTGTTTTTATTTATATTTTGGGGAGGGGAGTTACTTCGGGTCTGTGTTCAGGATTTACTTTTGACTTTGTGGCCTTGGGTATTATTACTTGACAGCTTTTGGGGACCCTGTGGGGTGCCAGTATTGAATCCCAAGTTGATTGCATGCCAGGCAGATGACTTTATCCCAGTAATATCTATCTGGCCAACTCCTCTGTTTTCTTTTTTGTTTGTTTTGTTTTGTTTTGTTTTTGGCCACACCTGGTGATCCTCAGAGGTTATTCCTGGCTATGCGCTCAGAAATCGCTCCTGGCTTGGGGGACCATATGGGACACCGGGGGGAATCGAACCGCAATCTGTCCTAGGCTAGGGCGGGCAAGGCAGATGCCTTACTGCTTTCGCCACTGCTCTGGCCTCGCCTCTGTTTTCTTTACTTTTTTTTTGTTTGTTTGTTTTTGGGTCACACCCGGCAGCGCTCAGGGGTTACTCCTGGGTCTATGCTCAGAAATTGCTCCTGGCAGGCTCAAGGATATAGGATGCAGGTATTCGAACCTCCATCCTTCTGCATGCCAGGTAAATGCCTTACCTCCATGCTATCTCTCTGGCCCCACCTCTGTTTTCTTAAATAACAATCATCCCCATGTTTTTGTGGCTGAGAGAACTTTAATTGTGTATGAACTACATTTTGCCCTGCGTTTGGTTATAGCTTATGTTTGTTCTCAACCATCAAGATCAGTTACCCTAATTTCCTGAGCCCCACTCAGCTTAAGGGTTTTCAATAATCATGGTTTGGGGAAAGGAGATCCCTATTCATAGGGAACTAAGATCCTTATGGATAGATCCCTATCAAGAAGACTGCCATAACTATGGAGTCCTTTCATCTTCCTTGGAGTTTAGTTAAGATGTCTGGTATATGAGGCAACTTCTTTTTGGGGATGGGAGAGGGCAGGATTGAGACTGCTCATACCAGTGCTTGGGGCTTAACCCCATCTCTGCTTTTAGGTGGGATCTTGCAGTTCTGGAATTTGAACCAGGGTCAGCCACATGAAAGGAAAGTGCTATTTAACCCCTGTACCATCTTCCCTGCCCCATTTCTTTTGTGTTATGAGATGACAGGCAGGAAGATGTCATTCTAGGGGCTAGGGTGGTCACAAAATTGGAACATATTCTTTTTATTGCATGTGGGAGTCTGGGATTCAGTCCCAGCATTTAAGGGCTCACCTAGCCAAACATTTTCCCCACAAGCCCCCAGGAAAAAGAGGACAATCTAAATGTGACAGTAGGAAAAAAAATAAATGTGACAGTAGAAATAGCCAGAATTTCTCATGGCTTTATTGAACAGCTAAAATGGCACAAGCTTTTTCTAGGCTTCTTTACTTGCTATAGTAGAAGTGTAGACATTTATTTTTTTTTTTTTTTGGTTTTTGGGCCACACCCATTTGACGCTCAGGGGTTACTCCTGGCTATGTGCTCAGAAATCGCCCCTGGCTTGGGGGGACCATATGGGACGCCGGGGGATTGGACTGGGGGATTGAACCGCAGTCCGTTCCTTGGCTAGCGCTTGCAAGGCAGACACCTTACCTCTAGCGCCACCTTCCCAGCCCCGAAGTGTAGACATCTTTTAATTAAGCAACTGTTCCTTGCAGTTACATACATTCTTCACTCATAAAATATAGTGAAATATTCAAATGACTGAGGTTTGTGTTAACTAGACTATTTGCAACCTTTGAGATATATCTGAATGGAATGATGAGAGAGACCAGTTAGCCAGTAAGATGCCCTATGCCTGATTTGTGTGTGTGTGTGTGTGTGTGTGTGTGTGTGTGTGTGTGTGTGTGTGTGTGTGTGGTTTTTGGGTCACACCTGGCAGTGCTCAGGGGTTATGCCTGGCTCCAGGCTCAGAAATTGCTCCTGGCAGGCACGGGGGACCATATGGGGTGCCAGGATTCGAACCGATGACCTCCTGCATGAAAGGCAAACGCCTTACCTCCATGCTATCTCTCCGGCCCCCCTATGCCTGATTTTAAAGTGGAGAAGAACTAGTTGAGGGAATGTTATGGATTTCTGGGATTCTGACCTCCTGAGCTTTCTAGGGTGTTGGCAGCTGAAGGGACATCCAGGTGGCCTAGTCAGTTTGAAGTCCTGGGAGATTTACTTGGTGTGAGTTCTGAAGAATTCAGACCGGCCAGTGTGGCCTATGACTCAAGCCTGACACTACCCTGTGACTAAGAGATGGTTACTCCTGAGTGCTGGGAGTAAGTAAGGGGAGGTAGGAGAGGCCAGAAACTCATCAGCCCAGCCATCCTCTTACCACAATGTTTTTTCCTCCTATTCTCCTTTGGAAACTGGGTCTTGATCATGGGACTTTGAGACCTATGAGCTCTGTCAGTCTTGTTCTTGAGCTTCACAAAGGAACCTGTGACTTCTCCAAGCATGTTTGTTTGTTTTTTTTTTTAATTGCTTTAGTTAAGCACTGTGGTTACAAAATTGTTAATTTTGGGGTTTCAGTCATGTAGTGTTCACCATCCTTTATCAGTGCACTCTTCCTGTCATCACTGTCGCCATTCCCCACCCCCACCTTGCTCTAGGGCAGGCAGTTTGCTTCCCCCTCCCCCTTTTCTGACACTGGTTTGCACTGTTGTCCATGGAGGTGTGCCTTGCCTGTTAGTTTCTCCATATTCATGCCAAATTCTTGTCCAGAGCGATCAGTTTCAACTATCATTGTCCTTGTGGAAGCCTCATGCCCCAGACCTGAGGGATTGGGGAATGGTGGAAGGAAAGCCAACACAGGAAATAATCCACACAAGGTTAAATCTAAAAGAAATCGGGCCCGGAGAGGTAGCACAGCAGTGTTTGCCTCGCAAGCAGTCGATCCAGAACCTAAGGTGGTTGGTTCAAATCCCGGTGTCCCATATGGTCCCCCGTGCCTGCCAGGAGCTATTTCTGAGCAGACAGCCAGGAGTAACCCCTGAGCACCACCGGGTGTGACCCAAAAACCAAAAAAAAAAAAAAACCCTAAAAGAAATCTCTCTGACCCAAGGTCTTTATTAGAAAGAGGAGGTCTGCCTCCATGAGCGGAGAACAGAATGGAGTAGGGGCCAATTCAGAGGTACTTCTCATCCATGAGAGACAAGCACAAGTAAAGGAGAATTATCCTGAATAATGTAATAAACGGATACTCTAACAATCTCCCTTTTAAATTTAACAGAAAATGCAGAAATATGAGATAAAACAAAGCAAGTCAAGTCCCAAAGTTCTTTGCAAAAGGTGGGAACCCCTATCTGAAAGATAAGAGAGGTGGCAGTATTTTGCACAGGTGCAGCAAAAGTTGGGAAAATAGAAAAAGCCTTTAGCCTAAAAGTAGGATGTCCTTACCCAAAAAGCATCCATGCATAAGACCAACTACAAGCTCCAGGCAGACTAATTTTCTAAACCCATGGACTTCTCAGTCCCAAGAAAAGTTCTCCACATAGTGGAAAAAGCAGTCAGGCTTCTGTAATTCGAGAACTTGTGCTTTGGCACTGATCCTCTGTTGATGTCAGGGAATTATATAGTGTGTCCTGGTTTCTTTTTACTGTGAGGTGGCATAGCAAGGAAAGCTGCCCTGGATGCAAGTCATTGCTGTTTCTAAGACGCCAGGGTGGCATAGGAGCTCACCTTGGTGCAAGTCTTGACAGGGCAGCATGAAGGTCTGCCCCCAGTTGAAATATTATTCCTGGTGATGGTGCAGAAACCATGTCAGTTCAAAAGATGGGACCCAATGTTCAAGGGTGAACGGCTAATGTCCAAGCAGCTGAAGCCTATGTCAAGTCACTATGACAAATGTTCAGGGTGGAAGTCACTCTGCAAAATAAAAATTTCAGAGTTCCTATCCCTAATAGATAGGAACTTCTTTCTATATCTAATTTCCCCCCATTTTATTGTGCCTACGCAAAAAGGAACAGTGCCAAAGGTTGGTGAAAAAGTGGGAATAATAATAATGATCTAAGCAATCCCTATTACCTGGTTCTAGCAACAACACAGAAATGAGGAGATACATATCTTCTAATTTTTCTACTAAACAAGTCCAAAAGGCAAGAAAACTACATCTACAGAAGAAAGCACACAATAAAGAATTATATATAGGGCTAAAGAGATAGAGTGAAGTAGGGCATTTGCCTTGCATGCAGAAGGACAGTGGTTCAAATCCTGGCATCCCATATGGTTCCCCGAGCCTGCCAGGAGCAATTTCTGAGCATAGAGCCAAGCGTAACCCCTGAGTGCTGCTGAGTGTGACCCAAACACCAAAAAAAAAAAAAAATTAAAGAATTACACCTAACTAAATATACATATCCTCCCTTAAAATATAATTTGGAGCACTACTTCAGCCAGCCACCTGGTCTTGTAGCAGTCTGGAAAATGGCTTGTAGTAGTCATGGATCAGGATGTCCTAGAGCCAAGGTTCTCTCAAAAGCTGAATCTGTAGCAGCAGTCCACGGTGAAGAGAAATGGCAGGTATGGAGGTGAGGAGATGCTCTGGGTCCTAAGGGAAGAACTGAGGGTCAAAAGATTTTAATTAGAGAGGATAACAAATCTGGGGTGAGAGAACGAAGGGAAACAATAGAAAAGGGTTTTTTTAAAATGGTAAGCAGGGGAAGGGGAAGGGGAAGGAGGAAGGGCAATATACAACATAGACTGTATGTACAGCACAGATTGACAATAACCCCTGATCGCTGCCAGGTGACATAAAGGTGGCAACCACACACACACACACACACACACACACACACACACACATTGAAGACTGATCAGTAGGTTGCTGCTGTAAAACTAACTTAGCACTTCAAAATATAAAGCAGGAAGGTCAGATGGAAAAGTTTTCCAATTACTAGGCATTACATTTGGTCAAGGTGAATTTGGCCCAAAAAGCTTCATTGGTTATTTAGATTGAGCATACGACATTCTCAATACAATCAATTTTTCCAAGTCTTGATTTCTAAGTAATGGTTTTTTCTTTTGTTTGTTTTTTTTGGTTTTTGGGTCACACCCAGCAGTGCTCAGGGGTTACTCCTGGCTCTATGCTCAGAAATCGTTCCTGGCAGGCTCAGGGGACCATATGGGATGCTGGGATTCGAACCAATGACCTTCTGCATGAAAGGCAAACGCCTTACCTATATGTATCTCTCCAGCCCCTAAGTAATGTTGTAATGAACACTGTTTAAGAGTCTACAACACGGAGTATTCTATTGTGTCTAGAGCATCTAGGTTCCTTTCCTGTGGGAATCTGAGAACAGAAACATTATGATATGATAGTAAAATAGCTTAAGTTGAAAATAGGTTGCCAAAACATATTCATCAATGAACATGGAGTAAGAGTCTATGGCATGTAGATGCCTTCTCCAGTGATATCTGTAGACAGAATCATTAGATCATATTAGTAGGCATGATCAAATAAAAAATGAATAGTTTAAAACATAGAATATTTGTTAAGACATTATTATGCCCGGAGAGATAGCACAGCAGCGTTTGCCTTGCAAGCAGCCGATCCAGGACCAAAGGTGGTTGGTTCGAATCCCGGTGTCCCATATGGTCCCCTGTGCCTGCCAGGAGCTATTTCTGAGCAGACAGCCAGGAGTAACCCCTGAGCACTGCAGGGTGTGGCCCAAAAACCAAAAAAAAAAAAAAAAAAAAAAAAAAAAAAGACATTATTATAATAAACTCTGTAATTCTAGAATAGAAGAGTATGATAATGCAAAAGTAGGGCATCCAACCTTATTCTCTAAGGATCACTGAACAAAAACAAAGTTATTGTAAACTTATTAGTTTAAATATAAGTTTATATTAGTTTAAAGATAAAACACTAAGGGTCGGAGAGATAGGATGGAGGTAGGGCATTTGCCTTGCATGCAGAAGGATGGTGGCTCGAATCCTGGCATCCCATATGATCCCCTGAGCCTGCCAGGAGTGATTTCTGAGCGTAGAGCTAGGAGTAACCCCTGATCACTGCCACATGTGACCCAACCCCCCAAAAGATAAGACACTAAAACATTCTTATACTGAGCACTATAGAGGGAGTCCATGGTATTCCAACCCATTTTGCAGCTGTTTCTTTGGGTAAAAGCACTAGAACATTATTTTAGACATATATAAGAGGCAGTTAGTAGAAGCACCTGTTTTAATCTAAGCAGCTGTGTCTGTTGCTGCAGGTCTCTTTGAAGTATTAAAAAAAGAATATAAGCTGCTAAAGACTTCAATGATTAGGTTGAGATTTCTGAAACTTCTTGATCATCAAATTTAAACTCTTGATGCATTTTTATAATAGGTCGTGCAATGACCTTTGTCCATTCACTATAATGGTTTGATACAGAGAATAAGTTGTATTCTTCAGGGTTGTTCTTAGAATCTATAATGTACTGTGACAAGTCAAGGTCTTCTAAAGAGAAGTACATGTAGGTCTGTAATTTTTTCATTTTCTTGCCATTGTAGGAAAAGTGCTTCAGATGTATTAGAAGCACAGGTGACAGTTTCCAAGTTTCTGTCCTTTTTGAAGAAGCCTGTTGCTGTGATTGCAATAAAACGTATTATTGTCTGTCGGGATTTCTTCATTGAGAAATAACTGAGAAAATCCTGCATCATGCATTTGTGTGTAAATGCCAATGGCAAGGATAAATGTGTAAAAATCTCAAATGTCTAAGACTCTTTTAACAGTTGAAGTACTGAACTGGCCTTGGAAAAGTGTAACAATAATAGACTCATTACGTTGCTTGTGTTTCTGCCAAGCTTACTTTGCAACTTATAAGTCAATGAGATGATCATTATCTTCCTCTTTATGTCTTTTCTGCTTATCATCTTTATTCAGGTTTTCATGGAGACCATTCATCAGAAATAGAAGTAGTTCGTGCTCGCTTCGGCAGCACATATACTAAAATTGAAATGATACAGAGAAGATTAGCATGGCTTCTGTGCAAGGATGACACGCAAATTCGTGAAGCGTTCTATTTAAAAAAAAAAAAGAAAAGAAAAAGAAATACAAGTAGTTCATGTGGGTCTTGTTGGCCATGCCCTGCAGATTAGTCATTTAGCTTTTCAGTGGTTATATTAAAATCTTTTGGGTGGATATGCTTGTGCTACCCTACCCATAAGACTTTCATAATTTTACTAAATTCTTCTGCCACTTTGCCTGTATGTCCCAATGGATTTGACCTGTAAATATCCTTCTTGTAATAGTCTGGTTAAAATAATCAGCCAAATCTGGAATATTACACAGGCATTGCAATATTGAACTCATGTAACAGGTGTTTACTAAATTATGAAGTATGGTGAGAGCTGGACCAGTTCCCTCATCTATAGAACTGAGGTTCAGGAACTGGTCATTTCCAATTCCTCTAGTCTCTCTCTGCCTTAGTGTGAGGTGTTGGCTTCTTGTCCCCATTACCTGTTAAGGTCACTGTTGGTTTTCTACTCTCATCCTCTCAAGCAAAGACAAGCAAAGACTGCATGCCTTCCCCCCATGCAGTCTTTGGGTTGGAGAGTTCCTTATCATGCATCGGTGTCTGGGTTTCATAGTTTCTGAGAATCCTGCTTCTGACAAGATGTAGTGGGACCCAGAGTTTCTTGGCAGGGTTGACATCTGTGGAAACATAAGCATATCCCTTTCTTAAATGAGGAGATGACCAGCAATTAATTCAGTTTTTACCCAAATAGGTGTATTAATTTTTTTTTTTTTTACTTGTATATCCTCTTGAAAGTGTCTGCAGCTGTGTGGGGCTCTCCTTGGGGTAAAATAATGGTAAGGATGAAAGGTCCATTGATAGCATGCCCTTTTCCTCTATCTTAATTCAATTTTAAGTGTTCTGTGAGTTTGTTCCACTATGCCTTGTCCTTGAGGATTGTATGGGAACCCAGTGAGTATTATATTTGCCATTCTTTGTAAAATGATAGAAAGGTTTTACTTGTGTAGGCAGGGTCAGTGTCTATTTTTATGGATTGGGGAATGCCCATCATAGAGAAACATTGTAGTAGGAAGGTGCAAACAAAACAGCCTTAGCTCTTTCAGAAGTCATAGGTGTGGTCCACATAAAATGAGAGTAAATATCCACAGCCACAGGTAGATAAGTTTTCTTTGGAAAGAAGTTAACATGTGTAACATCCATTTGCCACAATTCATTTATCTGCAAACTTTGGGAGTTGGCCCCAGCTTCATGTGATTTTATTTATGCAAAGGCATGCATATTTATCAACAATATTTGTTAAAAATATGTCTGGCTTGCCACCATATCCAATATGGGATATGATAGTGCACATGGAAACGACAGGCATTTGTGTGGCATGTGCGTGTTCTGCAGGTGATGTGATTATTGACCTGGCTAAATGGTCAGCAGTTTTATTTCCTTGAGCCATTGGCCCTGGGAAACCAGAATGAGATCTTATGTGAATGATGAAATTTGGCTTGAAGTGCTCTCGTATAAAGGCTTGTGATTGCTAAAGTAAATCTTAGACTACCTGGTTATGGCCAATTAAAGAGGCAGTGACAATTCCAGGCAAAAGGCCAACTACATAAGCTGAGTCATTCACTAGAGTGCATGGTCCTAAAACGTGGGAGAGTAAGTGAATTATAGTAGCCAGTTCCACTTGTTGTGTGGACTTATAATTTGTAGACACTGTTGTGGTCAATGAGGGGGCCAGTGATACCACCTTTCCCTGATGTTGATTCGTCAGTATAAAACACGGTACGTCAGGTCAGGGGAGGAATGGATTAAAGAGATCACAAAATGCGTGAAAAAAATCCCAGGTTCTTCCAGTGGGATAATGGGAGTAGATTTCTCCTGAGAAGTCGGCTAAAGCTCTTTGAAGATTATCACTGAGTGGAAATATGGATTCTACTTCCTTTTTAGGAATTGGCAGGATCAAAACCTAATGAAGAAAATGCTCTGAGCCTTGTTTTGATTATGAGAGCAGCAATTAACTCTAAGTAAGGCACACAGGTGTGAGGTTGTTTAAATTGATCAATTCTCATGGTCCTGGTATCTGAGCAATAGCTGCTGTTGGTGACTGAGGAATAGCGAAAATGAATAGCTACACTTTATCTCCAAGCATGAACTTGAAAGATGGGACTTTTGGAGGCAGTCCATGAAAAAATCCACATTCTCTCCTTTTTTTTTTTTCTTTTTTATAATTATCTTTACCTAAACACCGTGATTAGTTCTCTCCTTTTTCAAAAGTTCAAACTGTCAGCACAGAAGTAAAAGCTGATTTCTCCAACATGATCAGAATCTACAATTCCCAGATGAACAGAAATACCTCTATAGTCACACTACTTCTCCCCATTATCAAGCCCATAGTTCCTGAAGGAATAAAATAGGCCTTTTTATGTCAGATCTTAGTTGTAAGGGCATTGATTGGGCTGTTGTTATAGTCACAGTCTCAGGGCACAGCTTCCTGTAGTAGCAGGCTGTAATGATTTAATGGAATGCAGCTCTCTTGGCTGAATCATTGACCAAAAGGTTCTCTGATGTTTTGAGGAGCTCAAGGATTGGTCCCTCACCCAGTTTCCTAGATTGGCTGATAAGGTTTTTTTCCTCAAGAGGGCAGGTTTGAGAGGAATAGTATAGTCCCTGTGCATATGTCCCAGTTGCCACAGTAAAGCATCTGACCTGAACTCGTGGGGCTGGAGTCGGACCTCTTCCTCAGTTACTCAAGACATGATTAGAAGATGCAGATCAATCTCTGACCCAGTGGAATTATTTGCTACACTTTGGACAAAGTTTAGGTGGTCTCCTTGGAGGGGGAATATTGTGGGGGCCTCCATATCTTCTAGATGGATAGCTAGACCCGTTCTGGTTCCCCTGAGTTTGCTGTCATTTGAAATTGGTTGCTAAAGCATTCACAGAAGCTTTGTGTTCAATTGAACCTGTGTTCCTATAAGCCTGTAGAAATCCCATTAGATCTTCTCTCTAAGAGAACATGAAATGACCTGACAATCTTCACTGGCATTTTCAAAGGCTAATGTTTTTGTTAGGAACTGCTGTATTTTTTTTTAATTTTAATTGGCCTCTTTATAGCATCTGTTAGATTCCCCCAAAATTCTGTGTACAGCTTAGAAGTGTCCTGAAGGCTTTTTGTAAAACTTCCCTTAAATTTTGCATCTGTGCCAACCTTTTCCCAAGCACACAGTGCAGTCTTCTGGACTCCAAAACAGCACATGGGGTAAAGTTGCCTGCTTGTGGTGTCTGATAAAGCCCCCTCCCCTATCAAAAGTTCATAAGACAATGAACTCCTGCCCTTCCAGAATGACTTAGGGTATTAAGCTTGGTTTTAGCTCTATCAGAAAGCCACATATTCCACTGCATGTATTGGGAAGTACTTAGGCTGGTTTTAGCAACAGTATGAAAGTTCTGGGGGGAGGGGAAGCACAAAACCCATATTCACTCCAGGTAGTAAGGAATTCAACCCAAAACACAAAAAGCGGTCCATTTGCTGGAGAGGTGGCGTTAGAAGTAAGGTGCCTGCCTTGCAAGCGCCAACCTAGGACTGACCACGATTTGATTCCCCGGAGTCCCATATGGTCCTCCCAAGCCAGGGGTGATTTCTGAGCAACCCCTGAGTGTCAAACAGGTGTGGCCCCCCCCAAAACAAAACAAAAAAAGGCAGTCTATACTGTAAACATGCCTTTATTTATTTATTTATGTATTTATTTATTTATTTATTTATTTATTGGGGGGATCACACTGGCAGTGCTCAGGGGTTAGTCCTGGCTCTGTGCTCAGAAATCTCTCCTGGAAGGTTCAGGGGACCATATGGGATGCCAGGATTCGAACCACCATCCCTCTGCATGCAAGGCAAACACCCTACCTCTTTACTATCTCTCCAGCCCTGAACATGCCTTTTTAAATTGACCAAGAGAGATCATGTTTAACCCTGTATATGTTGGAATTTGGTTGTTTTTCTGATGGGAGGGAGCCAGGGTTGGACTCCACTTGTCCCACACACCTACTGAGTTGTGATGGGAGAGAGGTGGAAGGTAATCTCAGGGATCCTTTTTTCTGACTAAGCTTCCAGAGGAGCTGTGGCTGGCTTATTTTCCGGTATTTGTTCATCTGGTATATTAATCTCAGCAGATGGTAATTCCTTTGGCCTAGTGCCAGTGGTTGGTGATTAATTTCTGCCCTTGGGCTTTTGGCTTGAGTACATGTCACAACTGGGAAGGTGCTTTTATTTTCTGAAGTTGTAGGAGCTTTGGAAGGCTTGGCCTGTGCATCCTGTAATACAACGGTACATAAAAAATCATAATGCCTACTAGGAGCAATACCAGAATGATGGATATGCAAATTAGTTTGGCATATTTTATGTTTTATATTGATTGTTGAAAGAAGGAAGTTAGCAATATTCAGAAGAAGGGCCAGGGTCCCTGGACCCAAACCAAGCTATTATCATAGCCTTGAGTCCAACAGGAACTAGATTTTTTTTTTTTTTTTTTTTTTGGTTTTTGGGCCACACCCGGTAAACCCCTCAGGGGTTACTCCTGGCTATGCGCTCAGAAGTCGCTCCTGGCTTGGGGGACCATATGGGGCGCCGGGGGATTGAACCGCGGTCCATCCAAGGCTAGCGCAGGCAAGGCAAGCACCTTACCTCTAGCGCCACCACCCGGCCCCAGGAACTAGATTTTTAATACAGGTGGAATTATCCACTTGAGTAACCACGAAATCACCCCAGGGAACATCTCACCAGTTGTACATGAGGCCTCTGTTTGTGGCCTAGTGAAAGCCTCATGCTGAACATGGGTCTGGAAGCAACTCTGACACAGTAAATAAGCCACAGAAGGCTAGGGAGATAAAACAAGTTCAAGAACTTCCACCATACCTATCTGCGAGTAGGCAGACAGGTTAGCTGTGGGGCTGAAACTGAAAGAAGTCTCTCTGACTTAAGTCTTTATTGGGAAGATTGGGATTGTCCACATGGGTGGAGGGACAGGTAGGGGTGGGGGGCCAATCCAGAGGTACTTCCCATCTATGAGTACAAGAATACAAGAAAGAAGAATTATTCTGAAAAGGCTCCAATAGTAGAGCCTTCTCTACCTCTGGCTACACTGCTCTTTGTGGGAGAGCTTTCTACCCTGGAGTGGACATTCTGACCTTTGTCTCTATTGTCTCTGGGTATTCTTACCATACTATCTCTTGTTTTATATCCCACAAATGAGTAAGATTATTCTATGTCTATCCCTTTCCCTCCGGTCCACTTTGCTCTATATAGTAATTCCCGTGTCCAATCATGTATAATCCCAGCAAGTTTTTGAGCAGGCAAAAAGTAACTAAAACTTGGGGCCCGGAGAGATAGCACAGCGGCGTTTGCCTTGCAAGCAGCCGATCCAGGACCCAAAGGTGGTTGGTTCAAATCCCGGTGTCCCTTAAGGTCCCCCGTGCCTGCCAGGAGATATTTCTGAGCAGACAGCCAGGAGTAACCCCTGAGCACCACCGGGGTGTGACCCAAAAACCAAAAAAAAAAAAAAAAAGTAACTAAAAACTCTCTTTAGTGAATGAGTAGTGTGAAAGAGGCATTGTGCTAAAAATAGTGCAAAACAGGACTTTGATTCTACAGCAGCCCTATGAAACCCACAGTATGGATTAGAAGATAGAGAATTAGAGAGGACCAGTATTTTGAGACCATGTTTTTTTTTTTCTTGTTGTAGGCTGCAAAGCAAGTGTTTTATACAACTTGTTCTAAAGATCGAGAGAGTAGGTTTAGGTTCCCTGAAATGTTCTACATTGAAAACTGCTCATGGAATGTTTTAGTGCTAGAGAAGTATTGTATTACCTTATATGCAGTCAACTTGGTTCCATCCCTACCACCGCAAACGATCCCTGAGTTCTGCCAGGAGTAACTCCTGAGCACCACTGGGTATAGTGGAAGTGACCTCTTCCCCTTCCAATTTTTTTTAAGGAGAAATCAGTAGGAAGCATATAAACAGTTTCCTTTCTCAAGAGTTTAGGGTGATAGTTTAGGATAATGATTTCCTGAACATAGCAGGCTTCTGACCTCCCCAGTGTCTGAGCTACATGGCTGTCCTATACACCTAAATGAGTTGATCAAACAAACAGCTTCTCCATGAGTAAGATAGCCAAGATAACTCAGTCTGGTGGTCCAGCCTCTTTGTCCCTGCCTCCATGAAAGGATAGTTATGCTGAACAAAGTTTTTAGTTTGCTAGGCCAGAGAGAACTCAATAGGCTGCAGTTCTCCAGTAGGTCTGTGTTCCATCCTAATGCTGCATGGTATGAATGAGAACAATCAGAAGCAACCCAGAACACCAAATCAGAATAGTCCAAGCCTTTTTGGGGACAGTCTCCTAAAGACTTTAAGTTGCTTAGGTACACCCCCCCCCCCCAATCCGTTCACGGGGGCCAAGAATGTCTCTCCTTGTAGTCTACATATATGCTTGCCCATCCACAACTCAGTGGTAAGACATAGCACTTTAGCTTATATCCCCCAAACTTGTTCTGTCTTCAGAATTGTTTTTGTTTCACCACCACCACCACCACCAGAATTGGTTTTAGAAGACATTTTTAGAACAGTTTTAGGTTTATGGCAAAATGCACTTACTCAAAGGCACAAGGATTTCCCAAAGCGCTGCCAGCCCTAGGCTTTCTAATTCCTGACACTAGAGTGCTACTTCAGTCCTATAACCAGCGAGCTGGTTTTGAAATTTTATCAGCAGTACTGCAAGATATGTAGCAGCAGCGTTGCTAATCTGCTCATTTCTTGCAACCTCGACGCAAGTGTCCACCATGCTATTCTTCAGTGCAGCACCATCCCATAGTCTTTCTTCGAATAGCTAAGATTTATGAATTCTGTTTACCTTTGGCTTTGTAGTATGTACCTCAGTGTTTTTGTTTTACATTCTTGTTCTCAGTGCCTGGGTAAGAGTAGATAGATAATCAGGAAACAATTGATGGTTCAGTGAATAAATGAACCAACAAGTTCCTGAGCAAAGAGCCAGGAATTAAGCCTAGAGCACGACCAGGCATTCCCCCAACGAAACAAGCAAAAGGTGATGGGAAAGAGTGGAAGGGAGGAAGGAAGGAGGGAGAAGAAAAACAGAAATGTGTTTGAAAGCAGAAAGTGGTGGAGTCAGGAAGGCTTCTGCAGGCTGTTGTCTGGGATTGTGTTTGGACAAGCTAGGAAATTTTGCCTAGGGTCCACTATATTCGGCTAGACGCGTCTTCACTGCAAAGCATATATGATCTCGAAAAGCTGAGCTCACTGAGTGTGACATTGAGCTAGAATATCAGCAGCCTCTCTACTGCATTATCCACTAAGGAGATAGAGTGACAATGATACCGACTAGTATGGAAGCACTGTAGTCAGCAAGTCAGCAATTTTAATTTTGGGAAAGGAAGATAAAAGATCAGGGCCAGAGGGCCCAGAGAGATAGCACAGCGGCGTTTGCCTTGCAAGCAGCCGATCCAGGACCAAAGGTGGTTGGTTCGAATCCCGGTGTCCCATATGGTCCCCCATGCCTGCCAGGAGCTATTTCTGAGCAGACAGCCAGGAGTAACCCCTGAGCACCGCTGGGTGTTGGGAGGGAGGAAGGAAGGAAGGAAAGAAGGAAGGAAGGAAGGAAGGAAGAAAAGAGGAAGGAACGGAAGAAAGGAAGGAAGGAAGGAAGAAGAAGAAGAAAGAAAGAGAGAGGAGAGGAGGAGAGAGAAAGAGAGAGAGAGAGAAAGAAAGAAAGGATGGAAAGAAAGAAGAAAGAAAGAAAGAGAAAGAAAAGAAAGAAGAAAGAAAGAAGAAAGAAAGAAAGAAAGAAGAAAAGAAAGAAAAGAAAAGAAAAGAAAAGAAAGAAAGATGTCAGGATGTCACCCACCACTCCAAAATAAATCCCTATTGATATCAGCCCAAATACCTGAAGTTTGGTCATATTGATGTCTCTAAAGAGAATCATAGAGGAGTCGGTGAGGCAGGACCATAGGCAAAGCAATGATTATGGGTGATAGTGCCGCAGGCAAGGTAGGAACTTTACCCACCCTCTCCTCCCAAGATTTGCCCAGCTCTCAGCTATGTAGCCAGTGTACCTAGAATTTTTCAATGCTTGGTTTGCATCTCTTTCATAAAAGAGTGAGTCTATAGAGCTGGCCCAATGTAACATGGCAACTGCCCCACATATATATTTATAAAGGGCATGCATTTATTTCTCTGGAGAATAAATAAATCTGAACTTAAGTGAGAACTGAGCATACATACTAATAGAAAATAGCCAAGATTGGAGAAGGATTAACAGAAGGGTTATCACACTTGCATTGGGGGTCAGATAAATAGTACAAGTGTATAGGGCATATTGCCCAGCACCATATTGGATACCCAAATTCTGGCAGAAATGATCCTGAACAGAACCAGGAGTAAGCCTTGTGCACTAATGGGTATCCCCTCCCAGCCCACATACCTTATTTTCCGGCGTATAAGACGACTTTTGAAACAAAAAAAAAAGTCAACGAAAATCGGGGGGTCCGTCTTATACGCCAAGTATATCCCGAAAAATGTTTCAATATGCCGCTAAACGAAAATTGTCTGAATATTGCCACAAAACGAATTTTCCAACTCGATCCTGCACCAATCACTGCAAGGCTGCTCGGAAGGCCTCTCTAACTCAGCCAATCCAAGTAGGCTTTTTTTTTTTTTTTTTTTTTTTTTGGTTTTTGGGCCACACCCGGTGACGCTCAGGGGTTACTCCTGGCTATGCGCTCAGAAGTCGCTCCTGGCTTGGGGGACCATATGGGACACGGGGGATCGAACCGCGGTCCAATCCAAGGCGAGCGCAAGGCAAGGCAGGCAACCTTACCTCTAGCGCCACCGCCCGGCCCCCCAAGTAGGCTTTTGATGCATGCAAATTAGACAGTGTTCTGGACCCGAATCTACACTGTGAAAAGCCTGCTCAGATTGGCCAGAGTCAGAGAGGAAGTCTATGACAGTATAAACCTTTGGACCTTTGCTTGTTGTGATTGGCTCACTGTGGTACATACCGTTGCAGCACAGGAATGTTCTGTCTGATACAGCAAATATAGCCTAAACCTATGTTTTAAATGCAAAATTAGGGGTCGTCTTATATGCTCAGTCGTCTTATATGCCGGTAAATAAAAAAACAACAACAAATAACTCAGTTGGGGGAAAGTCGCTGAGCAAGGAGGCTGTAAAAGAAAGTTTTCAAAAACCTGGCATTGATCGCAACTAGAGACGATTCCTAGCAGCTTTGCTTTCCTGGGAGATAGATACACACATGAAAACCACTGGCTTTGCTATAAAAAGAAACAGGTGCACAATTATTATCATTAAAATCACTGTTTTATCATGTGCAATTGCAGAAAGCATAATCTTATATCACTTTTTTAAAAGTACAGCATGAAAGCCCTATTGTATGTTTTTTACTTATTGTTGCTATACAGAATTTCCAGATACTTCTGGGCAATTGTGGATAATTTCTCTAGAGATAGTATTGTCAGACTAAGTTTGTACATTTCGCAACCCATAATTTTATTAAATCTCCATGATATATGTAATTTATCTATAGTTCATAAGAAGAATAGATGAAATTGGGGGCATTCTGCTCGATAAGTTTATTAGCCAAAAAAAAAAAAAAAAAAAAAAGGCACAGGCCAGAGCAATAATCCAATGGGTAGGGCACTTTACTTGCCTGTAGCAAGATCTGAACTTGATCCCTGGAACCCCATATGGTATCCTGAGCCCAACAGGAGTGATTCCTGAGTGCAGAGCCAGAAGTAAATTCTGAGCACAGCTGGTGTGTGATTCCCTCTAAAAACACACCACACACACACACACACACACGCACCACACATGTGCACGCGAGCGCAGGAAAAAAAACTGATCCAGTCCACACTGAAGGTCATATTGTTATCACTGTATATAGAATTGGATTAGAATAAATATTCCCCCACAAAACATGTAAATTCACAGCAACAGGGCTAAAGGAATTGATAGTAGAATTTTCCTTCTATACTCAGAAGAGGGTAAGGTGAGTTAAGAGATTATAGGAAACACCAAATATATTGAATAAAGAAATATCTTGGGCCCGGAGAGATAGCACAGCGGTGTTTGCCTTGCAAGCAGCCGATCCAGGGACCAAAGGTGGTTGGTTCAAATCTGCTGTCCCCCGTGCCTGCCAGGAGCTATTTCTGAGCAGACAGCCGAGGAGTAACCCTTGAGCACCGCCCCAGTGTGACCCAAAAATCAAAAAAAAAAAAAAAAAAAAAAAAAAAAGATCAGGGCCAGAGGAGTGAGTGCTTCAGGAGTTTTCAGGAGAATTCCAACCTGAGTCCTAAGTGTCATGCGAGCTTCTTCAAAGATCAGGCAAATGATTATTATACTGTAGTTTTAACAAGGGATTCCTATGTCTCAAAGCGGTTGTTACATCTGTACGAGATACTTTAACAATATGCCTTTGCTTGAAGGATGTTTGGCAGAATAGAAACTATTTAAAGCAAGTTAAGATAAGTGCAGTAAAATTTACTAACACACAAGAAAAGAAGCGGAAGCAGCTGTGCTAATGTTAGCCCTGTTGAGGAGCAGTCCCTCCAGCTATGCTTACCATAGTGCCGTGCCATCTGCCCAGGTTAGATAACAATTTATTATTTTTTTTAAATCCAGCACTGTTTTGAGAAATGTGTAAAAATTACTTTGGAAATTGAGGACCCTCTGGTGAGTGGAAGTAGAATAATACCAAGATTGACTTTACACAGAGCCCTTTTATTCGAAAAAGTGAGGAGGTTTCTTAGGCCTGAGATCAAATTCTAAGTTTCCCTTTAAAGATATATATATATTATATATATAATATAATATATATTATATATAATATATTATAAAACACGATTCTTTTGACACTGTTCTCATGTATGCTGATACAACCTGTTAGCTCAGGGCTGATCTTGTAGAGTCTGAGTTTCAGTTTTATTTGTAAAAATGTGATTAAGTTTATTATGTTTACACGGAATATGTTTTTAAAGGGGCATAACAAAGCATGTTCAAAGTAGACAGTGGGGACAATGGTGTTTTTCAGGAAAAGTTGTGAGCACATTTTTTTGATGTAGGGCATCCTCAGAACTGCATTTTTGTCATTTGGTCTGTGCTAGTTCAATTTGTTCAGCATAGAGCTGGAGAAGAAACCAGCAGCTCCAGATTCTGACTGCCACCTGGTTGCTTGCAGACCGGACCAGCACACCTTTGAGTCAGATCCCAGGCTGAGACTCACCAGTGGCTGTTTTCTCTTTCAGATGAACGGACCTAGGCACTCTTCCATTGAAGGACAATGGCATTTATCCAAAGGCGGGCGGCAGCTGCAGCAGCAGCAGGCAGCAGCAGCAGCAGCAGCAGCAGCAGCAGCAGCAGCAGCAGCAGCAGCAGCAGCATAGCAGCAACAGGTAACTATTGGCTTCCGCAATGTAGTGAAGACATTACATAGAAAAAATGGTCTTCACTCTTAACACTGTACAGGATATTCTCTCTCTCTCTCTCTCTGTTTCTCTCTCTGTCTCTCTCTGCTCTCTCTCTCTCTGTCTTCTCTGTCTTTCTCTTTCTCTTTCTCTCTGTCTTTGTCTTTCTCTTCTCTCTCCTCTCTCTCTCTCTCTTCTCTCCTCATCTCTCTCTCTCTCACTCTCTCCTCCTCTCTCTCTCTCTCTATCCTTTCCCCCCTCTCACACACACACATTTTTAACTTAAAAATTCTTTGATGCAAAAAATGTTTTTTTGTTTATTTTATTTGTTTTTTGTTTTTTTTTGGGGGGGTCACACCTGGCAGTGCTCAGGGGTTACTCCTGACTCTACACACAGAAATCATCCTTGGCAGGCACGGGGGACCATATGGAATGCTGGAATTCGAACCACTGTCCGTGCCTGGAAGGCAGACGCCTTACCTCCAGGCTAGCTCTCTGGCCCTGCAAGAAAAAGTTTTGAAATGTTTTTTCTTCAAGAAGTCAAACCTCGGCTAGCTGTACTTCAATTTATATTTCTCTGAGTTCTCATTTTATTTGTTCTTATCTTTGTTTGTTTTGTTTTTGGAGCCATGTTTATATACTCTGTGGTATACTCCGGGTATTTCTTATTCAATTCTTGAATAGTCTTATTCAATACTTGAGTAATCCTGGGGTGTTCAGGGCACTTAATGAGGTGTCTGGTGATTGTGTGAAAGGCAAGCACACCATATCTCTGTTCTATCTCTCTGGCCCTTATTTATTTCTTTAGTATATACATGTAACATTAGGTCAGTATTTTACTTAAAGATATGTTCAAGATACTAATCCAGATCGCACTGATATGGTAACTGCACACAGGAAGACAAGTGCTGAAACACTTGACATCATGATACAATCAATTTTAGGAGAGCTACAGGGGGAAGGAATTCTGTCCCAAATTTTTGTTTGTTTTGTTTTTGTTTTGGGCCACACCTGGTGACACTCAGAGGTCTCTCTTGACTCTGCACTTAGGAATCATTCCTCGCGATTCCATGCAGAGGCAAAGTGCCTTATTCATTGTACTGTGCTCTGGCCGCCCACTGTTTATAGCAGCTCATGTCCTCCCCCCCCCCCCCAACTCTATGCATATGAACTACTTTCCTTCTTCCATATACTTCAGTATCAATTTTGGTTCTAGAGATTTCTAAAAATCACCCCATTGCTTTGTATCTCCAACCCCCGTTGAACAAGTAAAGTAGAATCATTGCGTGAAATAATCCAGACCAGGCTGAGGGTGAAATTACGGGTAGTCTGGCAATCTCCTACCTCCTACCTCAGTATGCCAGAACTGTCCTTTTAATTTGAGTACAGAGACTCCCACGTGGGGTTGTAATGACAGAATTAGGACAGATAGCTCAAGCAATCCTGAGCTAGTTCCCACCCAGGTTTACATGTAAGACCAATCTCTGGTTTGGGGTAAAACCAAGTTGTAAACAAACAGATACAAAGGAACCAGATCTGATCTTTGTTTTGGGTAAAAACAAGTATAATCTAATAGAGATTGTAGTTAACATTCTGGAGCAATTAATAAGAATAATTTATCAGACTAAAGAGATAGCTACAGGTGCTGAGAGCATTCTTTGCCTAGGTCCCTCTGGTCCCCTGAATACCACAGAAGTGATGTAGGGACCCCGATTACAAAGCCAGTAATCCCTGAATACCTCTGGTATAGCCAAAAAAAAAAAATTACTTGGATATTCAGAAGGAATTACTTATTTATTTTGGTATTTTGGGCCACATCTAGTGGCACTTTGGACACTCAGGTTATTCCTGGCTCTGTGCTCAGAAATTGCAGGCTTAGCAGACCCTACGGAATGCCAACGATTGAATCCAGGTGGGTTATGTGCAAGGCAAATGCCCTCTCTGCTGTGCTATATCTCCAGGCCTCATTTAAAAAATTTCTTTTAACTTTAGGAAAATGCATCATGTATAGTTGCCATAGTTCTTCATAATACATTTGTTTCCAGATAAGTGAGAGCAAATTTACTAAAAAAAAAAAAATAATAATAAAAATAGAAAGAAAAAGCAAGTGAAGAAGAAAGAAATTTTAAAGATAGAAAAAAAAGAAAAGTACAGTAGTAATTTGGAAAATTACTGTATCTCCCATGAGGTCATTAATACAGTGGCAGAAGGTTTAGTAAGCTGTTGATGTTAGCTGTTTATTCTGTCTAAATGTGATGTTCCTGGGGCTGGAGCAAAGCACAGTGGGTAGGGTATTTGCCTTGCTTGTGGTAGAATTAGGTTTTGATCACGCCATCCCATTTAGTCTCCGAAGGCCTGCCAGGAATAATTCTGAATGCAGAGCCAGGAATAACCCGCTGAGCACTGCTGAGTATGGCTCAAAAACCAAAAAAAAAAAAAGAAGGGGGGTGGGGTATGGTTCCTTTAGGGTATGACATCATCAAACAATTGAAATGGTCAAGAAATCCAAAGCACTATTATTTATAGGTGGCTTTGAGGGGTGGTGGAGTCAGCTGTTAGGCCTTCTTGAAAGAGGCTCTGTGGGGAGGGTGCCACACTCACTCCAATAAACCCTAGTGATATCAGCCCAAATACCCAGCATATCAGAAGTTTGGTCAAAATGGCTCCTCTGAAGAGAATTGTAAAGGGGTGATGAAGCAGGGCTATTGGCAAAACAGTGATTCTGATGGGGCCGGAGAGAAGCATGGAAGTAAGCGTTTGCCTTTCATGCAGGATGGTCCCGTTGTCCCATATGGTCCCCCGTTGCCTGCCAGGAGCAATTTCTGAGCCTGGAGCCCAGAATAATCCCTGAGCACTTGCTGGGTGTGACCCAAAAACCACAAAACCAAACAAAAAAAACAAACAGTAATTATGAGTAATGGATGCAGCAGATGTGACTGCAGGGCTGGAACTTTACCTCAGACTGTGAGACTTAATGTATCCATGATTTTTTCATGGTTTGGTTTACATCTCATTTGAGAAAAGAGTGAGTCTATGGAGGTGGCCCAGAGTGTGAACATCTGGAAAGAATTCTTTCTATTCTTTTTATTATACAGATACACATGAGGAATTCTTTATTTCTTGACTCATCTTTTAATGAAAAATGATTCATGTTTATTCGTTCTTTAATATCTTAGTATTCTATATAGCATTTCCTTATTATGTCCTCTACTTTCTGAATGATTTAGAAAGCCTTTAGGTGGTCTTCTTGTTATAACAGTGATTGCACTCAACAAGATTTTCCCTGGTTTCAACATTCACATTGTCCATTCACATGCTAGCTCGGGTTGGAGAGGTGATTGGCATTCATCTTTAAGACTTGTTCATTTTGTACACTTTACACATAGGTATTACTTTTTTGTCTAGTTAAGTGCCTTGTTCTTTATGGATTCTGGTTTTGATTGTTGCTTAGAAAGACCATTCCCTCCAAGAAATTAGTGAAATTAGTGCTATGTGTGTTTTTTTCTGGGACTTGTAAGGAGTTGTTTTTTTGTTTTTTTTTTTTCACATTTAAATCAAAATGCTGGAATATCGGGATAGATCTGGTAAGCTTTGTTTGGGCCCATGTAATGTTCTAAAAAAGTAAGATATCTGCCAATCTATTTTATATAACAATCAGACTTTGTCTTCTTTTCATAGGTGTTAAACTTTAATAGTATTTGGCTTGATTATTATGGACTGTTATGACTTTCAGGTGTCTAATGCTCTTTAAGAGAAGGTGTGGTGGGGCCAGAGAGATAGTATAGCAGTAGCTTGCACGCAGCTGATCCAGGACAGACTGTGGCTCAAATCACAGTATCCCATAAGGTCCCCTGATACCTGCTAGGAGCTATTTATGAGCACAGAGCCGGGAGTAACCCTGAGCGCTGTTGGGTGTGACCAAACACCAAAACATGAGAGGTGTGAGCTTTCTTTTTCTTTTCTTTTCTTTTTGTTTTTTTAGGCCACACCTAGCAATGCTCAGGGGTTACTTCTGGTTCTGTACTCAGGAATCACTCTTGGTGGGCTGAGGGGAACCATATAGGATCCGGGATTAAGACCTGGATCAGATGCATGCGAGACAAATTCCCTACCCACTGTACTATCTCTCCGGCAACCCATATAAGCTTTCTATTTCAGAATTTGCCCAACTGTTATGTTGTCAGTGCCTGTAGCCTTATTGATCTCCTAAATCTGCAGGTCAGCCAGAATTCCCACTGAATTTTCTCCGCCGGCATCTACTTGGTTAACTTGTCGCAGAGAGATTTGATGTAAACATTAACTAATAAAGTTGGGAACCAGGATCATTGTAATTTATCAATAGAGCATTTGCCTTGCTTATGTGAGACCCTGGCTTTATTCCTCAGAACTGTGTGCGCACTCTCAAAAGAGACTCATACATTCACACGCAGTGCCCACTAACCACATGCCACACTCAAATATACATACACACACTCTTGGGAAAGCATTGATGTTTTCTGTTTTTTAGTTTCTGGTTTGATAGAATTCCCAAACAAGTGGACTGGTCACTTTCAGTTAACTTGCTTTACTTTCTTACAATTCATTTAGAATCTTTGACCTTTTAGAGCTGGAGAGAGATTACTAGAGGTGGGGCACTTGCCTTGCACATGACTGATCTGCATTTGATTCTGACATCCCATTTGGTCTCCAGAGCCCTGCCAACAAGTGATTTCCTAAGTGCAGATTCAGGATTAAGTTCTAAACCCTTTAGGGTGTGACCCAAAACTAAAACTAAATAAACTAAAATAAACATAAGACCTACAGAAATTTTCTTTTATCTGTAATTAATTTTCACATGAAGACTGTTATATACTTCCTTACTAAAAGCAAATTAAAAAAAGGTGAGTAATATTTAGAGGACCATTAAAAAATGATGTAATTGTTTCACCATAATTCATTATTAAATAATTATTAAATGATCTGCCTTGCAGATCACATTTTCAGTACACTGTTGTATCCTCTTGTTTCAAATATCTCTTTGTGGTGACATTTCTCTTTGTGCTCACATTCTAGGAATTATCAAACTTATTATTATAGGGTACATTTGTACTGTTTCTCACCTCCCTACTTTGCTTCTTTGAATTTTCACACTCAATACATGGCCATGAAATAGGGGAAAATCTTTTTTTTTTTTTTTTTTTTTTTGGTTTTTGGGCCACACCCGGCGGTGCTCAGGGGTGACTCCTGGCTGTCTGCTCAGAAATAGCTCCTGGAAGGCACGGGGGACCATATGGGACACCGGGATTCGAACCAACCACCTTTGGTCCTGGATCGGCTGCTTGCAAGGCAAACGCCGCTGTGCTATCTCTCCGGGAAATAGGGGAAAATCTTATATGAAACTATTTGTATCATATAGCAATAACTCCCGTTGTTTAAATGTTTAATTACGGTAGGCATTTAATCTTAAGATAGTTTAAAAAAAAATCATATGGAATTGATCTAAGACCAGCACGTATTTGCAAAGAAACAGATGTGTAGCGTTTGCAGCCCTAATTTCTTGGACTACAGTGAAATTTGAATGTGATCTCTTTGTTTAGTGCTATCAAAAATCATAAAATGGAATGTGTAAAGACTGTTTCAGTTTTTATAAATTAATAGGCATATTTTGTGATTGTTCAGATTTATTCTCATTAGATATTTTGATTGAATCTGGGCTCATTAAATTTCTCCCTTTCTGTTTTTCCTTTTTTTTCTTTCCTAAAAATCTTTTTAAGAATTGTTACTAATGTATCATAGACTGAAAAGGCAGACACAGACAGTTCACAGAATATTTCCAGGGTAACAGATAACAGTACCAACTCCATGGAAGACCTCTGCCCCTTAAGCCTTGCCCCCTTTTGGCCTTGACTTCCCTCAAAAGCTACTATTCTGACTTCAAAAAAAGTTAGCTTTGTTTTGTTTTACCCATCTTTGAATATTATTTAAATATAATATATATACTTAGTATATACTCTTTGAAGGTTTCTATTGTAAGTATGTACTCCAGCCCTTTGAACTATCTCCCCAACCCATTATTTTACAATTATCTGTATGTACCCTTGCAAGCTTTGTCTTTAAACTGGTTATAGGAATGAAAGCCTAATAAGTAGACCCAAATAGTACAGGAGTTAAGGTGCTTGCCCCGCATGCTGCAAACCCTATTTTGTTTCCCATAATCTCATATGATCCCCTGAAACTCTTCAGGAATGACCCCTGAGTCCAGAGCCAGGAGTAAGACTTGAGCACTGCCTTATGAGTTCCCACCCCCAACCGAAAAGCAAGCGGAAACAGTTTTGTTTTGATCAGGGTTAGGGTTTGATCAGGAAGAAAGTTTCTTCTCTGGATTCACGATCAATCCAAGTACTATTTGGAAAGTTTATATTCATCAGGGCAGTTTAAATTGATATTTTTCTTTCTTTCTTTTTTTTTTTTTTTTTGATATTTTTCTGGTGGAGCTGGGGGCAGGACTCAGGTTCTGCTGCAGTCACATCCCAATCTTGGGTGAGCTCTCTTTTTGCTGTCATATTTTAAATCACTTCATCTTTGTGTCTTTATTTTTTCCTGGCATTTCCAATTTTTTCTTTCTTTGTGGAACAAGAGAATTGGCCTTTGTTCCATTTCACTGCCATAGCCCCTTCTTACCATTCTGTGTCATTTGAAACTTTCCCTTTTAGAAGTCTAAAACTGAAACTAATGTTTTTCATGAGCTATGTATTAAATTACATCCTTCTGAAATTAAACCCAAGGAAGTGGAGAGAGTAAGGCAAGGATATAGCGTAGTATTTGGGAAGATTTGAGGGGCTAGATTTTAGTAAGCCCTGCATATGTTTGTGACAATGGTCTTGGAAATTCTTTTTCCTCTGGAGATTCTGAAATGCTAGTTGAGAAGTGCCCTCAATTAGGGAGGAAGCTACTAGGTGTTAAACCAATTAACACCTATTATGCGAACACCTTTTTTTTCTTTGTGTGAGTGATTCCGGGCCTAACTTAAATGTTTACTGGAGATTAATGGCTGTAGGCCATGGCTTCCTGAAATTGTGGTTTGTCTGGGCTTTGTAAATAATCCACACCTGAAATTGTGAAACTGGAAAATAGGGTGGTTTCCTGTATTTCCCAAACTAGCTGATCTAAGAGTGATTTACAATGCAGTAAGCTTTCTTTATACAGAACTGCCTGCCCTATTTCGTTCTATTTTAAGAAAGAGTTCCTGGCTATTTGCAGTGTAGTTTGGGATGTTTGGGAAAGTGGTTTTCAGGTGACCTAGAACTAGGGGTTTGTGAGTATAAAGCAGTAGACTGCTTTGGGTGTATGATGCCCTGCACTGATCTTCCACATCATGAACAAACATGCATAGAAAGGGTTTTATCCCAGAGCTGGGAGTCCTTTTTTTTCTTCTTCCAGAATTAAGTTATTTCCCAAAGGTACAATTAGTTGTTAGACAAGGAGTAAATAACCCAATTTCATACATTAATTCCTCTGGACTTGTTCTCATGTCTTGCATAAGGACCAAGAGTTTCGTTTCTGCAGCAGGACAAGCCTTTTCGTTATTGCTCATGTTTGTCACACTGGCAGTGCTGGGGATCTCTGCTAATTGGGCTGGAGTCAGCAATGCTGGAATTGAACCAGGGATATCTATGTACAAAAGGCAAGTGCCTTGATCCTGTACTACCTACTCTGCACCACAACTCTGGGATAGACCCCCCATTTCCCCTGAGTAAAGCTTAGAAGTCCAGGTTGTGCTGGGGTCATAGCGTAGGCTCCTTAGCTTAGAGATTTGTCTTCAAGACCGTTCAGCCTCCCTTCATGGCTCAAATTTTATTTGCTTTCTTTTTTTTTTTTTTTTTTTTTTTTTTTTTTGTGGTTTTTGGGTCACACACCGGCAGTTGCTCAGGGTTTTTTTTCTGGCTCCGTGCTCAGAAATTGCTCCTGGCATGCACGGGGGACCATATGGGATGCGGGATTTGAACCGATGACCTTCTGCATGAAAGGTAAATGCCTTAACTCCATGCTATCTCTCCGGCCCCTGTTTGCTTTCTCATATCATTTCTCACATGTGAGATTTTCAGGTTTTCTCTGTGTAGTATGTACCAGTTGGTAGACATTTGATTTATACATCTGTTTTGCTATGATAAAATAATGTTGCACACATTTTTCCTTTAGGATATTTGCTTTCTAGTCAGGTCAGTTTATATTTAGTCATTTTATTTTATTTTATTTGGTTTGGGGCCACACCCAGCGGCGCTCAGGGGGGTCACTCCTGACTCTGCACTCAGAAATCGCTCCTGGCAAGCTCAGGGGATCATATAGGATGCCAAGAATTGAACCTGGGTCCATCTTGGGTCGGCCTGTGCAAGGCAAATGCCCTACGCTGTGCTAACTCTCTGGCCCCTATTTAGTCATTTAAAAACTTTTCTTGTATTGAAAAGAAAGTACAGCAGATAGGGTGCTTGCCTTGCTTGTGGCTGACCAGGTTAATCCATGGCACCCTATATGATTCCCTGTAGCCACCAGAATGATCTTAAGCACAGAGCCAAGAGTATAATTATGAGTTTTTACAAGCTAGTGTGCCCTTGAATTCAGATTGAGAATAATTTTTTTTCCTTTTGTTTTTAAGCTTCTACTAATATTTTACTGGCAGACTTGATTAAACAATTAAATTTTTCCACAGTATTTTTGGAATTTTATTTAGTGACTTTTTGGCTTTTGGGCCACACCTGGTACTGCTCCGGGATTACTTCTTGCGCTCAAGAATGACTGCTGGCAATCTCATAGGGAACACTGAGGATCAAATCCAGATCGACTGTATGAAGGCAAATGCCCTATCTGCTCCAGTCTCCCGTGAATTAATTTTTATTTGATTACTTCACTGTACTAGTCCAGGTAATTGACTTTTGTTTTTTTTTGTTTTTTTTGTTTTGTTTTTTTTTTTTTTGGTTTTTGGGCCACACCGGCCGGTGCTCAGGGGTTACTCCTGGCTGTCTGCTCAGAAATAGCTCCTGGCAGGCACGGGGGGACCCTATGGGACACCGGGATTCGAACCAACCACCTTTGGTCCTGGATTGGCTGCTTGCAAGGCAAACGCCGCTGTGCTATCTCTCCGGGGGCCCCGTAATTGACATTTGAGGTAACATTTTATTCAAGGAGGAGAGGAGAATCAGTAGATATTGAGTTGAGTTGTTTGCAATTTCATCACCTTTGTAAGTAAGGATACTAACTCGATACCATCTGATTGTGGGAGAATATGACTTTCTTCTGTGGAGACCGGTTATAACATTCTTTTTTATTTCAAAGTTATAGTAACTCTCTTGGGTATTTGTGGAAGAGGAATTAGAGGAAAAAGAAAGTTTTAATTCTTATTTCTTTTTTTTTTTAATATATATATATATATATTTTTTTTTTTTTTTGCTTTTTTTCTTTTTGGGGGGTCACACCCGGCGGTGCTCAGGGATTGCTTCTGGCTCTATGCTCTGAAATCGCTCCTGGCAGGCTCGGGGACCATATGGGATGCCGGGATTCGAACTATCATCCTTCTACATGTGAGGCAAACACCCTACCTCCATGCTATCTCTCTGGCCCCGATTTAGTTCTTATTTCTATTGTTTTATTTGTTTTGTTTTTGGGGGTCTATACCTGGTGGTAAACATGGCTTACTCCTAGCTCAGCACTCATTCCTGAAGGATAGAGGTAGGGCGGCTGTGTGTGTGTGGAGGATGGCGGCAGATGACCATATGGCATACTGAGGACATTTGCCTTGCATGTCACCCCCATCCAAGTGCTGTGCAGTTTGGAATAAACATACTTGTAATTCTCATTGTGTTCTTTTGGTCTCTTCCTTACTTTAGAAGAATTTTTATCTTGGAAATAATCGAACATTAGAAATGGAGAAGAATTTAGTTAATAATGAACTTTTGGAGGGTGGAATGTCATACTGGGCAGTGCTTTGGGCTGCTCTGTGTTCTGTGCTCAGGGGTTGCTCCTGCAGTACTCAGGAGACCTTATGATGCCGTGTCAGGGATTGAACTTGGTCTCCTGCATGCTACTTCTGTGCTTTAGCACTCTGGTCTTTCAGCTGGCCCTGTGCTAAGGAACTTTCAAATGATCCTTACCTAGATGTTATGCTTTAAAGTAAATTTTTGTTTGTTTTTTTGGCCATACCCAGTTACGCTCAGGGGTTCCTCCTGGCTATGTGCGCAGAAATCACTCCTGGTTCGGGGTACCATATGGGATGCCAGGGATCGAACCCAGGCCTGTCCTGGGCAGCTGCATGCAAGGTAAACACCCTACCGCTGTGTTATCACTCTGGCTCCGCTTTAAAGTGATTTTTATGAGTTCATTTTGTGTATTTTCCTTTTCCTTTCTCTTTAATGACAGGTTTCACACCCTTGGCTGCTGTGCTCAGCAGGGGTCATGCACATGTGCTCATGGGGGGGGGTGTCACATTTCTCTAGGGTTAGTGCTGGGGCACATTCTGATTGTTTTATTTGCTAGGAGCCACGATAGTGTTTACATGCTTGCTTGCCAGGGCTGCAATCCCTCCTACAGGGGCTCTGTGCTAGTTTAATTCCAGTTTCCACTAGGGACCACACACTGGTTGGGAAGCTCATATACCTGACCCAGAGCTTCAGAAAACAAAAGTCTGTATCAAGGCCAGGAAATCTGAAAGCAGGCTTGCCATGATTGTAATTGGTGCCCCTGAGCAGCCCTGGGATCCAGTACTATTCAGGGCCTGATGTGTACGAGCAGATACTTTATGCCACTGGTCTCGGAACCCCAACCTTTTGTTTTTTTTTTTCCAGCCATCAACAGCTGGAAGGTGCTCAGGGCTTACTCCTGGCTCTGCATTTAGAGGTCACTTCCGGTGGAATTTGGAGATCAAATGGTTTTCTAGAGATCTAACCTGAGTCGACCGACCCACAAGGGAAGCACTTGGCTCACTAAGACCTCTCTGGCCCCCACCATTTTAAAGTCATTTGCCACAGTTAAAAATACCATTTCTTTTTCATGAAGTGTTTCCAAACAAATTATTAGGCATCTTTTTTTGCTCTAGCCATACCTGGTGGATGCTGAGGAAGTATAAACTATATTGTTGTGTTTTTGGATTTGTTTACCTTCTTCCTCTTAAGTTTACGTAACTTTTATTGAGCAGTGGATTCTCAACCAGGGTTTATTTCATATGCCTAGATGCCCTCCCATCCTCTTTACCCATTTCCATACTAATTTGGCACTTTTGTCTGGAGAGATAGGTGGGCATTTTTAGTTTTCATTAACTAGTGGGTAGAATCCAAGCACGCTTCTTGTGCCCTAAAAGTGAACATACAGGATGGGTCTCCACAACAAAGAATTCTGACTCCAAATGTCTACTGCTCCAGCTGCAAATTAGAATCCCTGTGGTTGAGGCCAGAGAGATAGCATGGAGGTGAGGCATTTGCATACAGAAGGTCGGTGGTTCAAATCCCGGCATCCCATATGGTCCCCCGAGCCTGCCAGGAGCGATTTCTGAGCGTAAAGCAGGAGTAACCCCTGAGCGCTGCCAGATGCGACCCAAAAACCAAAAAATAAAAATAAAAAAAACCAAAAACCAAAAAACAAAACAAAGAAAACAAAAACAGAAACAAAAAACCCAAAAAAGAATCTCTGTGGGCTCTTTGGAGAATGGAAGCTAAGTTCTAAAGCAAAGATGTCAAAGGTTATCTTTTTATTTTCTGTTCTTGTTTTTGGCCTTTTGCTTCCCCAGAGTTGTCTGCTAATTAAAAAAAATTTAGTTCAG
This sequence comes from Suncus etruscus, assembly GCF_024139225.1. Lineage (NCBI taxonomy): Eukaryota > Metazoa > Chordata > Mammalia > Eulipotyphla > Soricidae > Suncus > Suncus etruscus. The sequence continues at coordinate 76,380,676 of NC_064863.1, forward strand.
GGACTGGAGCGATAGCACAGTGGTAGGGTCTTTGCCTTGCACAGTGGCCAATCCAGGATTTCAGGGTTTACTCCTGGCTCTGCACTCAGGAAACACTCCTGACAGGCTTGGAGTACTATATGGGATGCTAGGGATTGAACCTGGCTCAGCTACGTGCAAGGCAGAATGACCTACATGCTATGCTTTCGCTCCAGACAGCAATTTGGCTAAAAGTAGTTTGATAGTCTATGGCTAAAAGTAATTTAATAGTTCTGTGATTTGAATCTGGTGGGCAAAGTATAAGGTTAGGTTATTTTGTAAAAAAAAAAAAAAAAAAGTACATGTGATGAGCCATGCACTTAAAAATATACTATTGGGAGGGGCTGGAGCTTACCTGCTGGAGCAGTTAAGGTGTTTACCTTTCATGCAGCTGACCTGAATTTGATCCTTGGCATCCCATATGGTCCCCTGAGCATTGCTGGATATGTCCCCAAAGGCAACAAACAAATGCCATGGGGTTCCAGAGTAAAGGCTCCACACACCTGGGGAAATGATCTGGAGCTGGGGTTGCAGCTAGAAATAAATACATACCAGGCTGAAAGGGTTAATTATGCATGTCAGGTAGCTTTACTGTCCTTGGAGGGGAGGAGAGGGAGAACTGCCTGTCCACAAACTCCAGTTTTTTATTGAATATAGAGACCATCTTTGGGCGGGGCTTAAGACAAGAGATCATTCCGAAGCCAGTCCTGCCCAGATATTCTTGAGACATGTAAATCATGAAGGCAAGTAAGAAAACCTCTGTTTTGGGAGAAAACCAAATTGTAAACAAATAGATACAAAGAAAACAGGAATGATCTTTGTTTTGGATGAAACCAAGTTGAAAATTTTGGACCACAGTAAGAGGAGGTATGGCCTTATTATGCCCTATAAGATAAACAAAATATAACTGAGCTGGAGGGACAGCTTCAGGCCTGAGCTCAGGCTTTGCATACAGGAGGCCCAGGTTCCAGTGCCTTGCATAACATGGTGCTTTAGGTGTGGTCCATTCCTTTTTGTTGTCTACATAATTTAAAGAATTTTACATCAGGGTACTAGATCCATAGCACAGTTGTAGTGGCACGCGGCCAATTCGGGAATGGAACCTGGTTCGATTCCTGTATCCATATGGTTCCCCCAGGCCTGCCAGAATCCTTTTTATTTTGTATTTTTGAGTCATGCTATTCTCTCTCTCTCTCTCTCTCTCTCTCTCTCTCTCTCTCTCTCTCTCTCTCTCTCTCTCTCTCTCTCTCTCTCTCTCTCTTTCTTTCTCTCCTCTCTCTGTCCCCCTCCCTCCCTCCCTCCTTCCTTTCCTCCCTCCCTCCTTCCTTCTCTCCCTCCCTCTCTCCCTCTCCCTCCCTCCCTCCCTCCCTCTCTCTCCCCCCCTCCCTCCTCCTCCTCTCCTTCCCTCCCTCCCTTCCTCTCTCTCTCTTGCTTACTCATAGTTCTGTGTTTCAGGATCACTCCTGGTGGGCTTGGAGTATTATTTGGGGGTGCTGGGGAACCCAGCCAGGGTCTGTTACATGCAAAGCAAATGCCCTACCCCCATTGTATCATCTCTCCAATCACAATTTTCTCTCCTTTTAAACTTCTTGCCACTTCGACTCAGTTTCTCTCTGTGTGAGAAGTTGGAGGGTGTCTTGATGGGCTACACCAGGTCCTTGTATTTCTTTGGGAGGGCGAGAGTTGAGTCAGTAATGGGCCTTCCCTGGTGTTCAGAACCAGGTGCTCTATTAAGTTGGGAGGACAGGTCTGGTGGGCTGGGAGATCCTTCTGCAGAGGGGGGTCTCCCCTAGTTGGGCACTTTTAGGGGAAGGAAGAATTTTGTGTTTTTGGCACTTGCTTCTGAGTCCAGGCTTCGTTTGCAAGTCAAAGGCCTGCTGCTGGAGTACAATAGGTCCTGCTCTTCACTCCCAGTGTGAAAGTTCTGGTGATTGATTAGGGCTGCTGGGCTCCTCCAGAGAAACAAAGCTCAAGGATGACCTCTGCGTTTTTTTTTTTTTTAATTAAAATAAGGGGAGAGCTTGGGACTACTCTCAGTTTGAATCTACTGCACTTAGGGAAAAAGAATATCTTTGTTAAAGTTGTAGTGGGCCCCCGTGCTTTGCCTGCAGGAATCTCTCTGTGTAGAGAATGGAACCGTTTTGCTTGCAATATTGAGGAGCAGGAATAATTTTGGGCCCATGTCCTGTTGTGCTCCGAGATCACTCTGGCTAGTTCCTTTCGGAGACCAGATATGGGACCCTGAGATTTAATTGGGGTCATCTACATGAGAGGGCAAGCCCTGACCCTTAACCTCTGACATTTCTCTCCAATTGTCATGGGCAGAATTTTTTAGGCCTTCTTCCTCTTCAGGAAACTGAGGGTTTAGGCTCCTCTTCTTCTTCCCATCTAATACCTAGAGGCCACACTTCCATGCTTACAGTGAAGAAAGCATTTTTTCTGTTCCTTTAGTCATGGTTCAGTACCAGGATCCAGTCCGGGTCCATGCGAGATCTGCCCTCCAAGCTGAACCAAATCCTGATGCTGCTACTTTTAAACAGTCCATTTTATATAAGGTCAAGGACCATTTTGATTAGACATTTACTTCAAAAATTTAGTGAGGGGAGAGCTATTACTACAGAAGGTACTACTTGCCTTGCACGTGGTTGTCTTGCCTTGCAATGTCTTCAACTCTGGTTCTATCCCGCACTACATCAGTTGGTACTGGTCTCCTGAACCCTGCCTGAAGTGATCCCTGAGCACTAGTACCAGGTGTGAGCCCTGGAGCACCAATGGGTGTGGCTTCCAAGCCAAAAAATAAATAAAATGTATTGTTGTAGGACTTGGCCTGTTGTCAAGATTTAAGTGACGGTTTTGGGTGTCTGAACTTTCTCTGAAAGCAGCACCTACATCCATGTTGTGACTGGACTCTAATTGCCTTGTGGAGCAGCCATGGAAAGGATCTGTAAACTCAGCCTTGAGTCAACTCCCTTCTTCATGTGTCCAGACTCCCTGTCAAGCTAAATCCTGTGCTAACTTCTCACTTGGCTCTTTGTTCAGTACCCAGAATCTACTGAAGGCTCAAAGCTGGGCCCTTTGTGACCCGGGCGGGACTGGGGCGGTGCTGCATGTCCTGGAATCAGAGGGTGTTTGCTGACTTTTCCAAATGTTTTGCTGATCGCCATCTGACTGTGTCTTCCAGGAAGATCGAAAGCCTTGAGAAAGGAGCAGAGGTCACAGCTGGGAGAGGGACCCCCAACTCCCCTTTAGAGTGGAGAGTAGTGGGGGAGGGAGAAGTATCTGAGACTTCTCTCCCCTGTATCCTGGCCCCATGAGCAGCAGCTGCTTGTAGGAAACCCTGAAGGGGTAACACGTCCCCTGTATCCAGGTCCTTGCAGCAGCCAAAGGAGGCACAGGGCCCCACACTGATTGTGAACATGTACTGGTTTACATGGTTTCATTGCAGACTGTGTGTTTACAAATGGAGTTAAAAAGAAAGGTTAACCAACTCTTGAGTGGTAGATAATCATGTCCCCTTCCTTCTGTCACTAGATCCCACATCCCTAGCGCTCCATTCCACATTTTCTCAGCAAGAGTAGGTGGGGCATAGAAAGTACTTCGAAGCTCAGATCTGAAACTGAGGTTTAGATCTAAGCCCCTTTTGCAGTTGATGGTTCTTTGCTATCATAAGGGATTATTTGATAAAGAGTCTTGTGCTTGAGATGATTGGAGCATTGTTTTGGAGAACGATACATCTTTCTAAAGATGTTTCTAAAGAAACAGACTTGAGTTTTTTACATGGCTATGTAATACAGAGTAGGAGCAAGAAAGGACAAAAGTGGGTGACAGGTGCAGAGGTGAAGGATGAGCTGAATAAAATTGAGAGACAGGAGCCTGAACAATAACAGTGTAGGTCAAGTGTTTGCTTCTCAGGACAGCTGATCTGGGTTTAATCCCTGACACTATATGTGGTCCCCTAATCTTATACCAAGAACTGATCCCAAGCACAGAGCCAGGAGTTACTGGAACTGCCAACTGTGGTACAGAAACCAAAAACAAAACAAACAAAAACAACAATAAAACTTGAGTGATGAACAGACTCTCACCTAAGCATGCATTTGAATGGCTGATATAATGGAACTATCCTCAGGAATGTGACTTGTCTGTGATCATTTTGTGTGAGAGAAATAGACTCTTCAACACTTTGTAAAAGTCTGGAATCATAAGTTTTAAAGTTTGGTCTCCCAGCTGGATGTAATTTATAGTGAGGAAGAGCATTTGCCTCGCAGGTATGGGGCCCTGGCTTCTTGCTGTCTGACAGCACACACATACGCATGCATTATGTACACACCACACACACACACACACACACACACACACACACACATGCATACAAACATACAAGCAGTTCTCTGGACTAATGTCCCCAGATCTCTGACCGCATTGAACTGTAGAGACACATGTTCCTACTGACTATGGGTTTAGGTGATTTGTAAAACTGAGTTTTGTTTATTATACATTCAATATTATTAGTATTTTGAGTAAGTTAACTTATGTTACTCAGGTGACATAGGATTCATTTCATAGTCAAAAATCCTACATTAAAGGTTGCCTGTTAAAAGAAAAAAAAAAGAAAAAAAGTTGCCTGTTAAAATAGCCTGTTATATGGGGGTGAGGGGTGAAGAGATAGCACAGCAGTAGGACATTTGCCTTGCATGCAGCCAACCCAGGAATGGGCGGCAGTTCGAATCCTGCCATCCTATATGTCCACCTAGCCTGCCAGGAGTGATTTTCTGAGCACAGAGCCAAGAGTAACCCCTTGAGCGCCTCTGTGTGTGACCCAAAGTTTAATAAATATAAACAAACATACCTGTCACAGGCAGAAGGAAATAACATAGCTTAGAGCAGAAATCAATGAAGTGGAAATAAAAAAAAATCTGAAAGATAACGAAATTGGTTCTTTGAAAAAAAATTAACATGACCAAGTAGGTTTTATTCCTGGAATGCAAGGATGGTTTAATATACACAAATAAATTAATATAATGCACCATATCAACAAAAGGAAAAATAAAACCATATGATCATATCAATAGATACAGAGAAAGCAGTCCAACACCGATCCATGATAAAAAACTCTCAACAAGATGGAAATGGAAGGAATTTTTCTCAGTATAGTCCAAAGCAATCTACTATGAGCCAATGGCAAATATTATTCTCAATGGGGATTAACTAAAAGCTTTTCCTCTAAAATCTGCACAAGACAAGGCTGTGTCCTCTCACCACTCCGTATGTCAACATAGGAAGTACTTGCCATAGCAATTAGGCAAGAAAAAGATATCAAGGGCATCCAGATAGAAAGGAAGAAGTCAAGCTCTCACTGTTTACAGATGACATGCTGTATAATTAGAAAAACCCTAAAGACTCCACCAAAAAACTTCTATAAACAATAGATTCATATAGCAAAGTGGCAGGCTACAAAATTCACAGGCAAAAATCATTGGCCTTCTTATATATCAATAATGATAAGAGAAGAGAAGCCAGGAACGATAGCACAGTGGTTAGGGCATTTGCCTTGCACGTGGCTGACCCAGGGACGAATCTGGGTTTAATCCCTGCTGTCCCATATGGTCCCCCCAAGCCAGGAGCAATTTCTGAGCACATAACCAGGAGTAACCCATGTGCGCCACCAGGTGTCATCAAAAACAAAACAAACAAACAAAAATAGTGATAGAGAAGAAATGGACATTAAAAACAATCCCATGGGCCCGGAGAGATAGCACAGCGGTGTTTGCCTTGCAAGCAGCCAATCCAGGACCAAAGGTGGTTGGTTCGAATCCCGGTGTCCCATATGGTCCCCGGTGCCTGCCAGGAGCTATTTCTGAGCAGACAGCCAGGAGTAACCCCTGAGCACTGGCCGGTGTGGCCCAAAAACAAAAAAAAAAAAAAAAAAAAAAATCCCATTCACATTAGTGCATACTCAAATACCTTGGGGTCAACTTAATTAAAGAGGTGAAGGACCTATAAAAAAGAAAAATACTAAACACTGCTCCTAGAATAAAAGAGGATACAAGAAAATGGAGATACATAACCCATTTGTGGATTAGGAGGATTAACATCATTAAAATGGCAATACTCTACAAAGCATTGTACAGATTTAATGCAATTCCTCTAAGGATTTTCAGGACATTCTTCAAAGAAGTGGATCAAATACTTTTTAAAACCATTTGGAACAATAAGGTGCCCATGAACAGCTAGAGCAACTCTTAGGAAAAAGAATATGGGAGGTATCACTTTCACCAAATTAAATTGTATGGGCCGGAACAGTGGCACAGTGGTAGGGTATTTGCCTTGCATGCCGTCTGACCTAGGATGGACCATCAGTTTGATCCCCTGTTCTCCATTATTGTCCCCCAAGCCAGAGGCAATTTCTGAGCACATAGCCTGGGCCTATTTCTTAGCGCACAGCCAGGAGTAACCCCTGAGCATCACTGGTGTGGCCCAAAAACCAAAAAACAAACAAACAAACAAACAAAAAAACTGAAATGAATAATTGTATTTACAAAGCAATAGTCATTAAAACAGTATGGTATTGGAATAAAGACAAACAGATCCTCAGATCAATGGAATAGACTTGAGTATTCAGAGAATGTATACAGGCATACAAGCAATTAATCTTTGGAAAAGGGGCAAGAAATGCGAAATGTGGTGCTAGGATAACTGGTCAGTCACATGTAAAAAAGCAAACTCGGACCTCCAGCTAACAACATGCATAAAGGTCAAATACAAATGGATTAAAGACCTTGATATCAGGCCTGAAATCATAAAGTATATAGAACATATAGGTGAAACACTCCATAACATTGAGACTTAAGGCATCTTCAAAGAGGAAACAGCACTGTCCAAATAAGTGGAAGCAGAGATAAACAGATGGGACTATATTAAGCTGAGAAGCTTCTGCACCTCAAAAGAAATAGTGACTAGGATTCAAAGGCTACTCAAAAGACAGGAAAAACTATTCACCCAATACCCATCAATACCCATCAGATAAGGGGCTAATATCTAAGATATACAAGGTTCAGACAGAACTTAACAACAACAACAACAAAAAATATCTGACCCCATCAAAAAATGGGGAGAAGAAATGAACAGACAATTCCTCAAATAAGAAATACAAATGGCCAAAAGACACATGAAAAAAATAAACGCTCCACATCACTCATCATCAGGGACATGCAAATGAAAACAATAATGAGGTACCATCTCACACCACAGAGACTGGCACACACCACAAAGAACAAGAACAGTAAGTGCTCGTGGGAATGTGGGGAGAAAGGAGCTCTCATTCACTGCTGGTGGCAATGCCGTCTTGTCCAACCTTTATGGAAAACAATATGGAGATTCCTCAGAAAACTGGAAATTGAGCTCCCATATGATCCAGCTGTACCACTCCTAGGTACTTATCTTAAGGAACACAAAAACTCAATATAAAAATGCCTTCTGCATGCCGATGTTCATTGCAGCTCTATTTACAGTAGCCAGAATCTGGAAACAACCAAGATGCCTAACAACAGATGAGTGGCTAAAAAAACTGTGGTAAATCTACACAATGGTATACTATGCAACCATCAGAGAAGAGATGAAATCATGAAATTTTCCTATATATAGATGGACATGGAAAATATTATGTTAAGTGAAATATGTCAGAGGGATAGAGATAAACACAGAATAGTATCATTCATTTAAAGATTTTAAGAAAAATAAAAGACATTATTGTAATAATGCCCAGAGACAACATTGATGAGGGCTGGAAGGACCGGCCCACGATATGAAGCTTACCACAAAGGGTGGTGAGTTCAGTTAGAGAAATAACTACATTGATAACTATCATGACAATGGTAGCGAGTGACAGAAATAGAATTCCTGTCTCGAATATAGGCAGGGAGTAGGGGAGGAGGGTGATGGAGGGCATTGATGGCGGGAATGTTGCTCTGGTGAAGGGGGGGTGTTCTTTTTTACAACTAAAACCCAACTACAAACATGTTTGTTATTTGTTATCATGGTACCTAAATAAAGATACTAATTAAAATTATAATTAAAAAAAGAGAAATAGCAAAAAAAAAAAACCTTTAACATGTGAATCAACTTAATTTCTTTATTCAGATAGGTGGAATATGTCCCATTGTAAATAATTCCTTTCACCATAATAAATCACAACATATCTAAAAAAATAAAAATAAAATAGCCTGTTAAGGGTTGACGATCACATCATTGATTCTGAGGGCATGTTTTACATGTAGGAGACCAGGATTTGAGTCCCAGCATTGCCTGGTGTCCTCAGTACAGAGCTGAAAGTAGCTCTGAGTCCATTATTTGGTCCTAAAATGAAACAAACAAAAAAAGCAAATCCATTAAATTATAATTTACACATACTTGTATGTATATACGTATATACACATATGCCATATATATATATATATATATATAAGAGCTCTATTTAATTAGAAATTGTGTATTTTCCATAGGCTAATGTGATTTTAGTTTTCATTTAATTTTTGGTATGGGGCCACACCTGACTGTACTCAGAGTTTAAACTTGACTTTGTGATCAAGGATTGCTTCTGGTAGTGCTTGGTATGCCAGAGATGTAAGAACCTACCTAGTTCACTGTAAGACTGTTCCTGCACCAGGATAGTGTGTTTTATTTTTATTTTGGTTTTTGGGCCATATCCGGTTGCGCTCAGGGGTTACTCCTAGTCTGTGGTCAAAAATCGCTCCTGGCTCAGAGGACCATATGGGACCCGGAACTTTAACCCAGGTCCATCCTGGGTTAGCAGCACGCAATGCAAATGTCCTAACACTGTGCTATTGCTCCAACCCCATCATTAGATAGTTTTTTGAGGGGGACTGTTGGGGATTGAGTGTGACAAGTTTGTACACTAGCACTGTATGTTCCCTACCAAGGTCCAGTGACTTTTATCTAATGCTTTAAATACTTTTCTGTCTATTCATAGTCCAATGTTATATTTATACCTCAGTGATGATCTTTATTTTTTAATTAAAAAATTTTTTTTTGTTTTTGAGCCACACACGCTGGTGTTCAGGGGTTACTCCTGGCTCTGCACTCAGAAGTCTCTCCTGGCAACTCGGGGAACATATGGGATGCCTGGGATCAAACCCGGGTCTATCCTGGTTCAGCCGAATGCAAGTCAAAGACCCTACTGCTATTCTACCTCTCCGTCCCCACAGTAGTGTTCTTTAAAGATAGGAAGACTTGGGCCGGGCGGTGGCGCTAAAGGTAAGGTGCCTGCCTTGCCTGCGCTAGCCTTGGACGGACCGCAGTTCGATCCCCCGGTGTCCCATATGGTCCCCCAAGCCAGGAGCAACTTCTGAGCACATAGCCAGGAGTAACCCCTGAGCGTTACCTGGTGTGGCCCAAAAACCAAAAAAAAAAAAAAAAAAAAAAAAGATAGGAAGACTTTAAGAGAAGTGTTTTGCTCAGACCCAGTAATGGTAATGAAAACATCCATTTAACCTTAAAGGAGTTTTCTCTCACTTTCTCTCCCTAACTCTCTAACCCAAATGTGTGTATTTGTGTGTATCTGATGAAACCTGCACCACAACCCACCCCATCCTCCCTCAAACCTTTTGAACTTTTCAGTGTTTTCCTTTCACTGCACTACCCCTCCCTTTTTTTTTTTTTTTTGCTAATCATTGCTGCTAATATTGTGTTATTGGTCTCGCACAATGATTTTTTGGATTTTGGTACGCACTCAGCAGCGTTCAGGTATTAACTCCCGGCTCTGTGCTCAGAAGTTGCCCCTGGCAGGCTCAGGGGACCATTAGGGATGCCAGAATTTGAACTGGTGTCTGTTCTGTGTTGGTCGTGTGAAGTTGCTCCTGCCCCCTTAAAGTTTTTTTTTTTTTTTAATTTTAAAAATTATTATTTTTTTGGTGTGTGGAGACCACACCCAACAGTACTCAGGGCTTACCCCTGGTGGGACTCAGAAGACTGTGTGGGGCTGGTCCCCTGGGTCACCCCTTATACAAGGTCTTTGTTTCAAGGTATTTATTTCTCCTGTTTTTACTTTACCCACTTTGCTAGGATTCTTCAGCCTCTCTTGTTTCCCACATTCACCCTTCAGCACTTGTTCAGCTAAGTGAATTCTGAGTCATTCTCCTTGACGGACATCACGGTATGAGGCTGGGCAGCAGAGGGTGCTGGAGGGATGCTGCTATTCTTGGACCAGATCTCTTCCTCTTGATTCTCTTTTTCCTACTTCTTACTGCTGTATCACTGCAAGTCGCATCGTGCATGTGAAAGCGTACTGTGTATTTATATACCTGTGGGGTGTATGTGTAGTTGTGCGTCTATATATCTACATATGTCAACACATGTGAGAGCATGTGTGTGTGTTTGAGTGCATAGGCACATGTGGATTTGCATGCAAGCATACTTGTGTCTGGACAAATGTATATTGTGTACATGCCTGAGCATGTATTAATGTGTTTGCTTTTGTGAGTGTATGTATGAGGACATGCGTTCATGTGCATATTGGGTTATCTCCCACTCATGCAGTCTCAGGTACAGGAGTCAGGGAGCACTCTTGTAGAAGGTCCTTTTGTGGGCCTAGTGCACTTGCCTTGGCAAGTGTAAGCCCCAGAAGGCATCATGTCCCCTTGTTGTTCTGCACCTCTCATTAGCCCTGGCTGACCTGCTGTTCAGTTTATGCAGACCAGTTCTGGTAAAGGTCTCTGCTGCTTGATAACTGCAGCCATGCCCTTCTAGGAAATCTCAACTTCAGCTTTGAGGAATGATCTCTGACCATGTTTTGTACCCTATCATTTTAGGGGACTTTTCTAATTGTTTTTCCTGACTTTACAGTTACTCCCCTGTTGTAGCTGAATATTTTTTTACATTATATTATGTGATTTTTTTTCTCTTGATTGGTACCAGATGAGTTCGACCTTTAATGCCTTATTTCCTTTTGTGTATATATAAGTTGTAAACCTCTTTTTTTTTCTTTGCTCTGGGCCACAGCCAGCTGTACTTGTGGGTCACTCCTGGCAATGCTTTGGAGGGTTCTGCAGGCAATGTGCTCCCGCCCTCAGAATTATCTCTCCAGTTCCTGTCCTCTTTTATACCAGAGGCCTGCTAAAATCATTAGCATTCTCTTTGCTTTCCAAGTGACCACTGAGGAATGGTTGAGAATTTACAGCTGTTATATTGCTGTCATGGAACTCGAGGATAAATGATGGCTGTGATGGGTATTTATTTGCCCTTTCTTGGAAAAACAACCCAAAACTCTTGCTCTATTTCTAATATCTTGGTGTAATATTTCTGTAAACTTCTGTAGCTGTCAAAACAGCTTTGATTCTACAGTTGAAGACTACATTTTCCAGCTGGGCAGATGATTACGAAAACCCTGGGTTTGATTCCTAGAACTGCATATTCCCCTTTCACATGGAAAGAGAAAACTATTTTACGTCTTCAGAATTGGGTAAATGGGGGCTGGAGCGATACCACAGTGGTAGGGCTTTTGCTTTGCATGCGGTTGACCCAGGACAGACTTGGGTTTGATCCCCAGTGTTCCATCTGGCCTCCCGAGCCAGGAGTGATTTCTGAGCACATAGCTAGCAGTAATCCCCGAGTATCACTGGGTGTGGCCTTATAACCAAAAAAAAGAACTGAGGGTAAAGTTCTTTGTCACTTACTGGGACATGGAAATCACAGCAATGAGCTCTAATATCACACCAGTGACACACACTCAACACAGAGTAGAGACTGTGGGTAGGGAAGGGAATGGGAGAAAGCAGCCTGCACCCATGCTCATGGGAGTCTCATCTGCTTCCACCTCTACAGAAAACTGTATAGAGGTACCGCATACAATTTAAAACTTAAATATCCATTTGACCCAGCAATTCAACTTCTTACTATCTATCCCAATAAAGTTACTTCAAAAAGATATTTGTACTCTTATGTGCATTGCAGCACTATTCATAGTAGCCAAGATCTGGAAACAGCTTGCAAGTCCAAGAACAAATGACGGAATCAAGAAGCCTGTATATTAGCCACACCTAAGAATATACTCTAATAACCCAAAAACACAAGCAGAAAAGGCCTCTGCATTTTTTTTTTTTTTTTTTTTTTTTGGTTTTTGGGTCACATCCGGCGGTGCTCAGGGGTTACTCCTGGCTGTCTGCTCAGAAATAGCTCCTGACAGGCACAGGGGACCATATGGGACACAGGGATTCGAACCACTCTGCATATTTTTTTTTTTTTAATGTTCATCACAACACTATGCACATGAGCCAGAATCTGGAAACAGCCCAAGTGCTTGACAACAGATGAATGGCTAAAGAAACTGTGGTATATCTACACAACGGAATACTATGCAACTGTTAGGAAAATGGAGTCATGAAATTTGTTTATACATGGTTGGATTTGGAGATTATTATGCTGAGTGAAATGAGTCAGGGGAGAAGGATACACATAGAATGATGACACTCATTTGTACGATATTTTAAAAAAAATGGATATATGGTATCAATATCCTGAGACAGTAGAGATGAGGCCAGGAGGGACCTGTAGGTGGTAAGAAACTTACTGCAAATAGCGGGGGGAGTGCGCTTAGGGCAGAGAAGGGAGCACTATGACAATAATCACTCTGGACAAAAACTGGGTGCTGAGAGGAGATAAATTAATAGGCATGATTCCCCTTCAGTAATAATATTGCAAAACACTTGGGGGGAGAAAGAAAAAAAAATGTCTTCCATAGGCTGGCAAGGAGAACGGGGAGAGGGAAGAAAAATTGGGGACATTGGTGATGGAAAATGCACACTGGTGAAGGGTGGTGTACATTGTATGGCTGAAACTCCCCTGAGCAACTTTGCAATTGTGAAAAAAGAAAATCTTTACTATATTCTGAACAACCTTATTAGGGTCAGAGATACAGTAGAGTGGGTACTTGTCTTACATGTGCTGACCTAGGTCAGATTCCTGATTCCATATTGGGTCCCCTGAGCACTGCCAGGAATGATCCTGGAGCACTGCTGGTAGATATGCTCCTCTACCTTCTATCCCCCTCAAAATCAGTCAAAGAGACAGGTATATATACAGAATGAAATACTGCCCCGTGGAAAGATGAAATCCTATGGTTTACTATTTTATGGATGGAACTGGAAGGTATGCCGAGTGAAGTGAATCGGAGGGAGAGGGACAGATAAATCTCTAATGTGTGGAGTATAAAGAAATAGCATGGGAATAAAAACTGGCCAGGGATGCTGTTAACCTCAGAGTCAGAGTTTCATGAGGTCAGAACTCTACTGACCTGGCTCAGAGGGTCCCTCTCGGTAACGTGCAGAGCCATGTGATGCTGGCCTCTCCCCTGCAAAGCATATGCTCACCTGCATTGAGTTATCTTCTTTGGCTCCTCATATTTTAGATTCTTTGGTTTGTTTGTTTGTTTGGTTTGAGGGCTGCACCTAGCAACGCTCAGGTGCTTACTCCTGACTCTGTTCTCTGGAATTATGCTTGGCAATGCTCAGGGAACCATATGGGATACCAGGGATCAAACTCAAATAAGCAGCATACAAGGCACGCTCTCTATCTGTTTTATTATTAATACAGCCCTTCAGATATCTATATCTATCTATCTATCTATCTATCTATCTATCTATCTATCTATCTATCTATCTATCTATCTATCTATCTATCTTGGTTTTTGGGTCACACTCAGCAGTGCTCAGGGGTTACTCCTGGCTCTACACTCAGAAATTGCTCCTGGCAGTCTTGGGGGACTGGGATTCGAACCACCATCCTTCTGCATGCAAAGGCAAATGCCCTACCTCCATGTTATCTCTCCAACCCTTCTTCAGATAATTTGTAAAGAAAAAAACATTAATGAATCATTTGAGACAGAATTGGGAAACCCTATACTAAAATTCCACATTGTCCACCAAATTTAGTCCTACAGATGATGTCTGGAACACATTATCCCTTCATGCTGCTCCTTCCTAGAGGCAGTACAACCAGATATGGTAGCCTGGGACCAAAATTAACTGGTTTCCTCACTACAGTCTAACTCCAGCTTTGCTGTCAAGTTTATCTCCCTGCAGTGCGACCTGTGATCAACAGGCCCTGAATGAAATCAACCCTCCACCTTCCAAGTGAGCTTCACTCTTCCATGATGAGGCTCAGATTGCAACATCCAGGTGTTTCTGACCCCACCCCACCCACAGGGTGTGATCCAAGAGCCTTGCTGGTTTTTTTTGGCTTGCTCTTCAAGAAGAGCCCGTGTTCTCCTGTGAACACCTATCGCGCTTGCTTGTCTCTGTTTCTTTGCTTCCACCCTTGAGTAAGCCTATGTTTTCTCTGCACACATACATCTCTCCCCTCACAACTTTCTGAATAAGTTTTAATAAAGATTGTCTTGCCACCCCCCTTTGTCCTCCATTTGCCCACTCCTGTTAGGCCTCTAGCCCTGTGGAGATTAATTCTAACAAATGGAAATATGATTGGTCTACAACATGAATCTTCCATTTTGTGGCTACTTTGAGGTAAAATTAACAGCACTGGGCCCGGAGAGATAGCACAGCGGCGTTTGCCTTGCAAGCAGCCAATCCAGGACCTAAGGTGGTTGGTTCGAATCCCGGTGTCCCATATGGTCCCCCGTGCCTGCCAGGAGCTATTTCTGAGCAGATGGCCAGGAGTAACCCCTGAGCACTGCCGGGTGTGGCCCCCCCCAAAAAAACAAAAACAAACAAATAAAAAAAATTTTTTTTTAATTTTTTTGTTTTTGTTTTGGTGTCACATCCAGCTGTGTTCAGGCTGAATCACTGTAGGCTGTGGGTGGTCAAGACAAACAGAACTTTTTTTTTTAATCTATTTTAATTTTGGGTGGGGCTCAGAAAATCACATGGAATGCCATGGAACACCCTAGCCACTCTACTATCTTTCCAGCTCCACAAACAGAATTTGTAATTATACTTTCCCTAGTAAAATCTTACATGGATGGGAATATGGTTCTATGGCAGAAAACTTGGATTACATGTGTGCGGCCCTGAGCTCAAGTCCCAGCACTGCCAAACAACCTCCTCAAAAGATAGCATCCGAGGAGGAACTAAAGGAAATGTATAAATGAGAGTGTGGGAAAAAATTGCAATCTATATATCCTTTTGCATTGTCCTGGGGCTAGGGAGATCATGTAGTGGGTAGTGCATATATGTTGTACATAGCCAACCTGAGTTTGATCCCCAGCACCACACACATTCTCCTAAATACTGCCATATGTGATTCAAGAGCCCAGAGCCAGGAGTAAGCCCTGAGCACAGCCAGGGGTGGGATCATCACCTCCCCATTAAGAAATATTAAAAAAGTTTATTTGTTGTTATTTATGGAGTTCATTCTAGGCAGTGCTGGTGGTGGGTGGACTTTTGAGTTTCAGGAATTGAAACTCAGCAGGACCTCTGCTGCTTAACTACAATGCTACTGTTGCGTACTGGTCTATGTTCAAACTAGTATAGCAATTTACCTTTCCCCTCCTACCTGGAAGCACAATGATTTGGAAAGAGAAAGGAAGGCCCAAATAACAGAATCAAGAGTAATAGTCCTTTTTGCCTAGAATCAGTAATGACTATGAACATTTTTATTCCATAAATTTTAATTTTGTTTTTGTTTTTGTTTTTTTTTTTTATCATTTAGCAAGTGTTTACTGAGCATTTACTAATTGAATGTAGCAAAGATACCAGGATCATATCTTGTTTCATGAGGGAGACAGGAAGTCAGGTTAAGTCATGCCACTGTTAATTGTTTGCACTAAAGTGTTAATAAAACACTTGATTTACAGTCTCATGCCAAGGTCTTTTTGGGTAAAAGCCGTAGTCATGATTATTTAGAGCTCTTTGGGGTGGAGGGAGCTATGCTCAGGGTTTAATTACTGGCTTGCTGCTGTCAGGACTGGACTCATCAATTCTTTGAAGTGCTGGCCACTAAATGTGGTATGTATATGGACTTTTCATTTCTCAAAGCGAAGCCTGGACCATGGCCAGTCTTTGGGTAGGGCTGCTCGCAGTGCCAGATACACACGCCTGTTCTTTCCTTCCTAGACTGTCAGAGCGAGTATGAACATGTGTGATGGGGAAAAGAGGGCTCACATGGGAGCTTGGCGCATTCTCTGACCTCATCTCTTCCCCATGTTCCCTGCGTAATTGCTGGCTTTCTTCTCCCTGGTTCCCACGTGGTTTCCTCTCTTCAGTGGCATTTTCCCATTGTGTTTTATAGTATGTATTTCTCACACTAGACTGAGTCCCCTAAGGGTATCAAGGACAGAAGTTACTCACCCTGTGACTTTGTGTTCTTTGCCAAGAAGTACTCCCGGGGCTGGCATATAACATCGGCACTTGATAAATGTGTAGGGTTTATTGGATTGAAAGGCTTACCAGGGAGTTGCCCTGACTTATCGTTCAGGAGAAAGGTCCTCCCATGGAAATGTCTGAGCATGTTGCTAGCGGGTGTTTTCATTCTTTCACACAACCAAGGCTCTCCTGCTGTGGGGGAGACAGATGAGTCAGCCAGCCCTGGAGTCTGTCCTGATTTGTGTTGACTCTTCACTTACTGTGCATGGAGAGGAAGAGGTAAATAAATGGCTGCTGATAGGTTCTGAAATGGTCTCTTTGTATTGGGACTTTGTTTGGGTTCATAATTACTTTGAATAAAGGACCTCGGGCTTTTTATTTTAGAAAAATTTTGTTTTGTTTTGTTTAGGACCACATATAGTATTTTTCAGAGGTTACTCCTGGCTCTATACTCAGGAATTACTTTCGATGGTGCTGGAGGTTGGGGTGCATATGGGGTGCTGGGATTGAACCAAGGTCAGCTTGTGTAAGGCAAATTCCCTACATGCTATACTACTGTTGTGGCTCCAACATTTTTTCCCTTTTCTGGGGGATTTGTTTGTTTTGGGGCTATACCCAAAGATGCTCAGGGGCTTACTTCTGGCTCTGTGCTTAGGGACCACTGATCTTGGTACGCTCAGAAGACCATATGTTATGCCAGAGGTCAAACTCTGGTCGACTACATATAAGGCAAAAATGCCCTACTGGCTGTACTGTCATTCCAGTCCCAGGTCTCAGGCTTTTATAATTGACATCTCATTAATAGTGGCTTATTTCTCCTTATTACTTTTCATTTTACCTCAGGACAGAATTTTCTGTAAGAAACTACACAGAGGGCTGGAGTGGTGGCGCAAGTTGTAGGGTGTTGCCTTGCATGCTCTAACCTAGGATGGACCGCGGTTCGATCCCCCAGCGTCCCATATGGTCCCCCAAGCCAGGAGCGATTTCTGAGCACATAGCCAGGAGTAACCCCTGAGCATCACAGGGTGTGGCAAAAAAAAAAAAGAAAAGAAAAGAAAATACACAGGATGAGTTTTATAGTGAGCTTGCTCTTTTCTTTTTTTATTGGGGGGGGGATGTGGGACACACCCGGCAGTGCTCAGGAGTTACTCCTGGCTCTGACCTAAGAAATGACTCCTGGCAGGCCTGGAACATATGGGATGCCGGGGATCAAACCCGGGTTGGCCGCGTCATGCAAGGCAAATGACTTACTCACTGTGCTATCACTCTGAGTTCTTTTTTTTTTTTTTTTTTTTTTTTGGTTTTTGGGCCACACCCTGTGACGCTCAGGGGTTACTCCTGGCTATGTGCTCAGAAGTTGCTCCTGGCTTCTTGGGGGACCATATGGGACGCCGGGGGATCGAACCGCGGTCCGTCCTAGGCTAGCTGGGACGCGGGGGATCGAACCGCGGTCCGTCCTAGGCTAGCAGGCAAGGCAGGCACCTTACCTCCAGCGCCACCGCCCGGCCCCTGTGCTATCACTCTGGCTCCTTGCTTATTTCTTTGATTCTAAACATCCAGAGTTGAAATGATTCTGCCACTGTAACACCTGGGATATACTTGTGTCCTTGATCCTTCCTTCTGGATCTGTGTTCTTGTACTTGGTTTTTCATGAGCATCAGAACCAGTTTTGGTTATTATGTAGATGCACACAATTACAAGTTCCCATCCCCCAAGTTTTTATGTTCTAGGTTTTTGTCTTTCCCAAAGTCTCCTGGCACCTGCATTTACCTCTATGGATGGCCTTTCATAGAAACAGTAAAAGTGGACTTACGCTGTGACCTCTGAGAACATTTTGCTCTGACTCAGAAAATCCTTTCTCTGTCTGTTCCTTGGTCCCGAGATGTAAAGTCTGTCTACCTGCTTTAAGTGCTAATAATCTTAAAACTATTCAGGTGCCTACCAGGCTCTTTGACCTGGACTTCACCCTGTCCCCCCTTGTCCCCCAGACTGAGAATGCTCCTGCTAATGGCAGGCACACTGAAAAGCTCAAATGCATAGTGGTTTGGTGAGCTGGGTGTAAAGGTATTTAAAATCCCTCAGCTTCTGTGTTTGCTTGAATGCTGTTTCCTGTTACCTCAGTTCTCAGGGTTGCTCTTAGCAGTGCTGATGGTCTACTTGCTGCCAAGGGTTGAAGTGTCTTGGGGACAAAACTTGCAACCGAGCCCATTGAGCTATCTCTGTGGCTGCATATCACGCAGATGTTCAAGGAGTGTATTTAATAACTCTTTTTTGTCTTTCTGAAGTTTATTGGAAACTATTTTTGGTGCCAGGGGTGGAATCCAGGGCCTAAACAGCCAGATTTCTGACTTGGAGAACTGTTGCCCCACAATTATCAGATCTGTCAAAGCACTTTGTCTTTTTGAATGTCCCTTTAATTCAAAAAGTTGGCTAATTGTACACAGTAGGAGTGAAGCTCTCCCAGCTTGTCTATCAGGAGGTAAAGAACAGAGGTATATGATCAAGATGTTTGTTAAATGGGGGGGGGGGGTACATAGCTGGGGGCATGCAGAGTGGCATCACCCTCAGAGGATTACTACATAGCAAAATTAGGTTTGCATTTTTACTTTAATTCAGCCAGCTCATTTCTAGGCATTTATTCATCCACAAGGTACAATGGTACAAATAAGAAAAAAATACCTATGGATGTACTGATTATAGGCCACCTAATAGCAAGACACTGCAAAAATTCAAACACCAATGTGGATTTGGTATTGAAACTCTGGGACTTTATCATGATGGAACACGGTTGGCTCCAAGTAAGGAATTGAGATAGTTACATATCTATCTTTACTTAGCTCTCAATAAAGAATTGAGAACTTTTTTCTCTTACCGTGTGATCATTCTGAGATGAACTTGAGCAAAGGGGGCCAGAGAGATAGTATGGAGGTAAGGCGTTTGCCTTTCATGCAGAAGGTCGGTGGTTCGAATCCCGGCATCCCATATGGTCCCCCGAGCCTGCCTGGAGCGATTTCTGAGCGTAGAGCCAGGAGTAACCCCTGAGCGCTGCAGGGTGTGACCCAAAAACCAAAAAAAAAGAAACTGAGCAAAGGCCTTGTCTCATTGGGCCTCGCTGATTATCACCAGGAGAAACCTTGGGCATTGCTTGGTAAGCTCTCTTTCAGAGACTATGCAAGGATAGGATGCATAATAATGCTATCTAACATTTAGGGAGGGAGGACGAAATGTTTACTTGCTTCTACAAACAAATAGTAAGGTCATTCCATTTTGGGGTCACCCACAACCCATGTTGGGTGTGTTTCTAATTCCTCTCTCTTTACGGGGTTCCCTCTTCTCTCTCAGACCTCTTTAGTGCAACTATTTTACTCCACACACAAATACTAAAAGAGTAACTTAGAGCTGACTTCCGGGGGTGGGTGGATGGATGAGGGACTTGTGTTAACTTTGTGTAAAGCAGAATGAATTCTGTATTGGTGAAGAGAAACCATCCATTTGAAAGCTAAAAGTAAGGTAATCCAGGAAGATTGCTTAGAGGCCTGGAGCATATGCAGTGCACTTCGAAGATCCAGGTTCCCAGGTTCCATGCCTGCACCAGCAGGGGTTCTTAATACTGCCCACCAAAAAGAAAGCAAGGAACAAAATGTTTTAAGTGGCAATGAAGAAATGTGAAATGCTGCACATGAAATTTGGTGAGTTGTCTGTTCCTAGAGAAATAATAGTCAGTTCTTGCATTACTTGCACCGATATGCACAAATGTTGGTTGTCATGGTTTAAATGATTGGCTTTTCGGTTCTTATTTCCAGCTTTTGGGTTATAGCTGACGGTGCGTGTGTACTTCTTGAAGAGCACTCGGGGGTCACTTCTGAAAGTGTGTGGAGGCCTTGTGCTCTTGGAGATTGAAACTAGTACACCCACAGTTGCAGAGCATGTACTCCAGCCCTTTAAACTGTCAGCCTGGTCCTGAATCAGTGGTTTTAAATCCCAAGCACCACTAACAGCAACCCTCGAGCTAGGAGCAGCTTCCAATAATACCTGATGTGGCCCAACCACACCCTCTTCCTCTCCTCTCCCCCGAGTAAATAACACCAAGCAACTGACCCAGTGTTCATATTTCAGTTTGCATTGTAATTTCATAAACTGAGAAGTGGAAGCTCTCTTTTTTGCTCATTAATTTTATTTGGGGGATCCTACCTGGTAGTGTTCAGGGGCTACTTTTTTCTTTATGCTAGGGAATCACGCCTGAGTGCTCAGAGGAGTACCAGGTCTTGAATTCAACGATCTACTAATTATCCAACTTACATAAAAATAACAAATGTCATGATCAGTGACCAATCTTGCCATTAATTTATAAAACCTGTTGGTGGCTGATTTCTGAATAGTCCGTAATTCAAGCACACATCTGCGGTGCTTCCAATGTCTTCCAATGATAAATCACTGTGATGTTTCCCATATGTGGAGAACACTCAAGGTATTTGGCCAACGATGATGAAAGTGTGAGAAAGACACAGAAGTGACCATGCTGGAAGAAAGGTATTATGTATGAGCATCACTGAAGGCCCATAAGAAATAGCTGAGTGTAGGAATGTAGAGCCAGAGGAACTCAGTGAAGGCTCATTCATCTATATAACAAGGAAAGTAGTTGTGATAAAAAAGGATGGAAATATCCCCCCGGGAAGCAGTGCCTCAAGTCACTCACAGTAAAGAAACTCCCGGAAATATTTTACCACAGTGTGAGAGCAAAGGATGAAATGTTGGCATTTGAACCTTACTTAAAAAGGAGGTTGACAGTTTGCTCAGGCCTGGACAAGATGCTTGCTTTGTTCGTGAAGTTATGTGACAGAAAGAAGCAAATGCTGTTCAAAGGACTTTTGAAAGCTTTTATCTTCGGGGACCATGGATGCAGGGATGGAATCACAACTTTTACATACAAAACAGTGCTTGGGTCTTACTCCTGGCTCTATGCACAGAGATCTCTTCTAGTAGGACCATATGTGCTGCTGGGAATCTAACCCTGGTCAGTTGCACGCAATGCAAATGCCTTCACCTTCGTATTATCTCTGGCTTTTTTATTTACTTCATAATTTATTTTGAGCTACACTGAGTGGTGCCCAGAAAGAAGACTTAGGATTGAATTGGGACTGACAACATATAAGACTAAGTCTCTGGGGCTGGAGAGGTGTCGCAAGCAGTAGAGCATTTGCCTTGCACATGACTAACCTAGGACAGACCGATCCCCTGGTGTCGGTGTCCCATATGGTCCCCCAAGCCAGGAGCAATTTCTGAGCGTCACCAAGTGTGGCTCAAAAAGCCAAAAAAAAAAAAAAAAAAAATTTACCTCTCTATTGTGGTGGTGGGGATGTGAGCATGCCTACGATTATACCCCAGCCATCTATACCTTTCCCAGCTGGATCTGAACAGTTGTCAATTTCTGGACTGAAATATGTCAGGCTTGCCTTCTGTTGATGATAGCCCCTTTTCTAAAGAGCCAGAGTGGTCTCAGGGCCAGAGTGATAGATAGCACATTGGTAGGGTGTTTACCTCCTCAGTACCCCATATGATTCCCCAAAACCAACCAGGAGTAATTCCTGAATGCAGAGCCAGGAATAATTCCTAAGCATTTGCGGGTATGGCCTCAAAAAAAGGGCTGACTCATTAGGTCATGTTGGGGCAAGCAGACAGGGCACAACATGGCCTGTGGTGAGAGCTTGGACTCGAGCTCAGCGTCAGGTTTCCCATAGGCTCTTATCAGCTGCACAACTTAGAGTCAAGTGCTCGATTCATATATTCCTTTTCCTTACTAGAAATACTTCACTTGCTTGAAGTGAGTATATCGAGGAGAAGAGGGTATCAGCAAACCTTGGAATTTCCTATCACTAACAAAGTGATACCCCAAACCTTACTTGTTATGGTTTCTGGACTCTGATTTCCCAGGCGATTACTAAAGGTCTCAAGGCCTGTAACCAGGGGATAATTATCATACTTGGGGAAATCTTTTTATTTTTTTAATCTCTGGTTCGGGGACCATACCTGGTGGTGCTTTGGGGGCCATTCTGGGGGTCCCTCCCAGTCCTCATGCATGCAAAGCATGTGTTGATTTTTTTTTGGGTTTTTGGGTTTTTGGGTCACACCTGGCAGTGCTCAGGGGTTACTCCTGTCTATCTGCTCGGAAATAGCTCCTGGCAGGCACCAGGGACCATATGGGACACCGGGATTCGAACCAACCACCTTTGGTCCTGGATCGGCTGCTTGCAAGGCAAACGCCGCTGTGCTATCTCTCCGGGCCCATGTGTTGATGTTTTTGAGCAAACTCTTTGACTTTGGATAGTGTATGAATTTACATGTGGAATATCTGAACCTTTATGCAATGTAATTCTTTGGTTTTGGGGGTCACTACCAGCAATACTCTTGGGACCATGCAATGATAGTGATCAAACCTAGACTTCCAGATAGTCTAGTGGACAAGGTACTGTCTTTCCCTTGGCAGACCAGAGTTTGATCCCTGGCATCTCAATCCACCAGTTCATCTGGAGTGAAGAGTAAAGAGGGGAGCCAGGAGTAAGTCTGGAGCACCACAAGGAGTAGCCTAAAAACTAAAACAAAATGAAAAAAGGAAAAGGACAATCACTGCTTGTTGTGGGTTGTCTGCGCATGCATGTTTTCTACACAAAAGTAGAAAAATCTTTGCATAGATTGGAAAATATCTTCTATCTTCCATTTTTTAAATCTTTCCACTTTTCTTATGTGTTTGGGGTGAGATATGAATTGTTCGAAGGGATGGAAAGTTTCCAGTTCTCAGAACTCCATCAAAATGTTGGTTATTAATGTTTTGGGGACCAGAGAAATAGTACAGGGGCTAAAAAATTATGTATTTTCTACTGTGTCTCAGTTTTCAATGGGTTTGTATGTCACCTAAGAAGTGTGTGAAACTGGACTTCTGATTGGAGAAATATGGAGCTGAGCCTGAGATTCTACATTGCTTACAACTCCCCCACACCAGCCACTCTACTGTTGTTCTTGGCATAAAGACATAGGTTCTGACTGCTGCTTACTCTTTTTGCCATGCAGTATCTGTAGCTGTGTCTCTGGGGCCTTGTACTCATTCTGGTGGAATCTCAGGACTTCTGATGGGGTGTTTACACATCTCTTCATTTGTGTGCTTACTGCCTCTTCTTTTATGATATTCATACATGCCTCACTGCAGGGTAGCTGGGAGTTGTTTTGTGGCACTGAGACAAGCAGGGCTGCCATGAGAATTCTGTGAACATGACCACATCCTAGCCCCTGCATTGAGCCTATTGGGTTTTTTGTTATAAAGATATAACACATTCACTTATTCCCATCCAAATTCAAGCTTCTCAATATTCAGGAGGATGAGAGTTTCTGTGTGGTCAGTACAGAGGGAAAGTTAAGATAGGACTTTTCTGAAGTGCTGCAGTGGTGTGTGTGTGTATTTGTGTGTGTGTATGTGTGTGTGTAAGGGGCGGGAGAGATAGTATGGAGGTAAGGTGTTTACCTTGCATGCAGAAGGACGGAGGTTTGAATCCCGGCATCCCATATGGTCCCCCGAGCCTGCCAGGAACGGTTTCTGAGCATAGAGCCAGGAGTAACCCCCGAGTGCTGCCTTGTGTGACCCCCCCCCAAAAAAAAGTGTGTGTGTGTGTGTGGTGTGTGTGTGTGTGTGTGTGTGTGTGTGTGTGTGTGTGTGTGTGTGTGTGTGAAGAAAGGCAGGAGATCCTACCTAGAGAGACAAAAGAACATTTTAATCAATACTCTGTGCAGAACGTGACTCTGATTATAATGAGTTGGCTGTAATGGGATGCTACTGAAGTAGGGATCTGGTTGGGAGCCTGCTAAAGGACTTTCTTCTTGGACAAGAAGGCTGTCCATGCTTTGCATGAAGGAACCCAGGCAGCAGTCCTGGTGCCTCATGGTTCTTCCAGCACTCAACCAGATACAGCCTCCAAGACCCCCATCTCCTAACCAACAATAAATTTAGTTCTTCCTAGAGGCAGCATGGAATGCATATTTTCCCTTTGGAATGGGGAGGAGTAGTACGGTAGCGTCTGATGTATATTTAGGAATGATACTCTGTATTGTTTATCATGGTGAGGATAGAGTAGGCAGGAAGCTGGAAGGAGAAATTATTCTTACCAAAGTATTGAAAAGACACAATGATCAAGGAGGAAAAGCCAGAACCAAGAGAATGGTAAGGGGATTCATGATTATTTGTACTTTAGGATTAACTCTTCCAACAATATTCAGGGATTCTGAGGTCATTTCTTGTGATCCTTGCTTTCAATTGATGGTGGTTAGAACTCTGAGGTGCCAGGAATGGAATTCAGGAGCTCTGGCCTCATGCCTGTCAGGCTTGTGCTTCACTTATTTGAACCTCATGAACATTTTCAGTATTATATATATATATAAGTATATATATATATATATAAAGTCAGTGTGATTAGCAATATTGTAAATCCTGATTCCTCAGTAAAAATGGTTTGCCCATAGAGATGCTAAGAAGCTTGAATTTTGTAAATTATTAATGCAAAGTGAGAGCCTGAGAGTCTGGTTTCTAAACTCCAGTTTAGAACTTCAGTCCTCACCTGGAGGACTGAAACTAATTGCTGGGTTCTACCCATAGCTTCAAAATCTCTGGGTTTGGGTGGGACCTAAAATTTGCACAAGAATGCAGGACAGAGGCCTCAGAAGATCCTGACTTCACTGAGACCAAATGAATGCAAATAGGAAATTGGAAGAATTTACTCTTGGTGGGGAGTGGGTTTCTGGGGTTACTTCTAGCTCTTTGCTCAGAAATCACTCCTAGCGGATTCAGGGGGAGCATATGGGATACCGGGAATTGAACCTGAGTTGGCTGCTTGCAAGGCAAATGCCCTACCTGCTGTGCTATTGCTCTGGTCCTTGAATTTACTCTTTGGGTGAGAATACACCCTGCAGTACCCAGGGGCTAGTTACTCATGGAGGCTCAGGGGAGTGAACCTGGGTTGACCTGGGCAAACTGGGTTTAGGTCCCCAGACCCCCACCAGGAAGTTGGCCCCTAAGCACAGAGCTGGGAGTAAGCTCTGGATACTGCGATTTGTGGCCCCCAAACATCAAAAAAGGAGAGGGTCTGCTGGGAAGTCAGTATTAGACTTTGTTTTATGATCTTTTTTTCTTTATTTTGAGGGGGGTACTGAGAGTTACTCCTCCCTCTGCAGTCAAGGATCACTCCTTGAGTGTCTGGAGACAGTGCCGGATGCACCTGGTAAGCCTCACGTAAGGCAAGTGCTCTATCCACTGTACTATCTCTCCAGCTCCAGTTTTAGACCTGTCTAGTGCCTTCTGGTCATAGCCAGCAGTGGGAGGGCTGCCTGGGATTACAGCCAATGTCCTGGAGGTAGGGAACAGAGTGATCTTGTGGACAAAACCATTCTTGCATGCAGAAACAGTTTCAGATGACTTTTCTTTCTGGATAATGTTGTTTGAATGTTTTAAACAGGGATGGTGATATTGGGGGAAGAGAGTTTGATCATCACGCCTGGTGATGCTTAAAAGCTACTCCTGGCACAACTTAGTGTTAGGAATTTGTTGTCTGCACCATGCTCAGTGACTGAGTTTGAAGGGACTATATGATATTCATCACTGCACGCTTTAACCCTTTTATCCCTTTTTTTTTTTTTTTTTTTTTTGGTTTTTGGGCCACACCCAGCGGTGCTCATGAGTTACTCCTGGCTGTCTGCTCAGAAACAGCTCCTGGCTGTCTGCTCAGAAACAGCTCCTGGCAGGCATGGGGGACCATATGGGACACCGGGATTCGAACCAACCACCTTTGGTCCTGGATCGGCTGCTTGCAAGGCAAATGCCGCTGTGCTATCTCTCCGGGCCCCCCTTTTATCCCTTTTAGTCATCACCATAGATTCCCCCTTCCCTCCCTGATACCAGATTGTGGTGTATTTTTTTTAAATGATGATGAAAGAAGGATGATTCCTTTTTTAACTTTTGGAAACTTTCAAATGCCAGAATAAAATAAATCACCTTGTCCTTCCTGGAATGGAAGGCCTAGGCATTTTATTGTTTAGATAAAGTAGGACCACTGTATGATAACTCTTGTTTTAATTTCAGCTTTTTAAAAATCATACTCTCTTGGGGCCAGAGCGGTGGTGCAAGTGGGCAAGTGAGTGCCTTGCTCGTGCTAGCCTAGGACAGACCCCGATTTGATCCCCTGGTTCCCATATGGTCCCTAGCCAGGAGTGATTTCTGAGTGCATAGCCAGGATGAGCCTTGCTGGATGTGGCCGGAAAAAAAAAATCTTAATCTCTTTGTCATGAAATTATTTTTGTAAAATATTGGGGGGATTGACACTCAGCAACAGTGCTGTAAACCATAGTGCAAAATTAAAATGAAAAAAAAAAAGAAAGAAAAAGAAGCACCTCTTAGAAGTAGGGTGGTGGTTGCAAAGTAACAGATTTGGGGGCGTTACATGGGTTGAGAGAAGTGGACACTGGTGAAGGGATCCATTTTGAAACATTGTGTGTGTGTGTGTGTGTGTGTGTGTTTTGGGTCACACTCTGCAGTGCTCTGGGGTTTTTCCTGGCTCCGTGTTCAGAAATTGCCCCTGGCAGGCACGTGGGACCATATGGGATGCTAGGATTGGAACCAATGACCTTCTGCATGAAAGGTAAATGCCTTACCTCCATGCTCTCTCTCCGGTCCCGAAACATTGTATACTTTTAAGGTCTAATCTTGAATAATTTTGTAATCTCATGGTGACTAAATTTAAGAAAAAGGAGGAGGGCCGATTGAGGCATGGAATATATAAAAAGCGTTTTCAACCCAGGAAGATAAAGAGAAACTGGAATATTGTAGTATAAGTTAAAAAATAATATTTTTTTTTAATTTTTATTTTGATCATAGTGGTTTACATAGTGTTGACAATAATATTTTAGGTACATATTTACATAAAATCAGGGGGGATTCCCATCACCAAATTGTCCTCCCTACACCTCCGTTTCTGTCCTACCTCCCATTTCCTCTTCCCTCACCCCAGGGCGGCTAGAATATGTGGTCCCCTCTGTATCTAACCCACAACTTAGTAGTCTTGCACCTGTTTGGTCTTGATGCCTCCCTTAGTTCCCCCTCTAACTGGAGGCAGGACTAGCTAGTTCAAGTTGCGTGGTTTTGTTTGAAAAAGAGAAAAGTAATAAACTGGGGTAAGGGTCTAATACCCCGAAACTGGGCAGAATCCTTCTAGAGGCTCTCTTCATCGATTTGAGAGATGGAGAAAAAGAAGGTGAAACACTCCACCAGTACCAAAAGAAGTGTCAAATATCCAGTGAGGGCTCGAGCTATATCGATAAGCACCACCAAAAAAAAAAAAACAAAAACAGGCAAACAAACAAAAAAAGCAAAACAAACAAAAAACAAAAACAAACAAAAAAAACACGCCATGGTCTTGAAATGAGAAACATGGCATAGCACATAACGAAAGAAAAGAAAGGAAGAGAAAATATAAGTATGATTGGGGACAATTTCAATACTCACACCCAGAGAAATCGACCAAAATAGATAGGTAAATAAAAATAATAACAATAATAAATGGAGGTAATATATATATATATATATATATAATAACCAAGGTTTTGTGCTTTTTGTATTTTTGTTTTTTCCCTCCTGCCCTGGCACAGTAAATATTTTTAAACTAAAATCTCTCTATCCCACCTCTCTCTTTCTCTTTCTCTTTCTCTCTTTCTCTCTCTCTCTCTTTCTTTCTTTCTTTCTTTCTTTCTTTCTTTCTTTCTTTCTTTCTTTCTTTCTTTCTTTCTTTCTTTCTTTCTTTCTTTCTTTCTTTCTTTCTTTCTTTCTTTCTTTCTTTCTTTCTTTCTCTTTCTTTCCCTCCCTCCCTCCCTCCCTCCTTCCCTCCCTCCCTCCCTCCCTCCCTCCTTCCCTCCCTCCCTCCCTCCCTCCCTCCGTTCCTTCCTTCCTTCCTTCCTTCCTTCCTTCCTTCCTTCCTTCCTTCCTTCCTTCCTTCCTTCCTTCCTTCCTTCCTTCCTTCCCTCCTTCCCTCCTTCCCTCCTTCCTTCCTTCCTTCCTTCCTTCCTTCCTTCCTTCCTTCCTTCCTTCCTTCCTTCCTTCCTTCCTCCCTCCCTCCCTCCCTCCCTCCCTCCCTCCCTCCCTCCCTTCCTTTTCTTTCTTTCCACACCCAGCAGTGCTCAGGGGTGACTCCTGGCTGTCTGCTCAGAAATAGCTCCTGGCAGGCACGGGGGACCATATGGGACACCGGGATTCGAACCAACCACCTTTGGTCCTGGATCGGCTGCTTGCAAGGCAAACGCCACTGTGCTATCTCTCCAGGCCCTCATGGTGACTAAATTTAAGAAAAAGGAGGAGGGCCGATTGAGGCATGGAATATATAAAAAGCGTTTTCAACCCAGGAAGATAAAGAGAAACTGGAATTTTATAGTATAAGTTAAAAAATAATATTTTAAAACTAAAATCTCTCTATCCCACCTCTTTCATGTTCTCCTGACTTACCTTTGTTTCCTAGTGATTATGTGGAGACCTAGAGCCAGGGAAAGGCATGCAATTAATTAATATTTGAGTGTTTGATGACCAACAGATAAGAGGAGTGGAGAAGATTCTGGCCTGTTAATGCTTCCTGAATTCACTGCCTGCTCTAGGCCTGGTTTCAGGCTGCCTAGGTCTTTTTCCTTCCCCATTTTCTGTTTTTTAAAAAGCATGAGATCAGGGTTTGGAGTGGTTTTGCAAGTGGTAGGGCATGTGCCTTGCATGTGCTAACCTAGGATGGATGGACCGTGGTTCGATCCTCTGGCATCCCATATGATTGATCCCCCAAGCCAGGAGCAATATCTGAGCGCAGAGCCAGGAGTAACCCGAGTGTCACCAGGTGTGGCCCCAAAACCAAAAAACGGCATCATATCATGTTTCTACTCCTCACACTATACACCTACAGCTCAGTGATTCTCACTAGTCTAAGAGGTTTGGTACTGATCACCAATTAAGTCTATGATAAAGATCTGGGATTTTTTTTTGTTTGTTTTTGAGACCACAACCAGCAGTGTTCAGGCTTACTCAGGTGTCACTAATGGCAGGCCAGCAGTAGTCGGCAACCTGCGGCTCCCAAGCCAGCTGTGGCTCTTTACACTTTTAATTTGGCTCTTCTGTGTACCGGGCAGCCGCTCCAGGAGTCAGGACTCTGCTCCTAGCCTCTGTCAGTGCGTGCCCTGTGTGGCTCTCAAAATAAATTTCAATCGTGGTTTTGGCGAGATTTGGCTCAGTTGAAAAAAAAGGTTGCTGACCACTGGGCTAGGAGAATCAGATGAGGTGCTGGGATCCAACGCAGGCGGGTTGCAAATAAGGAAAACACCCTATCCATTGTACTTTCGCTCCAGCCCCAAGATCTGGGGTTTCTGAGGTCTCTTCCTGACCTGCTACTTTGAGTTTTCCTTTCTACTTATTCCAAAGAATGGGAATGACCAAAGTCCTCTTTTCCTGACCCTGTGTTGGTAAGGAAACAAAAGAAGTTTTCTTCCTTTTGTTGGAAGAAGCTTTCCTTTCCTTTGGAGAAACTGCCTTTGTATGCTCGAAACAGCAACTCCAGTTGACTGATCGACTTGCCTTTTGACAAGGGCCACACATTATGCTGAATGAATGGGTTATTTCAGCACAACTTCCAAATTCTCTGTATGCCAAGCAAGTGTTCTGGGCATTGGAAAGAATGGACTTAAAAAGTGGACTTAGATATATAGTTACTGATGGAATTTTCCAAGACATTAGGTAGTAGGCTGAGATAAGTGACATTTTTCCAGAATTAGTTTTTGCTTTTATGGTGGGGACCACACCTGATGGTGCTCAGGGATTATTCATGGCTCTACACTCAGGAACTACTTCTGGTGGGCTCAGAAAGTCATGTGAGATGCTGGGGATTGAACCCTGGTTGACTCGGTTGGCAAGGCAGGCACCCTACCCACTATACTATCTCTCTGGCCCCTCTTCTTGCCTTTCTGGCATTGGTTTTCTGGGGTTTTCTGTATGATCGAGGACCTGTCTCCTTGCTTGTGCTCCAATACCAGGGTTGATTCCAGTGCCTTGTAGTTCTTCACATATTAAACTTCACCCACTAAACCCAGGTCTCTCTGAGCCACATCTCTCACCCTCAAGTCACCTTAAGTTTTATAATTGACATTTAGTACTGCCGTATCTGGAAATAGTAATGTCAGGACTGGCTGGAGAGGTTCATGGGAAATCTTTTTTTTTTTTTTTTATTTTGAATGTGAATTTTTTTCACTTTATGTTGGATTTAAATTCACTCCAAAATAAGGGTTGGGAGAACTTGATTTAGCTTGTAGATGTAAAGTATCTAGAATGTATATGGACAGGTATGTCATACATACATAGAAAGGATATAGCCAGTGTAGAACAGAAGTATAAACTTTGGTTTGGCAAAGCAGTGGAGTTAAATAACAGTCGTCAGAACATGTTTGTGGTTCCTTGGACAGAATGTTGAAGAACTCCAGTCCTCCATTCTCCAGAAACTGTCATGGAACTCACCATAAAGTCTGAGGTAGAAATGTCCTGTTCAGTTCATTTAGGTAGAGAGAAGTAAGGCTAGAGGCCCAGAGCTAGGTTTGTCTTTGGAGCCTTTTAATTAAACCTGCTATGGATATTTTTGATTTGAACTCCAGGACACCAATTTGAGTGATTACTTTGGGAAGTCTGGGGAGGATGATGCCCTTCAAGACAGCTCTGTAAAGGTCACAGTCTGATTTTTCTGGTCTCTTCAATTAAGAGAGTGGGTGAAAGGAAAGATGAAGCCTGGCTTTGGGAATGAAATCATTTGGAAAGGAAAAACCTGGCATATATTTCCCAAATCTTTGGCTCCATACTGCTCGAATTCCTGGGCACCCTCAGTATAAGAACTAGGAGAGAAGAGCTGAGAGATAAGGAGTCAAGCTTTGGGGACCAGAACCGGAACTTTACAGAGAAAGTTCTCAGGGGGCCGGGTAGGTGGCGCTGGAGGTAAGGTGTCTGCCTTGCAAGCGCTAGCCAAGGAAGGACCGCGGTTCGATCCCCCGGCGTCCCATATGGTCCCCCCAAGCCAGGGGCGATTTCTGAGCACATAGCCAGGAGTAACCCCTGAGCGTCAAACGGGTGTGGCCCAAAAACCAAAAAAAAAAAAAAAAAAAAAAAAAAAAAAAAAAAAAAAAGAAAGTTCTCAGGGTGAGATGGAGAATGAAGAGAGGACTTGTGCTGAATCCACAGTTGAAGGGAAGCCTGATAATTTTCAGGTTAAAAAGAGGCACTTGGGGCCCGGAGAGATAGCACAGCGGTGTTTGCCTTGCAAGCAGCCGATCCAGGACCAAAGGTGGTTGGTTCAAATCCCGGTGTCCCATAGGGTCCCCCGTGCCTGCCAGGAGCTATTTCTGAGCAGACAGCCAGGAGTAATCCTTGAGCACCGCCGGGTGTGGCCCAAAAACCAAAAAAAAAAAAAAAAAAAAAAGAGGCACTGTTTTCTGTGCTGATAATCCTCTGCTGATCTTTGTCTCTGCTCCCCTTCCACTCCCTGTGCTTTATGTAAGGTCTTCCCATGGCAGCCTTGAATCTGAATCTGTCTTTTAGTAAAATGATTTCACAGTCCCCTCAATTAAAAACATCTCATTGAAATGAAGTAGAGATTCTTAGTTAAATAGATTTTATCCATGCAAGTTACTCATCAAAAATTCAATTGAAGGGGCTGGAGAAGATAGTACAGTACATTTGTCTTGCCAGCTCCAGCACCTCGTATGGTTCGTCTAGCTCTTTTCTGAGTACAAATCTTGGAGTAACTCCTGAGTGCTGGCTCAAAAACAAAACAAAAAAATAAAACTAAGTATTGAAGAGTAGATTGAGCCATCATTGTGGTATAAATAATCACATCGAACAAGTTATGCTACAATTGTGATGAAGGCAACTTGATTAAAAACCTCTTGAGGGAGGGAGGTGTAAACTGTATCCTGACTTTGCCAAGATATGCTTGAGACATGTAAAACAAGATGGTAAATAGGAAAATCTGTTCTGGATGAAACCAAGTTGTAAACAGATACAAAGAAATCAGGAATGACCTTTGTTTTGGGTCTCTGCACTCAGAAGTTATTCCTGGCACTCATTTGGGATGCTGGGGCTCAAACCTGGGTTGGCCACATGCAAAGTAAATGCCCTACGTGCTGCACTATTGCTCTGGCCCCCCAAAATGAGGTTTTTAAAGATAGGGTTTGGGCATGTCTATATTAGGCCAAGTAAATCTTGAATTATTAAAAAATTATCCTATTTTTTCTTTTGAATAACATTTGTGATTTTACTTACACGTTACATATTCCATAAATGTTGCTGCTACATGTGAAATATTTATAACGTTTACGGATTATGGCTAAAGTTTATTCCTTGGAGCTAATTGCTCCTGGTTTTCAAGAGCTCATATTTACGTAATTGTGAGGTTTTTGTTTGTTTTGTGACTATACCCAGTGGTGCTCAAGACAAAAACTCCTAGCTCTGCATTTAGGGACCACTTTTGGTGGGTTCAGGGAACCATATGGAGTGTCAAAGATTGAAGCTGGGTCAGTTATATGCATGGCAAATGCCCTGTCACTCCAGCTTCAAGATATATTGTTTAGAAATATACTTGCTTTTGGTAAGTGGTGGTTCTCTGTGGGAGTGAATAGCAAAAATGATCTGTGGGATCTCTAGATCCTCATCCCAGATTTTTCATTCAGTAGTTTTTCAGTCTATAATTTTTTTGGTTTGTGGTCCATCCCCAGCGATGCTCAGCACGTACTCCTAGCTCAAGGATCTTTTTTGGCAGGGCTCTGGGCTCTCTAAATGTGGTGTGTGTGTGTGTGTGTGTGTGTAAGTCAGGAGCTCCATCTGTCCAACCCTCATAGTTTGTATTTTTAGCACATGTCTTAGGTGGTTGAACCACATTTTTTTAACCAAAGCTGATTAAGATACTTTTTTAGTTTTTTTAAACTTTGATACATTAGGATCCGTTGGCCTCTCATGGATTTTTCAGTGAGTCCTTTACTTAAGATCATGTATATCTGGAAAATTTTGGTGACTAGTTAGGTAGATCTTCAGTAACATCTACTCATCTATAAAGTACCGTATCTCAAAGGAAGATCAGGAAGCTAAGTATTAGGATATTTTCCCCAAGCATTTTAGGCTCATAGTGGGCAGATAGGAAGTTTAATAAATGATCAAACAGTTTTTTTTCTTCCATTGGTCGTCAATACTGAGTTGTTTCCTTGGAGAAACAGACCCACTTTGTTCATTTTTTGAGAAAATGTCTGCCAAATATCGAGTCAGCTTGCCCATTGTTCTTTCAAGTGAAAATGGAAGTCCCAGAGAAAACGCGACACCCCCAGCGGTGTTCTGAGCTTTTGACTGGATAGGCCCTAGTCTAAGACAGACAGACAGACAGGCAGGCAGGCAGGCACACACAACTCATGGAAGGAAGGACAAGGCCACATCACGGAGTGACTGACAAACTAACGGCCAAGGAGGGTTGTGGACAGCACTTTTTCAGTGCCTCTAGGTCCGGAAGGGCGGAGGTTCTAGAGGAAGCGGTTCGGTCCAGGGAACTTGCTGCTGCGCGGGTGACAGCAAGGGACCCTTTCCGTGCGGTGCGGAGGCTCCTCAGATCAGAGTCCCCACCACCATGGCCTTTGCAAAGCCTGCGAGCGAGGCGGAAAGGACAGACTGGTGTTCTGAACCTGCTCCCGACTTTGGGCACCGGAGTTGAGCAATCTCTGGAGCCGCGGCGGAGCGGAAAACCTCGGCTTCCTGCCACTTCTGCCCAAGCGTTGCTGCTGGGGTGGGGATGGGGGGCGGGCGGGGTGGCCATTTGCTGCAAGTTTCGCTCCTGCTGCGGTCCCGCACACTCTTCTGCGTTACCCCGTCCCTTGTGTCTAAACTTCTTTCGTCTTGGGCCACATGCATTGTGCTCAGTGATCGCTCCTGGTGGGGCTACGGGGGGACCTTATGCGGTGCCCGGGGGTCGATCCCCTCTGTCCTGGAGCGCTGGCCCCTACAGGACTCAGAAAAGCTGACTGGTTCTATAGGCGGAAAGGAGCTCCGCCGGGTGCGTCTGTCAAAACTATTCTGTGCGCCTGTCAAAAGTAGAAACTGACACGGTCGAGCTGCGCGTGCGCCAGCGGCTGCTTCCCGACCCGTAGCCGGACCTCGGGACGAGCCCGGGGCCGGTCGGCGCCGCGGCCTTTTAAGGAGTCGGACTGTACCACCGGGGCGTGTTCTGTAGGGGGGGTGCAGACCGGCCGGGCCTGCACCGCGAAACTTGGCCGGGCGTTTGCCGGCCCGAGCGCGTGTTGTGCGGACACTGCTCGGGCCCGGCTGTCCCGAGCCCTGCGCTCTGCAAGCCCGCGGTCCGGGCCCTGGAGAAGCAGCCTAAGTGGTTCTTGGACGCCCCCCCCCCGTATCGCGGGTCACCTGCGGCGGTCCAGTGCCCGGATGTCCATTAGGCTCAGTGCGGACCAATCAGGGGCGAGCTGCGCGCCGCCCGGCCGGCTCGGAGCAGGTAGAGTCAGTGTAGCGCCGGGGCGATCGGAGCCGCCCCCGCCCGTAGTGAGTGCGAGTGCGGCACGCTCGGGCGGGGCGCGATGGCAGCGCCCGCCAGGTGAGGCGGTGCGGGGAGAAGCGGGAGCGGAACGGGCGAGTCCCGATCGGCCGCAGGGCCAGCGCTGCTTGCAGGAGCCGCAGCCGCGTGCGTCCTCCCCTGGCCTCCTGCGATCGCTCCCGTCGCCCGCAATCGCTGAGCCCTGGGCGGGCTGGCTCCTCCGGGCTCTTGATGTCGGGCAGCGGACTTCCGAAGGCCTGACACGCTGCTTTCGTTTGGGCTCGGGCTACTGGAGGAGATGAGGTCTCCCGGGTTGCACAACAACAGCGAGTAGAAAAGTCTGTCCTCAGCTCCTCTGCCCACCCTCGCTTGTGCTAGCGAATGCTTCTGCAAAGGCGTCGTTCCCCCCCCCCCCCCCAACCGGGCTTTCGGGGCCCTGGGAGACTTGGCGAGTTGTCGTCGCTGTCTTGGCTGAGAAACGAAAGTTGCAACTTGCTTGTGCTAGAGAATGCTTTGCAAAGGCGCCCCCCCTACCGGGCGTTGGGGGACTGGGAGACTTTGGGGGGACTAGGAGACTTTGGGGGGACTGGGAGACTTTGGGGGGACTGGGAGACTTTGGGGGGACTAGGAGACTTTTGGGGGACTGGGAGACTTGGGAGTTGTCTTTGCTGAGAAACGAAAGTTGCAGCTCGCTTGTGCTAGCGAATTGCTTCTGCAAAGGCGCCCCCCCAACCGGGCGTTGGGGGACTGGGAGACTTTGGGGGGACTGGGAGACTTTTGGGGACTAGGAGACTTTTGGGGGACTGGAAGACTTGCGAGTTCTCGTCGCAGTCTTTGCTGAGAAACGAAAGTTGCAGCTCGCTTGTGCTAGAGAATGCTTTGCAAAGACGCCCCCCAACCGGGCGTTGGGGGACTGGGAGACTTTTGGGGGACTGGGAGACTTTTGGGGGACTGGGAGACTTTGGGGGGACTAGGAGACTTTTGGGGGACTGGGAGACTTGCGAGTTGTCGCTGTCTTGGCTGAGAAACGAAAGTTGCAGCTCGCTTGTGCTAGAGAATGCTTTGCAAAGACGCCCCCCAACCGGGCGTTGGGGGACTGGGAGACTTTTGGGGGACTGGGAGACTTTTGGGGGACTGGGAGACTTTGGGGGGACTAGGAGACTTTTGGGGGACTGGGAGACTTGCGAGTTGTCGCTGTCTTGGCTGAGAAACGAAAGTTGCAGCTTGCTTGTCCTAGCGAATTGCTTCTGCAAAGGCGCCCCCCAACCGGGCGTTGGGGGACTGGGAGACTTGGGAGTTGTCTTTGCTGAGAAACGAAAAGTTGCAGCTTGCTTGTGCTAGCGAATTGCTTCTGCAAAGGCGCCCCGCGCCCCCCAGCCGGGCGTTGGGGGCCCTGGGAAACGAAAGTTCAGCTTGGTTATATTATCGTTAAACCCCTCTTGGGACTATGTTGTTGCCTGCGAGTTCACGGTTCCAAATGTTCCGATTCTGATACCTAGATCTAAGGCTGCGTTTCTCAGCTGCTAAGAGGCCACAGGTGAAGATCATGCTAGTTGGGGGGGCGCCCACTAGCCAAGGGCTAAAGGCCAAACCGGTAGTACTAGGGCTGGACGGGGAGAGGGGGGGTGGTGGTGACTCAGGAAGGGAACTAACTAACTGTTCCAAGGACCAGCATCCAGAAAAAGAGGGGCCCTGGAGTAGTAAATAAGCCCTAGGTGGAGATCATTAATGGAGTTCTGAGATCGGATTCGAACTTAACTCAGTTGTGTGATTCCTGTGCTTGTTGTCCAAAAGCTACTTGAGAATCTAGTGTGCAAGGGGGGGGGGGTGTTTATCATTAATCAGACACTTCTATGCAGCCAAGACCGCACTGAGTCGAGTCCTGCAGCTGTCATTGAATCTCCCCTTGAAGTGAAGACTTGAGTTTTCACAGTTGAGTGTCTCGCTGGAGGTCACCACGGGGAGGGAGTGCTCAGCACCCTCTGCAGCGCCTCCTCTCCAGGCTCTCTCTTTTGCTGCTGAGCTGCTAGAGCCTCCGTGGGGTGTCCATAAAACAGCTTCCACTCCCAAGTGTTTGGCTGCAGAGCGTTATGGTCTTATGCTCTGCGCAGGTTCAGTTCAAGGGGCAGCTGAACCAGGACTTTTCCCTGCTCCGGTGTGTGCTCTGGTCTTCTCCCTGCTCTTGAGACTTGCCCTTGAACTGGAAATACAGGGTCAGTGTCTTATTTGGATTGTAAATCCTCAGTTTTGTGGATCCTCTTGGAGTGCGGTCCTGGTTTACACAGGCATTTCTCCTCTTTGGATGAGGAGATACCTATGGAGGGCAAGAAGATTCAGAGAAGATGGAAAGATGTTTTATGGAAACCTTAATGCTGGATCAGGTCGCCCAAAGCAGTGCTCAAAGAAATGGAACCTTCACTTAGGATGTATTATCTAGCATAGAAAATCCCTGCCCTTGTGCCTTCTGTTCTTGAAACAATTTAGAATACGGTAGAACCCAGTAGTTACTCTTAACTTATATTCTTAACCACAGTAGCTATAGTAACAAGTGCTGTTGCAATATTGTCAACGTTTTTATAAGTGAATTTTGTAGCACCGATAGTGAATATGGGCACTTGACCACTTCTGTCATTATTAGGCACTGTCATAATTTTCATTTAATATTGGTGACTAATTAATTCCATATGAGCACACCAGGTGGTGTGCTTCTTTTTCTTTTTCTTTTTTTTTTTTTTTTTTTTGGTTTTTGGGTCACACCCGGCAGTGCTCAGGGGTTACTCCTGGCTCCAGGCTCAGAAATTGCTCCTGGCAGGCACGGGGGACCATATGGGACGCCGGGATTAGAACCGATGACCTCCTGCATGAAAGGCAATCGCTTTACCTCCATGCTATCTCTCCGGCCCGGTGTGCTTCTTTTTCATAGTTAGCACCTCAGTGCAAATTGCCAGCTCACTTTCTTTATGATTGTATCTCCTGTACAATCTCGTAGTGCTTTGAAAGAGAAACAGTATTTCATTTTTGTAAACTCTCATAAATTGAGGTGCTGTTTCCTAAAAGTTTTAAAGTTGGAGGTTTTGTTTGGTTTTGATTTGTTAAAGATGAAAACAGTTATTGAATGAAATGTGAGTTGCTCGGGTTTTTAAAATTAGATTTTGGCTCAGTATTTTGAAAACACTGACTAGGTTTTAAGTTCTCCCAAGTTGGGGGATTGACAGGCACTTAAAATGCAGAAGGGACCTACTTCTGGACCCTGTAAGCAGAGCAGATACCCATGATCTTTAACGTGACTAGTTACTGAGCATGACTTTAGTATCCATTTTCTGATCTAAAGCATTGGGGTATATAATTACTCATAGAATGTTTCTACAAAACCTGCTGGTAACTCGTGACACTGTTCAAGGATTCCTGGGGTCATGGAGCTGTTCTTTTTTACCAGTAGTGATTTGCATGTCTGTGCTCACCATAGTCTGTGAAGCTTCTGTGACCCAGGGAAGAGGATGCTCTGGAATAATGATGGTGGCAGCATCCTCCTGCCTGGGGCATCAAAGGGGGCACTTTAAAAAGACTGGTGGGGATACTGAATGACTTCCCCCTACCCCACAAACAAAATGGAGGCAGGTAGGACAAATAAGTTGGGAAGCCTTTTTGGTCTGTTGATTATGTTGATGGGAACAATTCTGCTAATTCCTCACTGAAGCTAATTCTTCACTGAAGCAGTTTCTGACTTCTGCAGAGTGTCTGTGCTTACTGTCATTGTGGCTAATGGCTTCAAGTGCTCCCTGTGATGCTAGAGTGGCTCTCCTGGCCCTAGGGGAGTAGTGGGTATGTGGATGGAAGTTGGGGTCACTGAAGTTGATGCTTTGGGATACTGGGTTATGGTAACTGATGTAGCTTCTTTTTTTTTTTTTTTTTTTGGTTTTGTGGGCCACACCCGGCTTTGCTCAGGGGTTACTCCTGGCTGTCTGCTCAGAAATAGCTCCTGGCAGGCACGGGGGACCATATGGGACACCGGGATTCAAACCAACCACCTTTGGTCCTGGATTGGCTGCTTGCAAGGCAAACGCCGCTGTGCTATCTCTCCGGGCCCACTGATGTAGCTTCTAACAGAAAGTACTTTTAGGTATAACTCCCCTGCACCACCCCCACCCCCAATTGCCTTACCCATGCTGTTGTCCCCCACCCCCAAGCTTTAGTTTTGTTTTGGTGTCTCTGGATGTTCTCAGGGATCACTCTTGCTTGGGAGACAATATGTGATGTCTCGGATTAGCAAGCATCTTATTGCCTCTCTCCCCCGCCTTGCCTTCACATTATCTCTTTAGCCCTATTTTCCTTGTGTTTAGGTTCTCAGCCAGTGGTTAGGGATCCATCCGTTTCCAGAAATTTAACCCAGGTCTCCTGCATGCAAAGTATGCTCTTATCCTGTTAAGCTATTTCTCTGGCCCCCAAGTTTTGTTTGTTTAGTGTGTTTGAATTTGAGATTAATGGAGTTTGGAAAAAGTGTCCCCCAATTTAATATGATGCTGGTTTTTGGTGTGTGTTCTTAATTCCACAGAGGGAGATATTTTTTCATTGCAAAAAAGATGCATTCTATTAAAAAATATTCTGGGGAGAGGGTCTATTCTCAGCAATTCTCAAGGGTTACTCCTGGCTCTACACTCAGGAATCATTCCTGCAGGGCTTGGGGGACCAGATGGGATGTCAGGGATTGAATCCTGATCTACTGTGATCAATTCCCTACCCCATTGCTTTATCATCTGGCTCCACAAGATATAATCTTAAATTGGTATAAAACCATTTTTTCTCTGTCCTCTGCCCTGACTTCAGATTTATGAGTCACTGATTAACTAAAAAGAAAGTCCAGAAAGCAAAGAAGTTCTTGTTAGGAATAAGAATGTTGTAATTTGGGGCCGGAGAGATAGCATGGAGGTAAGGCGTTTGCCTCTCATGCAGGAGGTCATCGGTTCGAATCCCGGCATCCCATATATGGTCCTCCCGTGCCTGCCAGGAGCAATTTCTGAGCCTGGAGCCAGGAATAACCCCTGAGCACTGCCGGGTGTGACCCAAAAACCACAAAAAAAAAAAAAAAAAAAAAAAAAAAAAGAATGTTGTAATTTTGGAAATGCGCAGTTCAAGAAGTGGTTTCAAGAGGGAGTTACTGTATGCGGCATTCTGAACCAGTGAGTGTTCGAGGTCTTCCCAATGGCACCATCTTTATGATGGCCTTGACACAAGAAAAAAAAAACAACTGGCCAGTCTCCAGAGATACCCTTCTAGTTTATGCTTAAGGCTCAGATCAGCTTTCTGCCTCAGCAGCAGCTTCCAAGATTTGGGGGGGGGGGGGGAGAGGGAGAAGAGGAAGGGCTGAGTCTTTTCCCCCCCTCTTTTATTATGGCACAGTTCTTTTATAAAATTGACACATGTGACCTTTCATTAGATATGAGCTTTAACATGCCATAGCATAAAGGGCTGTACTTTTTTCAGAAGTGAAATGTTGTGGTTGCTGCATTTAAATGATAATGTAAAATTCAAATATACTCACTGATAGAAAACGTTAATTGATAACTGCTCCTAACTTGGTACTGGCATATGTTTTCGTTTGCAGGAAGACCCAGGTTCTTATTCAAGTGATCTCTTCTGACACAAAGCTGCATCCAGGCTGCTGCTGTCAGCATTTTCCATATTAAAGCTTTGTCTTTCTTGATAGCTATGAAATGGGGAATTACAAATTTCACGAGCTTCGTTACTGCTTTGAAGTATGGCATTGCTTGATTGCGTCTAAATATATCAACTTTGTTAGCAAACTGAGAAGAGGGGAAGAGGAGAGGGAGAAGGGGGTGGAGTGGGCAGTTGATCTGCAGTGCTGGTAATCATGTGACCAGTTTTCATGCTCAGTGCACGTGTTGTACTGTTAAGCCACATCCCTGGCCTTGATAGACTGATGTTGGAGATCTTCTAAAGAGAAAGTTTTGTGTCGAAAGGTTGCAAGAGGCAACAGTGTGCTGGGATTTGCTCCTCCATTACTTGGGAAAACAGTCTTTCTCCCTGGTTTAGAAATGCCAACATAACAAGCTAGTATCTCAGAATTCCTTTGTTGTGCTTGTTATAGTTTATTGACACAGGACCAGTATGAAACTTTTTATCTATTTTGTGAAGACATTGGGGAACAGCTAATATTGTGGACTTTATTTTTGTTCTGTGGATATCATGTATTCATTTGTTCAAAAATACTGCAGCAAGTAGAGTGAACCTGTCTATTTCAAATATGTATTGAATTTGGACCT
The DNA here is from genome assembly GCF_024139225.1 of Suncus etruscus. Taxonomy (NCBI): domain Eukaryota; kingdom Metazoa; phylum Chordata; class Mammalia; order Eulipotyphla; family Soricidae; genus Suncus; species Suncus etruscus. The sequence continues at coordinate 76,421,923 of NC_064863.1, forward strand.
TGGAGTAAAAATAAGTGTTTTGACTTGTGATCCCAAAATTAAAAATCAACTTTAGATACACCCGAAGTGCAGACTTCTAGTGTCTTGGTTGTCATTAGATTGAGAATCCTGCCCCTTTGCAGTGCTGTTTGTTTGCTTGTGTTTTTCTTTTTTCTTTTTCTATCTATCCATACAGAGTTCAAACTTAACCTGATGGCTACAAAACTAGCAAACTGAATATCATAACAGTCTTACTCTCTGGCCAATGGGTGCTTTTTCCCCTGTGTTGACTTTGTTTTCTGTAAAACCGCATTGAATTCCATTCAGGTTTTGAAAGTTGTTACTCAACGCAGTAGTCTTGATGTTTGCTTTATGTAGCTAGAGGAAATCCCATGAGTGACAGTAGCTTGTCGAAAGGAACTGAAGCAAGCAGAGTGGGGAATATCTATTTCTTTTGCTGCCTAAATCATCTTTGTTAGGTATTGTATTTCCAAAGGGCACCCATCGTTTGGTCACATTCTAAAAGTACCAAGAAAAAAAATTCTTTAGTCCTTACTTTCATAATGATGGATACTTGGAGACCTGTAGGCTAAGGACAATTAAGTGTCTGACTTTTGAGTTACTGGTTTGCCTTTACCAAAAGGGATTTCATTTACTGTTTCAGTGTTGCTGGCTGTTGAACTGGCAACTAAGCCAAGTGGTATAAGAATATTTTGAGAACAGTATGACCATTACCTTCAAGGCCATATGGATTGCCATAAGTGCTTGTTGGTATCCAGAATCTGTCTCCCACCTGCCCATTGATTCTAATCCTGTAGCTCCAGGGTGAAGCTTTGGTGGAATGGAATCACACTGACTCTGAGGCCTCAAGCTCACCTACCTCACTTTGTGTATGTGAGTAAGAAGTACTGCTTATAACTGTGATTGCTCTGCATAGTTAAATTTTGATTTAATGCATACTCATGTACACACTTTCCCTTTTGGAAATAGACAAGAAGTTTATAGAGAAGGAAGATACCAGATTCTATATATGTATGGAATAAATATTACCAACTATATTTGTTGAAATTTCCAAATGTTTCTGGTTTTGAAAAATGAATGCCCAGGAGCTGGAGAGATAGCGCAACAGCAGAGCATTTGCCTTGCATGGGGCAGACCCGGGAGGGACTCGTTTCGATTAGGGCATCCCATATGGTACACCAGCCTGCCAGGGGCGATTTTTGAGGGCAGAGCTGGGAGTAGAGTAACCCCTGAGCACCGCTGGGGGTGGCCAAAAACCAGTTAATCAAATAAATAAAGTTTAAAAAAAATAAATGAATGCCCAGAAGCGTAATTCCCAGTATTTGAGCAGTTCTTTAGGAATTGCTGCTAGCCTGGTTACTTAATTGAACTTTCTTGTCCACTCCCAGCTTCCTCACAAAACTTCCTCACAAAACCCCCTGTCCTCTTACTACCCCTGGGGATTAAGTAGCAGTTGTTTTATTCCCAGGGAAAAGCCGATCGATATCTGAGAATTTCCAAGTTCCATGAAACTCAACATTGGGTATGTTGGTTTCAACAGAAGCTTTTTTTCCCTTTGATTTTTGGGCCACACCTGGCAGTGCTCAGGGTTTATGCCTGACTCCACGCTCAGAATTTACTCCTGGTGCTGCTCAGGATCATATAGGATGCTGGGGTTCAAACCCAGGTTGGGTTCGAACTGGGTGTAAGGCAAAGGTCCTTCCCTCTGGGAAGTCACTGTTAGAATTAAAGCCCACGTCACTTTCTGTGACAAAACCCAGAAAACTCTTTCTGGTGTGTGATGGTTTCACTTTTCAGTTCTTGGAACTTTCCCTCAGAAACTATACTGTCCAAAGCCGAGTGGTCAATTAACTATGAAGCACAGTCCACTACCTGCCATGCATTGTGATTACATTTTGATTTGTTGCATATGCTTTAGTGGTTTCGATAGGTGAGACTCATGTGACTTTTATCCTGGATAAAGTGCATCTGGATTGTTTGTTACGTTGCTTTCCCCTCCCCCGGTTTGCTTTGGTTTAAAAGTGCAGGTGTTGCTGATTTTTCTGGATGTGAATTTGTGGAAAGTGGTATAAAAGTAACCAGTTCCCTTTGTGTAGTACAAAAGTATTAAACATACCCAGCTTGGTGGGGATTCCTTAGTTTTGACTCAAATTGACAAATTAGTATTTTTATGTAGACATCTTTCTTTTTGGTGTTAATTCTTTTATTGTAGTATAGATTCTATTTACAAAATGTTTGTTTATGAAGTTTTAGTATTTTTACAGTGAAAGTATTTCAGTTGTTCAATAAAGAACTGGATGTATATTTTGTACAGGCTCCTTTTTGTGAATCCTTATCTTCCTTTAGAAGCAAAACTGAAGTGAGGGTCAGACTTAAGATATTAGCCTACTCTAAAAGTAGCAAAATCATTGTAGTATGTAGACATCTTTAAATAAAATCATCTATCTAGCAAGTTGGTAACTTTAGCTCCCAAAACTTTGAGAAAATTTTGAGTTCATGATATAATTTTATATACTGTATTTTCTGGCATGTAAGATGACTTTTGAAACAAACAAAAAAAAAGTCAACTGAAAATCGGGGGTCGTCTTATACACCGTATCCCGAAAAATATTTCAATATGCCACTAAACGAAAATTGTCTGAATATTGCCACAAAACGAATCCTGCACCAATCACTGCAAGGCTGCTCGGACAGCCTCTCTAACTCAGCCAATCCAAGTAGGCTTTTGATACATGCAAATTAGACAATGTTCTGGACCCGAATCTACACTGTCAAAAGCCTGCTCATGTTGGCCAGTCAGAAAGAAAGTCTATTACAGTATAACCTTTTAACCTTTGCTTGTTGGGATTGGCACACTGTGGTATATACAGTTGCAGCACAGGAACGTTCTGTCTGATACAGCGAATATAGGCCTAAACCTATGTTTTAACTGCAAAATTAGGGGGTCGTCTTATACGCCGGCAAATACGGTATATTTTTTCTTTCAATGGAAATAGAACCTCTGAGGTTTAATTCCTCCCCCCGCCCCCACAGGACCTAAGGGATATATGTATGTGTATTGGGAAAAAGTTCTATATTGTAATACAAACTTAAACTCATTTAAAGTTACTTATTTATCTGTTTATTTATGGCTTTTGGGGGGTACACCTGGAAGTGCTCATGGTTACTCTTGGATCTGCGATCAGGAATTACTCCTGGTGATTCTCAGGGGACCATATGGCATGCTGGGGATTGAACTTGGGTTGGCTATATATAAGGCAAATGCCCTAACTGCTGTACTAACACTTTACTCAATGTGTATTAAGGCACCATGATCGACAAATTTATTCATAGTTGAATTTTGGGCACAGAATGTTCCAACACTAATCCTACCACCAATGTCAACTTAGCTCCTCAGTGTCCTTAACTTCTTTCCCCCACCACCACTTCGAGGCTATTTATTCATGGATCAGTGCTCAACAGTCATTCTTGGCGTTGCTCAGGGGACCATGTCTTGTTTTGGTGATTAAACCCAGATGTCCAGCATGTGCTGGATCACTTTGAGCTCTCTCTCTGGCCCTTAGGTAACTCTGACTTAACAACGGTATTGGAATTATGGAATTAAAGTTTTCACTTATTCTATTATTATAGTTTTCTTATCTCCCTTTTCCTCTCAACCACCTTTTAGAATCATGTTATAATTTTGCTGGACCTGTGGAAATATAAACTGCATCTTGTGGTAAAAAACAGTATTGTAACATTAGCACAGTAAAGGATAAAATAAAAACTAATGTTCTGGGGCCTAGTAGACAGTTCAAATAACTAAACACATGCTCTCATTAGGAGTCTCAATTCTATTCCCTTCTATATCTATGGAGATATAGACATGGTACAGTAAGCTGGAGAACATGTTTTGTATGCCAGTGGCTTGGTTCAGTGTCAAACTGTAGAGTCTTCTGAGCCTCTCTGAGTTGGAAGTGGGTGGCATCACTGAGCCTGGAGTAGTAGCTTTTGAGTAAGTCTCCAAAATAACCAACTACCTTCCAAGTGTGTTTCAAAATGAAGTTCTGTTATTTGGAAAACATTGGGAAGAACGAATAGATAATTCTGGTTGTAGATTCATTTAATGTAGTTTAATATCTAGGTTAAAAGGACCATTTCCTTGATAGGTGTAAGATAGCATGCGTTCTTTTCCTGAGATGTTTGTTATCTATGGGGATACATCCACAATGATTGCGCTTATACATTGGGGCAAAGCTGCTTTAAATGAATGACTTTCAGTTCCTTTGGTAAATAATCCCTAGTTTTTTAGTTTTGGCGAGATGAAGTAGTTAGCCTTAACCAAGATAGTTTTTTTTTGTTTGTTTGTTTGTTTTTTTTTTGGTTTTTGGGTCATACCCGGCAGCACTCAGGGATTCCTTCTGGCTCTACTCTCAGAAATCGCTCCTGGCAGGCTCAGGGAACCATATGGGATGCTGGGATTCGAACCACCGACCTTCTGCATGAAAGGCAAACGCCTTACCTCCATGCTATCTCTCTGGCCCCAATAGTTTATTCTTATTCAGGTCTTTTATTCCTATGTTAACTGCTAATGAATGTTTCTTTCTAGCCTTAATTCTTTTCCTTCACAACTTTGAAGTATATTGGACATAGCCTAAATGTTGTCCTTTCCAGCTGTACAATTTAGTGATTCTTCGTTACTCAGTGTGCAGCTATCACCATTGGTTTCAGAACACGTATCTATCTTCCCAGTAGGATCCTTTGTGTTCACTTAGTAGTTAATCCCTCTTCCTAGTCCCTCGCAGCTAATAATAATCTGCTTCCTGCTTCTATATACATTTGTCTTCGATGGATACTGCGCAAACTCAGAAACTTTTTTTTCTTGCTTCTTTATTTTCTTGTTTCTGGGTTTTTTCATTCACATAATTTTTTGAAGCTTGCTCCTCAAGCCTGTATTCTCCCTTTAATATGTTTTGTGTTTGTTGGTCTCTTACACTTCTTTTTCTTATGTTTATTTCCACTTGGAAGAAAACTGTGTTCTCTCTTTCTTGCTTCTCACATATTTCTTTTTTTTTTTTTTTTTGGGTCACACCAGGCAGTGCTCAGGGGTTATTCCTGGCTCCAGGCTCAGAAATTGCTCCTGGCAGGCACGGGGGACCATATGGGACGCCGGGATTCGAACCGATGACCTCCTGCATGAAAGGCAAACGCTTTACCTCCATGCTATCTCTCCGGCCCCAGCTTCTCACATATTTCTAAATAATTTCAATAAAACTTCTCTTGCTTCGTTAAAAAATAAAAAAAATGTTTTAAAAAGAATAAAACGTTTTGAGGTTTATTTCTGATATCACTCATCAGGAGCCATGTTCCTCCCACACTATTGTTGCCATACTTTTTTTCTTTGGTTTTTGGTTTTTGGGTCACACCCGGCAGCGCTCAGAGGTTACTCCTGGCCCCATGCTCAGAAGTCACTACTGGCAGGCTATGGAGACCATATGGAATGCCGGGATTCAAACCACCGACCTTCCGCATGTAAGGCAAACGCTTTACCTCCATGCTATCTCTCCGGCCCCTATTGTTGCCTTTCTTGTATTATGGTTCTGTCTGGGGTCAGTTGCTGTTCTTGTGTACTGAGTTGTGGTTCTCCAGGTCATATATGTTCTGGTGCTAGGAGTCATATCAACAGTACCTGGGATTGAGCTCTCCCCTTTCTCTCTGAAGCTCGCTGGAGCCACAGAGCTCTGTTCTCTTGAGTATCAGCATATGATAAATGGGTAGTTTCTGGGCATCTTTCTGGCGAGGGCCTATTGTGAATAATGATGCTATGAATGTTTGCATGTGTCTTTTTTGCTTTTTGTTGATAATACTATTGTAGGAAAGGCTGCAAAGGGAAGAGAAAAAGATACACTATAAGAAGTGGACACTATAAGAGCCAGTTTATTAACACTGGTGCAGGCTCAACAGAGTCAACTCCAAAGACTGAACACCCACTCCAAGTTTTGGTTACACTTAGAGTAATTGGCACTTGCTGCTGTAGAGTGGAGTGTTCAGGGGCAGGGTCACATATAGCACAGTGAGTGATGGATTACACAGATGTGTCAGGGTGCGACAATACATAAATTCTGTAAAAACTGAACCAGGAGTCAAGCTTCCCCTGACAGTGATAATGAGCAAAAAGGGGGCCAGGACCCAGACTTCCCTTAAAAGGACCCAAACTGCCCTTAACAGTATTTGGAGTGGAATTTCTACAATTTTATGCTTTGTTTTTTTGAGAAACCATCAAGTTCTCAAATCACAGGCCCACTGTAGTCCTTGTTTAAAGTCATGTAGCTTATACACAGTTTATTTCACTTGATATAAATGCTTCACTACTTTTGGAGTCCTCTGGACTGTGGGGGCTGGTTCATCGGTGTCTCATTTGATTACTAGAAAGTAATAATGAGGTTTACATATGACTTAGAACTTTTATTTCATAAAAACTTTATTGTTATGAATTTTAATTGGCTATGCTTTTCAATGAAATTTCCAGTTATATTGGATACTTACACAACTAAAACTGAAAGTATTGTTTTTTAGCTGTTGACAAAAGAACAAACTTCTGATCCATAACTTGTAACTCCTCCCATAAGGAAATTCATTAATAAATAAAACTCCTCTTTTTTTTTTATTGTAAACTGTCAATAGGAATTATTCAAGGTGCTTTTTAAAAGGAAAAAATATTCTGGCAGAAGCTAGCTGTTTTCATCCAGCAAGTCCTTATATGTAAAGATAGGTTATCTGTGCAAAGCTTCTGGAAATTATCAGTGAGACTTGGGTCCTGCCTGTAGGCAGTGGTGATAAGCATTTCATGGCTGGGCACAGCAGCTTGTGAGAAAGGTAGATTCGTTTCATGCCTGTAGGCAGTGGTGATAAGCATTTCATGGCTGGGCACAGCAGCTTGTGAGAAAGGTAGATTCGTTTCATGACTTGACAGTTCCATAAAGTGCTTTGGATCACCATAGCTGCCCTGGGAGGGTGGCACTACTTGTGGCTGGGAGGACTGGGAACTGGGGAGGGTGTGTGTGTGTGTGTGTGTGTGTGTGTGTGTGTGTGTGTGTGTGTGTGTGTGTGTGTGTGTGTGTGTGTGTGTGTGTGTGTGTGTGTGCAAACCCCCAGAGAGCCCCTAACACCAGCCCTTCCTGTGGGCCCCTTCTGTCTGGTAGATTCTGGACATTGACTGAGTTAGACTATGCCTCCAACTGCTGTGTGCTGGGCTGTAAGCCTGGGGAACAGAGCAGAGGTTGGTGGTGGCAGGGACTGTCCATTTTGGAGGAAGGAGGATTAGTTAGATAAGTCAGCAAACAAATGGCCTCCTTCTAGCTCTGCTGTATAGCATATGGGGACAGCTCTGGATAATAGGACATGGGAACCTGAAAAGTCTTGGAAAAGCTGACCTGAAGCAGAGGGAACATGAGACATAGCAACACATATGAGAAAACCATGTGTTTTCTCACTGGGTGCATGTGGAAATGTTTATGCCAATGAGGAGAAGGTTAGCATCATTAAATGGGTTAGTCCTGCTATTAAGAAATGGCTGTGGGTGGGGGAGGGAGGAGATGGGGGCATTGGCTGTGGGAAGGTTGCACTGGTGAAGGGGGATGTTCTTTCTTATGACTGAAACCCAACTACAATCATGCTTGTAATCACGGTGTTTAAATAAATATATTATTTTGAAAGAAAGGAAGAAAAGGCTGTTATATGTGTTGTTGTTGTTATTATTATTATTATTATTATTATTATTATTATTATTATTATTATTATTATTATTATTATTTTGGTTTTGGGGCCACACCCGGTGACGCTCAGGGGTTACTCCTGGCTATGTGCTCAAAAGTCGCTCCTGGCTTGGGGGACCATATGGGACGAGGGGGGATCGAACCGTGGTCCGTCTAGGCTAGCGCAGGCAAGGCAGGCACCTTACTTCTAGCGCCACCACCTGGCCCTGTTATATGTGTTATTAAACTAAAAATTGAACTTTTCAGGAAGATAGCTCAGGGGGCTGGGTTCTTTGTCCTGCCTTCAGAAGACCCCCAGATTTCATCCTCAGCACTGCATATGGTCGCCCAAGCCAGGAATAGTTTCTGAATAAGCCAAGTGGGGCTCAAGACCAAAACCAAAAATTATCTACATTGTTTTACTTCACCGAATTATATATCTTCATAGCTCAGGATTTTTCCTGGATTCTCGGGATTCTCTCTAGCGCTGGGCATCAAGATAAAAGTCACAGGTTGGGGTGGGAAGGGGATAATAAAGCCTCTCGATTTAGATTGCTTTTAAGCACACAGAATATTAGTACAATATGTTTTGAGTTTGGGGTCTTGTTTATTTTGGAGCCATTCCCAGTAGTGCTTGGGGCTTACTTTTTGGCTCTGTTTAGCCAAAAGCCAGAGCTCTGTTGAACTCAGGACACCATGACCAGTGCAGGGTCAACTTTGTATGAGGCAAGTACCCTCATCCACTGCATTATTTCTCTTTATTTTAATGAAAGAATTTTCATAGCAATAAAACTTGCAGATTGAAAACTATATTTTTAAAGATTAACATAATTGGCACAACATAAGCAAATTAAATTTGAAAAGAAATGGGAAAGAAATTTAAAAAGAAGTTTCTTGGAAAAGAAATTTGAAAGGACTTTATTTTTACCTTTAAAGCTAGCAAATAAACAACATGACAGATTAGAGAATTCCTAGTATAGTGAATCCAATTAAATGGAAATAAAGGCTGATACAGTAAGGAGATCTTTAAACTGGGGGTTGATTCAATGGTTACTTTCCAAAGCAGCCTTTTCTTTGTGTAAGACTGTTGTGGGGGAAAGGGTGAGTGAGGAGCTTTGGGCAAAACTCTGGAATGAACTATCTTAGGGGACAATTAAATGACAGTAGAGCTCACCTCAAGAAGGGGTGAGTGCATTTAGAGAAATAATACACTAGCCACTACCCAGATAATATTAATGAGTGAGAGAAGTAGAATGCCTGTTTCGTATACAGGCAGAGGGTGTGGGAGTAGGCAGATGGGGGGGGGGGCATTGGTGGTGGGAATGTTGCACTGGTGAAGGGGGTTGTTCTTTTTGTGACTGAAACCCAACTACATGTTTGTAATTACGGTGTTTAAATAAAGATATTGTTTTAAAATGACAGTAGAAGAGAGTGTTCCTTAGCATACTTAGAAACAGTAATCTTTCACCCTGAACATTTTAAGAAGTAGGAAGCACTTTTTTTTCTCCAGACATTTGTGGCTTCTTAAAAATGTGATCACAGAACTCATATGGGGGTAAGGTTCTTGTCTTCACATGCATTTGCGACTTGGTTCTATATTGTAGTTTAAGACTCTTGCATTCAGTATGTTCGTCTTTTTACTTCTGTTTTATTTTCAAATGTAGTTAGTTGTAGACTTTTGTGACATAATATATATGTCTGCTTTTATGAATGTATGATGAGCATATACTTTATTTTCAGAGCACTGGTTTGCATATCATGTCTATAATATGTACATTTTGTGTATTTTTTTATTCTGTCATGAACTGCGGTGAATAAAAGGCTCATGTAATACAGTTAATGAATTTCCATTCCTTCCTGGTACTTTTTGAAAGTGTTTCCTGTGCGAATTGAATGTTGCTGCACCTCTCTTGATCTGTAGTTGTTGATAATTTCACCTCTCTGCCTTTTAAAAATATTAGTTTGGGGGCTGGAACAATAGCACAGTGGGTAGGGCATTTGCTTTGTAGGTAGCTGACCTGGAGTCTTCCGGTCCTCTCCCCTCCCCTCCCCTCACTTCTCCTCCCCTCCCCTCACTTCTCCTCCCCTCACTTCTCCTCCCCTCACTTCTCCTTCCCTCCCCTCCCCTCACTTCCCCTCCCCTCCCCTCCCCTCACTAATCCCCCTCCCCTCCTCCCCTCCCCTCCCCTCCCTCCTCCCACCTCCCCCTCTCCTCCCCTCCCTCTCCCCTCCCCTCCCTCCCCCTCCCCTCCCCTCCCCTCCCCTCCCCTCCCCTCCCCTCCCCTCCCCTCACTTCCCTCCTCTCCCCTCCCCTCACTTCCCCTCCTCTCCCCCTTCCCCTCCCCTCACTTCCCCTCCTCTCCCCTCCCCTCTCCTCCCCTCTCCTCTCCTCCCCTCTCCTCTCCTCCCCCTCTCTCCCCTCCCCTCTCCTCTCCTCCCCTCTCTCCCTTCCCTTCCCTGTCCCCCCCCCCCCCCCCCCCCCCCGCAGCGCTCCTCAGAAATCGCTCCTGGCAGGCTCGGGGGACCATATGGGATGCTGGGATTCGAACCAATGACCTTCTGCATGAAAGGCAAATGCTCTACCTCCATGCTATCTCTCTGGCCCTTCCTTTCCCTTTTCTAACCCAAGGCAAGGCATGAGCTCTACCACAGAGCCACATCCCTGACATTAGTTTCTTTATTGATTTTTTTTTTTTTTGGCGGGGGGAGAATACTGGTGTTTTGTTTTGTTGTTGGTATGAATCATCTTTATCTCTGGGTTTTATTGTAGTTTCAGAAGTCCAGAATTTATACAACTATCAAAAGAGGCCACTCTCTTTTCAAGGGTCCTTCATCATGATCCTTGCCCAGCAAGTTCTAGGCTTGAGCTTAGACTGTAGTGTTGCCCTTGGGTGCCTAGTTGCAGTTCTGCTTTTTAGGATCCTTAACAGAAAGGGTCGGGCAGATGGTTCAGGACTCAAAGCTAAGGGTCTACGGACAGCCTCTGTCTCTGATCATCTGTGACCTAGTGGAGGAATGGGGAGAGCTCTAATTGGCCTTGGTCTTGGGACTTTCAGGATATCTGAGCCTATGAGAGAGTTACTCTTCTGCTCTCAGAATTTTCCTGGATGTTTTCATATGTACAGTGTCTAAGATCAGCTTGAGTATTTTGTCAATACAGGCTGGTGACTTTTTAATAGGATGGCTTCCTAATACTTATAAAACCTCGTTCTGTTTTTCAGCAGCATTAGTTTAAAACAGGACTGAATATTTTCATGCAATGGAAAAGAAAGAGTAAGTTCAGTGCCAGGGACTCCTGAATCACACTGGTCAGACACCTCTCATTTCTCTTGAGAATCCTTGCTCACCTCATTTTCTCTGGAAAGACGTGAAGTGTCTTTTGCTCTTATCATAAATGAGTTTGTTATTATCCCACTCAAAGTAAGATCATATTTCTGCAGTGATTTACATCTGGCCGTAGGCAGAAGGAGCACTTTGTAGTCTCTGTGTTGCTGTATTTGAAGAGGAATGAACAAGACTTTGAGATCTTTTATATTTTAAATGTACTAAGTATACTTTTAGGGGGGCTCTCAAGGAGGCTCAGGAGGCTTGGGGTCCCCACCAGCAATTCTTGGGTAACAAATAAGCACGGTGGTTCAGTGCAAGAAGGATCCACTGCTGTTTGTCCCTTGAGGTTCTGCGGAATCCTCAGGCCACCCAGGCAGTGTGGGGCCTCCAGGGCTGCATGAGGCAGTGCTGGGAATTATGTGGTCCTGGAAGACTTTATACTGTTTTCCTCTTTCATTTGTTTTGTTTGGGGGCTCCACCCCAAAATGCTGGGGATGGGGAGGGGGCATATGTGGTGCCAGAGATCAAACCTGAGCCCCCTACATGAAAAGTATGTGTTCCACCCCACTGAGCTGGTTTGAGTGGGTAGTTTATTTCAGTAGGTGTTGGAAATTGAAAAAGACAAGGCTTGGACAAGTTTCTATTTACTGACTGCTTTCCTTCCAAGAATATGTCTTGAGCATAACAACTTTCTGCAAAAACAGCAGTGAAAAATCATGTGATTAAGGTGAAGTCGTAGATGAAACCCTGAATGTTTCTTCACTTCAACTGTCAGTCATTTGGAGGCCTGAGAAGTAGGGCAGGGACTACAGTGATAGCTTTTGTATGTAGCCAACCTGGTTCAATCCCTGGCACTATATATGGTCCTTATACCTTCCCTACCACCCAACAAGATGAACAAAGCAATGCCAAACATTTGGTACTGCTCTGAGATGGTGCATTGGTGAGCCACAGCACACTAACTGTACTTGAACTACACAGCCCGGTCACCTTGAGTTTTTTGGATTGTTTTACTGGGTGAGATGGAGGAGTGGATTATCTGTTTTCTTAGGAGAATGTAGGGGGAAAATCATCAGGAGTATTTCTGTGGGTGAATTTGGGTACTTTGAGAACATTTTTCATGTCTAACTTGACAAATGTAAATAGCTGCCAGTTACTGAGTGTTCTGTCCTGTTCTCAGACTGGTGTATTTGGTATAACTGACTCAATCAAGCAGAGGTGGTTATCTCATTGTATAGATTAAGAGACTAACAGAGATTGTCTAACAGGCCGAGGCTCTATGGCTTCCATGGGACAGTGGACACATAATCTTTGAAAGGAGATATATATATATATATATATATATATATATATATATATATATATGGTGACCTGTGGGAATTCCTCTTGGGAGAGAAATCTGTGGAAGATGAGTCTTTTGTACCGGTCCTGTGAAAAACCTCTCCACCCACTTCTTGGCAAATCTGGGAGATGAAGCAACTCTTTGAAGTGGTGGGATATTTGGCATTATTTGAATGGGAGAAAAATGTGTCTGCTACCTTTCTGGACATAAGAGACTGCAGTCCCCTTATCTATTCTTAGAAACAACTCCCTTCAGAAAGGTCCTGTCTTTTTCTTCTTCTGTAGGATACTACCCCTGTTCTGGCCTCCTTTGATCATCTTTGCTCTTCCCTGACCCTATCCCTTGTGCTGACCTGTGTGTAGTGTTTATTTTCTTTCCTCCTGTGGGGGATCTGGGAAGAGTGGGGATGAACTCAGTATTGCTGGCCACTGTGTGCCGGTTTCTTGGTCTGCCTTAGTCTCCAGCAATATGCACCACTGTCCCTTTTCAGGAGAAGGAAGCTGGTGTTGGAGGGTTTCCTTCTGGGTTCACTAATAATATTTGTGTTGAAGTAGCCTCTCCCAGCTGTCACTACTGGGACACTTGCCCCATTTCTTTAGCCTTGCAGGAACGGGATGGTCACTTCGTAATTTTCTCATTCTCTGTCGCAGTGGTTCTTCAGGCATTTTGCTACTGTAGTGTTTGGTCATGGTGGGGTGTAGTTCTTGTCGGTGACTGAGACCTGAACTTCTGGTCTCACCATCCCCCTTTCCCATAGTGCACAGGACACAGTCCACACCACAGTCGCTTGGTCCCGGATGTCAGCAGGACTGTGGCTGAGAAAGCATTGCTTTTAGCCCCTTAGTTCTTAGGGTGGGGACATCTGTGCGTCAGAGAGTGTGGGGGCTATGTGCTTAGCAGGGCTGCAGGGCCTGGGGTGAGTCATTCAGCCTGTTGTGGGTCTGTTCTGAGGAGCAGAATGGTTCTGGGTGGCCGTTCGGAAAAGAAGTGGCAACTTCTCTTGGATGTTAGAAAAGTGGATGGAATATTTCTGAGTGTGGTGATGTCGAGAAAGGATTTATTTAAGCAGAGAGGTGTGGGGAGCATTGAGGCTTGGATGGCCGCCAGTGACTGCATTCAAACATGTAAGGCCAGTGGGGTCAATTGAGAAAACAATATGTGTTTTAGGGGTCAGTGCTTATAGAACAGATATTTGTCATCCCATTTCTCTGCTTTTTAACTGTCATTGCTCTTTTTTTTTTTTTTTTAATATTGTTGATGATTTATTTGGGAGACATGATGAAAGTGTGTTTAAAGCTCAAGAGAGCCTGGGAGGTGAGAGAGCACAGGATGGTTTGGGGGAGTGTTCTGTCATTGCTCTTAATCCCTCTGTTACCCTGGGGAAGTAAATGGTTTCTGCTATTAATAGTGCCCCTCCTTAACCACTGACGCAACTGAGACTAAGGAGGTAGCTTAGTTTGTTCAGCACTTGCTTTGCATGTTTGAAGCCTGAGTTTGATCCCCACAAGGCCAAAACAAAACAGGAAGTCGGGGCCCAGAGTGCACAGCTGTAGGGCATTTGCCTTGCACGCAGCAAATCCAGGACGGACAGGATCCCATATGGTTCCCTGTGACCGCCAGGAGCGATTTCTGAGTGCAGAACCAGAAGTAACCCCTGAGTGCCGCTGGGTGTGACCCCTCCAAAAAAAATCGAAAAGTCAGAAAGGTTACTTGACCTGCCTAAGGGATCCCAGTTAGCTTGCACTGTAGAGCTGGCAGTTCTCTGTTCTGTATCCTTCACTTAACTCCAGAAACTAGCTTCTTAATAACCTTACTGTTTTGGTAACCCAAGTGTTGTACTTGAAGTATTAGCTCAGTCTCCTTCTCTGTTTCCCCCTAAATTTAGTAAAGCCCAAGAATGGGGGAATGGAAGGCTGCAACCGTCATCTGGGATCCTCAGGAGGCTGTACATTTGCAGTGTAGCAGTAGGTGTTAGAACAGGGGTCTTCAAACTTTTTAAAGTGGGGGCCGGATTACGGTCCCTTAGAGAGCTGGAGGACTGGACTATATGAGTTACTAATTCCTACTCACACTGCACATATCTTATATAAATAAAATGAAAACCATTTATAAATAAACAGATCACATACACCAGTATTTCAATGGGAACTGTGGGCCTGCTTTTGGCTAATGAGATGGTCAATGTCCGGTTCCATATTTGTCACTGCCAGCCGTAACAAGTGCTGCAAGTGGGTATCAGTTAATCTTGATCTGGTTGGAGATTTCAGATGTTTCATTCTTGAAAAAGTCTGTTCACAGGCATAAGTGTTACCAAAGATGGTTACCATTTTGAGTGCATGGTTCCTGATATTTGGATATACACTGAGTGTATATGCTGGCAGGTATCTTGGCAACCAATCAGCGCTCACTGCTGGCAGGCCAGATCAGACTCCTCTGCGGGCCGCATGTGGCCTGCGAGCTGTAGTTTGAAGACCCCTGTGTTAGAAGGTCCAAGGGAGAAAAGGACCTAGTTCTAGCTTTCCTAGAACAGCTTTTTAGCTGTGGTTCTCAAATCTGAAAAGGTAAGGAGCCACTGTATTCAAGAGCAGGGTGAGAATTCTCAATCTCTCCACTCTGTTGTCCCCTCAGTATGTTGTGTTGGTGAGAGAGGAGATTGATTGCAGTACATGATAAAAAAAAGCACAAGAGTCACAGAATTTTTTGAAATCTCACAATCAGCCTAGTTTTTAAAAGGGAAAAAGCACCAAATTTTTCTAAAAGATACAGATTGGAGGTTGGAGAGAAAGATGTATTGTATCATCAGCAGTAGCTGCTGAGGACACGCTGGACACCTTTTCAGAGGGTAGTCCGAAACTTCCTCAGCAAATGTATAAACATCTCTCTGTCTCTATTGGTTCTAGTATAGCTTCCTAGTCGCGAAGAAAGCAGAAGCAGGAGCAAGATTTGGAAAGTGTGAGGTACGGTTTTTTGTTTTGTGTATGTGTACAGATAACAGTCCTGTAGATTGTATGCACTGATTCTGCCAGCTAATTGATTGTGTCTCAGGTTCAGCGCCACAGTCTAATCTTTTCCTTCAGAGGGTTGTGTGCTTGCACATTTATGTCTGTGTAATCTTCAAAGGACCATGGTGGTGAAGGAATAGTAATATGCTCCTTACATGTAGGCATTCTGCGCCATGTTCTTGGCCCCTACTGTACTACTGGATAGATCAGCTTGTACTGTTAGAAGCGGGGGGAGATTGCACAAAAAGCTGGAGTGCTTATTTTGCAGTTGGAGCTCTTGGCTCAGACCATAGCACCTCAGGGTACCCCAGCACCCCTGGAAATAATTCCTGAGCACTGATTTGAAAATAGCCCCAGCACCTCCAGATGTGTCCCTAAGACAATTACTCTTCTAAATTGTTCATTTTGTTGTTGTTGTTGTTGTTGTTTTTGGTTTTGGGGCCATATTCGTTGGTGCTTAGGGATTACTCCTGGCTCTGTACTCAGGAATCACTCCGGCAGGATCCGGGGACCATATGGGGTGCCAGAAATCAAACTTGGGTCTGTCCTGGGTTGGCTGCAAGCAAGGCAAATGCTGCTGTTCTATTGCTCCGGTCTCTAAATTATTCATTTCTGATAAAACTTGATTTGATTAGACATCCCTCCTTTCAATCTACTGAAGGGGAAAATGTGGAATGCCAAGGGTGTGACCACCTGAGATCCTTCCACATTTACTTTTTACTCCTGGAGAACTTCTCACTGACTGCTATGAAACATTTCAAATATTCAGAAAAATTAGAAGATTTTAATTAGGATACTTACTTCCAGATTATACTATTTATTATAATTGTATTACATATACTTCTTGTTGCTTTCATCTGTTTCTTAAATTGCAGATATTAATGTCATTCCCCCTAAATAATTTAGCTTGGATGGCATTAAAGTTGAGTGGAGGTTTGATATGTGCAGATTTTCTTTTGTTTGTCATTAAATATTAACGCAATGAAAAACACAAAGATTAAGTGTACCATATGTTTAACAATGCACAGATGTATGTAATCAAAACCCCTAGTCCAGGGGTCTCAAACTCAATTTACCTGGGGGCCGCAGGAGGCAAAGTTGGGGTGAGGCAGGGCCACATAAGGGATTTCGCTTACCGAATATTCACAATAAAAAATCGCATTAGTAAGAAAACAAAATCGCATTAAACATTTGTGTACCCCGAACGGGAACTGCTCGGGGTATGCAAATGTTTAATGCGGTTTTTTTTCTTACTAATGCGATTTTTATTGCGATTATTCGGTAAGCGAATAATGGTGAATATTACGATATTTGAAGACCGGCTGCGGGCCACAAAATGTTGTACAGACGGCCGCAAACGGCCCGCAGGCTGCGAGTTTGAGACCCCTGCCCTAGTAGTATAGAGAACTCTCGGGAGGAAGAAGGATTAAGGTTATATCCCATAATGAACAGGACTATTCCTGATTCAGCACTTGAGGGGCACTCCTGATGTGCTTGGAGGATCATAAAAGGGTGCCAGGGATCGAATCTGGGTTAGCCACTTGCAAGACAAGCAACTTACCCACTGCACTATGTCCAAGTTAAATTCTTGAGATCCCATGGATTACCCACTGCTTCTCATCCCCTCCCTGTCCAAAGTAGGTAGCTCCTCTGACTCGTAAACTAAATATTTCCTTATAGGTTTTTGACTTAATTAGGACTATATGGTGACTGCCTTCTTTTTTTGTTTGTTTTGTTTTGGTTTTGGGACACCCCGTGGTGCTTGGGTTACTCCTGACTTTGTGCTCAGAAGTCACTCCTGGCAGGCTCAGGGGACCATATGGGATGCCGGGATTCGAACTGGGGTTTGTCCTGTATTGGCCGCATGCAAGGCAAACACCTTACCACTATGTTATCGCTCCGGCCCTGCCTTCTTATTTTTAAATAAGTATACCTTTGTTTTGGTGGTCACACCTGGATATACTTAGGGATAATTCCTGAGTTTGTGTTGAGGAGGGGTCTCTCTTGGGGTTTTCAGAGGACCATACTGTGTTGTTAACCTCCTGCATCATAGCAAAGCTCCCTCTCCAGCACAGGCTCCACCTATATGAATGCTGAGGCCAATGGAAGTCACCAAGCTCCTCCTTGTGGACCAGTCCTCCTAGAGAAGACACTGGGTGGAGTTTAAGGCCCCAGCTTCTTCTCTCTCTGCTTTGGGGAAGCATTAGGTGCCATGTTAGGATGGTGTGAAACATTCTGCTTTTTCAGCTCACATCTGGCACAGCAGTCTGCTGTTTTGAGGGGGCCCATGGAAGAGTGGAGTCATCAAGGGACTTGCCGCTCTAAACCTCAGTCCAGGGCTAGAACAAGAACCCCTGGAGCCAGTGCTTGCTCTCCGGAATGACCAGACTACAATGTTGGGTGACTCGTAATATGCCACACTGTATACATGTTATTTTTACTTTGTTGGGATAAAGCAGTGCTTCTCAATTATTTTCTGTCATGCCCCTCTAGGAAGAAGAAAACATTTTTTGCACCCACCCCTCTGGGCAACTGTAAATAGTATTTTTATTAAAAAATTTTTTTAACCTGCAAAACAAAAATATATAAAATAATTTGAACTGATTTTTTAATCAGTCGTGATGTCTGGATTAATGGCTCAAATGAGCACGTTTTGCAATGCATAGCTTTTGGAAGCGGGGTTTGAAGCAGCAACTCTCAGCTCCAGAGACATGCAGAGACATAAACTTAACTTGTTATGACAGTGTTTGCTGAGACCCCCCCCCCCCCAAGGCATGCCCCACTATTTGAGAAGCACTGGGATTAAGTAAAATGTGACTGTTTGAGCTATTCCCAGGCCTTTCTGATAGGATCTGACTTGTTTCTGATTAGACTGGTGTTGAAAGGCATGCCCTTGAAAAAAGAATAGGACCACCAGTCTGTTATTGAACAATCAATTGCACAGAAGGTTTCACTTTATTTTCTTTTTTCGTATGTGGGATGCTGGGCATTGAAACCCAGGGCTTCATGCATTTGTGCAGGTGCATCTAGTACTGACTGAGCTAAGCCCCCAATCGCACTTTGGTTTCAATTATTATTTTAGTGTTGGGGCTACACTTGGGCTGAGGGCTTACTTCTGACTTTTTATTCGGGGATCATTCCGGAATGATCATGGGGCAACTTGGGAGAGCTTATGGATCAAACATGGATCAAATCCGTATTGGCCACATGCAAAAGAACCTTTCCACTATCTTTTTAGCTCCTCATCTTTATAAATGTGAAACAGAAAGACACTAAAGGTTGTATACTATGCCCCTGCTTGATGATCTTGCTTTTATTAAGATTATAAATTCTGGAGGCCTGGGAAATAATACAGCAGGTTGGGTGCTTACCTTAGATAAGGCCGATCATGTTCTTTTCCTGGCACCACATATGGTCCCTCAAGCATAGCCAGGAGTGAACACTGAACAACACTGTTTGTGATTCCAAAACAAAAGATAAATTAGTAATATATATATATTTTTTGTTTGTTTGTTTGTTTGGTTTTTGGGTCACACCCAGCAGCGCTCAGGGGTTATTCCTGGCTCCAGGCTCAGAAATCACTTCTGGCAGGCTTGGGGGACCATATGGGATGCAGGAATTCGAACCACTATCCTTCTGCGTCTAAGGCAAACGCCTTAATGCTGTGCTATCTCTCCAGCCCCTATTAATAATATTTTTTAAACAAACCAAAACACTGTAAACAACTTGTTTCCATGTACTTATTGTCTTGTCTGGTGTCGTCTGACTTAAATGAAGGATTCAAATCTATCTCCCAGCACTTCTCAGAACCAGGACATTTGTGGAACAGTAAGTTCTGACCTTTTATAGCAGGCTTAGTTCTTCCTATTTTCTGAAAACCACACCCAGCTACTGGAGTTGAAAGTGAAGTTTGGTGGACACTGTGTCTTGTGAGTTGTAAATCCTAGAGCTTTTCTTAATGTTCTCTGCTATCTATCTGCACGAACTATCCTTTTGTACTTATTTCACCCCAAAATTAGGATAACCTTTATTCCCTGTAAGATGTGTACCAGGGGGGCCGGAGAGGTGGCGCTAGAGGTAAGGTGTCTGCCTTGCAAGCGCTAGCCAAGGAAGGACCGAGGTTCAATCCCCGGGCCTCCCATATGGACCCTCCAAGCCAGGGGCAGTTTTTGAGCACTTAGCCAGGAGTAACCCCTGAGCATCAAACAGGTGTGGCCCAACCCCACCCCCCCCCCACCAAATGTGTACCAGGAATAGTAATGGCTTTTAGGCCTTGTATCTCTTCCTTAACTCCCACCAGGGATCACTACTGGTGGCGCCTGTGTCAGTACACCTTTTTGATGTTGTTGGCCACAGGCCTGGAAGATTCTGGGGAAGGAGCAGTAGAACACTAGAGAAAACATTCTGAGTGACAATCAGTTACTTCAGGGTTCGAGCTTGGCCCATTTTCTACACATGATGCAAATCACCACCAAACTCTGCTTCCCTGGCACCACATGCACCTCCTTCCTCAGGTGGAACTGTGGAGGAGATTGAGTATTCCTGCTTGATCTCCACCATTGACCAAGTCATTGATTCAGTCATCCAGTCATGAATGAGGGAGTCATTCATTTAGTCATTGACCCCTGACTATTACTTCCTCTTCCTGCTCCCACTAAAATAACAAAACACTTTTTATCTCTCCCACACACACCAGGATAGCCGAAAATTTTTGGATGACTTAAGAATTGAGATATATCAAAAAAAAAAAAAAAAGAAAGAAAAAAGAATTGAGATATATCAAAATAAATTATTTCACAGGGAGTGTTTACTGCCCTGCCTCAAAAGGACATTAAAATGTCAGCCTTTCTTTTTCTTAATTTTAGGATCTAGATTCAAGGTTGACGAAACTTTTCATTAAAGGACAAGATAGCATGGATTTTAGGCGTAATCAGTTTTGTTGAAACAACTCTGGTCTGCTTTTCTCGGAATGAATTAGCCTTCATATGCTAACAGGGTATTTTTCAATAAACCTTTATAAAACTAGGCAGCTGGGCCAGACTTCACTCTCCCTGGCTTAGTTTTTTTTTTTTTTTTTTTTTTTTGGTTTTTGGGCCACACCCGTTTGATGCTCAGGGGCTACTCCTGGCTATGCGCTCAGAAGTCGCTCCTGGCTTGGGGGGACCATATGGGATGCCGGGGGATCGAACCGCAGTCCGTCCTATGCTAGCGCTTGCAAGGCAGACACCTTACCTCTAGCGCCACCTTCTCGGCCTCGTATTTTTTTTTTTTTAGAATTTGGTAAAGAATGCTATAACTGCCTGTATTCCTGGTGGGCTTGAGGGACCATAAGGGGTCTAGAGAATGAACCTGGGCAGGGTACATACAAGGCGTGTACCCTATCCACTATATTGTCTCTGGTTCCTAATTAGGAAATGTTTTAACCATTCTCTCCTCTCCCCTTTTGTTACTTGTTGTCTTATTTTTCTTTAATTTTACTTATAAGCCTGAAACTTCTGAACTAAGTATGTCAAAAAAAGAAAAAGTTTATGGGAAGGAGTTGCTCAACAAATGCTCATTTCATTTATGTATTGTTGGGACCTGAATGGTTTACTAGCAATCTTGAGGAGTGGTTTCTCTCCTGGTGGTCAAACCCAGCTTTCCCCCTGTCCAGGTCTGCATTCAACATCTCTGCAATCTGTTCATTTAAAAAAAATTTTTTTTAAATCATAAAGTTGTGACTACTGGCTCAACAAGAGAATGTGGCAGGAAGTCCTACAAGTAAAGCCATTTCATTTGATAAAGGAAGTTGACTGGACTACTGGTTTTTTTTGCACAGCATGGGTTTTTTGCCCAGTGCTCTGAGCAGTTAGAGGGAAGTGAATGGGAGAAGTGGCTGTGTGACTGGCTCTCTAGGGTCACAGCTAAAGCCATTTGCATTTGTCTAAAGCTAGACAGCCTTGCTAACCATTTGCCAGAGTTGACCTGGTTTTAATGCACACCTTGAAGTGGCAATGAGACCAAGCAGAGTCCAGCTGGTCACTGTGGGTGACTGCTCAAATAAAAGGAGCTTCGGGTTCAGGCCAGTGAGTAGTATCTTAACTGGGGATTCTTTGGCAGGAAGGTGAGGTGATGCCAATCTCCCAGGAATTTACTGCCTCCTCTGACTTAAATGCTTGCTTACTGGGGCATGGACCCAGCCCCTCTCTCTTCCAGACTTCAGCTTATCCTTAAGCACCTATGTCAAGCAAGGCACTTAATTGGATCATCCCAGCCCCCTTAGTTCTTCCTCCTGATTCTTTTTGTCTTTAGCTCTTCCCTTGTAACCACCCTCTCCAATCACTTTCCCTCCCTCTTGTGTGGTTGTGGCTCCCTGAGCATGTAATCCTACTCTTATCTAGCACACTGGGGGAAGGTCTAGCAGGATGCTAGAAGGAGCAGTACTTATTTTTGCAAATAGATTCTCTGTTTTTAGTCTTTGAGGCTTAAGATTTTGAGTTAAGACTACAGAAAACCTTTAATAAGTACTTTAATACTCTTAAATAACTTAAATGGTAAACATTTTTTTAAATGTAATTCTGTTTGAGGGAAATACTCTACAGTCTTTACCGTTGACTAGTACGAATGATGATAGTATATCTTGTAGATATTTTGTTTTGGTTTATGAGCCAGACCTTGTGGTTTTCTTTTTTTCTTTTTTTCTTTTTTTCTTTTTTTCTTTTTTTTTTTTTTTTTGGTTTTTGGGCCACACCCGGCAGTGCTCAGGGGTTACTCCTGACTGTCTGCTCAGAAATAGCTCCTGGCAGGCACGGGGGACCACATGGGACACCGGGATTCGAACCAACCACCTTTGGTCCTGGATCGGCTGCTTGCAAGGCAAACGCCGCTGTGCTATTTCTCCGGGCCCTGACCTTGTGGTTTTCAGGGCTTACTTTTGGCTCTGTGCTCAGGGATCACTACTGGTAGTGCTTACAGAATCATGTATGTTGTCAGGGATCCAACCAGGGTCAGCAGTGTGCTGTGCAAATGCCTTAGCCATGTGCTTTCTCCAGCTCTATAGTTGGCAGTAATATGTAGTTATATTACTCTGTGTGTGTGTGTGTGTGTGTGTGTTAAAATAAAATCACAGGGGGCCGGAGAGATAACATGGAGGTAAGGCATCTGCCTTGCATGCAGAAGGATGGTGGTTTGAATCCCAGTATCCCATATGGTCCCCCGAGCCTGCCAGGAGTGATTCCTGAGTGCTGCCGGGTGTGACCCAAAAAAATTAATAACACTCCAAAGTTCCTTTAAAAATTGTTTGTATTGGGGCCATGCAAGTGGCGCTCAGATGTTACTCCTGACTCTGTGTTCAGAAATTGCTCCTGGCAGTTTCAGGAGGGCCATTGGGTGATGGGGATTGAGCCCCAGTCTGGTACATGCAAGGTAAAACCTGCTGTGCTTTCTCTCACCACCCCACCCCATTTTTTTAAAATTGTGTTTTCTAGTTACTAGTATTTAAGGCAGTAAGATTTTAGTATATTTGATAAATGCTAATTGTTTTATGTAAGTGGACTGCCTCTTGGTAGTGATGGCGAAGCAATTGTAAATTCTGCATATAAATACTGATGACTGGGCCAAAAATCCAGGCAAAGAATTCTGACAAGCTTTGTAAGGCTCATAGCATTGTTTAGCAGAGGTCAGAATGAAGGGAGCCTTCTCAAGAAAAACAAAGTCTGATTGTTTCTCTTGAAGGAGATGCCAATTATAGCAGGTTGTAGGAGGTGCAGCAAGGTTATGATGGAGATTAGACTATATCGAAACATAATTGTTGCTTGTTTCCATATGAAATATCAATAAGTTTTCAACTTTTCCAACATCAGTTTCCTTTTCTTCTTAGTTAAACTGTCTGTGGTATGAAATGGAATAGAATGATGACATGGTCTCTAGGTTTGTTTTATTTTTTGCTTGTTTTGGGGTAACACACAATGGTACTCGGTTGGGTGAGACTACTTCCAGCTCTATGCTTACAAGTCACTTCTGGTGGTACTCAGGGACCACGCAGTGCTGTTTTGGAACCCATTCCTCCTGCACACAAAGCTTACACACAATCTGTTGAGCACTCTTCAGGCCCCTGGCTTCTAGCTTGCATTCCATGAAACATATGACATGTACAATTGATAACCCAAATCACATTGAAGGGAGAAAAATGATCCCACAAAACCATTACACGAACATTTTATTTTATATTGTTATGATCTTGCACAATGCACAGAAAGATCAGATACTTTGCTTTTGTTTGAGTGTAAAAAAAATTAGTTCTAGAATGTGTTGGTGTGTGCCCATTCGCTCTGTTTAACTACATAGAACTCTGTTTACCAGATTTAATATACACTTAACTGTTATCACTATGAAATGTTGCATATTGGGCTGTGGAGGATTCTCAAATATATTTTGGTTATTTCACAAATGAATGAGCTTCATGAAGTGTAATAGAATAGGAGCTCAAAGATAACTCAATAATCGAAAGTAACTCAGTTGTGGGTCTCTGTCCTCAGCTACAAAACAGCCCCTTAATTTCTTTAGAGAAGTAAGTTGGATTTCACAGCTTCCATTTAATAATAAAAGGAATGGGGTAACTCAATGTTCCCTGCTATTCTTATCAATATATGAACAAACATTACTTTTCCTTACGTTTTCCAAGTGAAGACTTTTCCTGTAACTTTTGCTATTGTGAAGTAAGTCTAAAAACTGAACATTCATTCCGTTTGAAGCTGTACTTGGTACATTGGCCCAGTTTCAAGTAGTTTTTATCGTGTGTAGTGCAACTGGGAGTGTGGAATGTGTGTTAAAAGTTCAGTGTCTGGGAGGGACTCTTTCCTTTTTGGAATGATAAATCCTGTGCACAGCTTTCCAAACTGTTGTATAGAAGTTTGAGTCACTTGGTGATCCTTGGAAATTATGTGTTTAAAATAACAAAATATATTCCTCACTTAGTATAGTTAATGATTTATGACAGCCTCTTCTGATAGCACACAAGAACTTGTTTCTGGCTCATTTTTCTTTTTCTTTTTCGTTTGGTTGGGGTGGGGCAGGTGTCGGCAACCTGCGGCTCCGGAGCCGCATGCGGCTCTTTTGAAGGCTTGCCGCGGCTCCGGAGCCGATGTCAGAAAAAAAAAATACTGCTTTAATCTCAGCTCCGCTTCTCTCCGCTATATCTATAGCAGTGAGGCGGAGCTGAGGAGCGGAGCCAATGGAGGCAGCCGTACCTGGTGACGTATATAGCATTAAGGTAAGAAACAATATATGCAGTGTTATATTTGTTTTAAATGTTGCAATGGTTTTGCGGCTCCCAGTTTCCTTCGGAAACGGGTCCAAGTGGCTCTTTATGTCTGAAAGGTTGCAGACCCCTGGGGTGGGGCCTGCTCCAAGCTGAGCTTAGGAGACCTTTCTCTCCTTTCCTCAGCAGGCCTGAGGGTCAGTGCCAGAATTTGAGAATTCATTGCTGCTCTAGGACTTGTACAGTAGGGGCGCCACAGTGTACAGGCTTCAAGACCACACCTGGCAGTGCTGAAGACCTTTGAGACTGCACCCAGTGATGTTTGTGGGGACATGAGGTACTGAGGATTGATCTCCTGTATGCAAGGTATATGCTTCTGGGTAATTTTCTAGAAGTGTTGCAGCTTTTGTTGTTGTTGTTGTTTTGGTTTGTTTGGTTGTTTTTTTGGGTTTTTTTTGGGGGGAGTCGTCACACCCGGCAGCGCTCAGGGGTTACTCCTGGCTCTACGCTCAGAAATCACCCCTGACAGGCTCGGGGGACCATATGGGATGCCGGGATTCGAACTACCGTCCTTCTGCATGAAAGGCAAATGCCTTACCTCCATGCTATCTCTCCGGTGCAGCTTTTGTTTTTAAACCCTTTGGAAACATTTCAGTTGTCTTATGAACCAGAAGGTGAATTTTGGAAATTTTGGGGGGAGAGGGGGAAACACCCTCAGGGGTTTCTCCTGGCTCTACACTCAGAAATTACTACTGGCAGTCATTGGGGATGCTGAGCAGATGGATTCTGGGGATCGAACCTACATTTGCTATGTGCAAAGCAAGCCACCCTACCTGCTGTGCTATTACTCCAGCCTCATAAGGTTTTTGTTTTATTTATTTTTTATTTTTTATTTGTATTAAATGTGACCAAAGTGCATTACAAATCTTTCACTGCATCATTTATGGTTGTTTTATTTTTTTCAAAAAGGGAATGGGTTCTGTGGGAGAAACTGTTTTACTAACTCAGCAATTTTGCCTTTTCTGTTTATAATTGGGCTATCATAGTTTATAATAGTATTAATATTTGTGACTGCTCAACATTCACTACCAGTGTGGCACTGTTCTACTATTTCTGCTTTATGTCACTTCTCATTGCACCCAGGCTCACCTCCTGGCTTGCAAACTTGCTAATTCATTCCTCTCCTTCTGACTCTGCTCAGCTTGGTCCATGCAGGCTACAGCAAACTGCAAGATCTCTTCTTGTCACTGGATACGAGAGAGGTGTTTCTTTGTCAGATTATATATCCACCTGCAGCGAATGAGGAAATACCTCATCGTATCTGGTCAGCCTTGGTCATTTCCATCTTTTTTAAATTTGGTTTAATCTCTGCAGGTTTGGCAACGGAGTCCAGGTCTCATGCATGTATTTTACCACAGAACCACACTTAACTCTGACCCAGAAGCTGTCTTTTTAATTCAGCTATTTCTTTTTTGTTTTGTTTTGTTTTTATGTTTTTGGGTCGGTCACACTGGCAGTGCTCATGGGTTACTCCTGGCTCTGTGCTCAGAAATCACTCCTCTCTGGCTCAGGGGACCATATGGGATGCTGGGATTCAAATCACCGTCTGTCCTGGATGGGCTGCGTGCCCTGTTCACCTATTTCTTTTTTTTTTTTTTTTTTTGGGCCACACCCGGCGGTGTTCAGGATTTACTCCTGGCTGTCTGCTTAGAAATAGCTCCTGGCAGGCACGGGGGACCATATGGGACACCGGGATTCGAACCAACCATCTTTGGTCCTGGATCGGCTGCTTGCAAGGCAAACGCCGCTGTGCTATCTCCGGGCCCCAGTTCAGCTATTTCTTAATGGTTCTGAAACCTTTTAGGTTGATGGAGTCCAAACTGTTGATTCTTGTTTGTTTTCTTTGTTCTTGGTGTTGGATAATTAAAGAAATTTCTGAAGTCAGTCTCATGAAGTGTTCTATGATGTCTTGATTCAGGTGGGATATCAAGGTCTTTGATTCACTGTGAGTTGATTTTAGTGATATAAACAGGTTACGGCTACAGATAGATGCTTTTGCCTGTGGCTCTCCAGTTCTCCCAACACCATTTGTTGAGGCTTTCCTTGTGCTGCCGCTTCATGCAGCCAGCTCCATTGTCATAGATAACCTGAAAGATTATCTCTGAACTCTTTGAGACCATTGGTCTCAGTCTGCCGTAATGTCAGAACCGCACATTTTATATGGTGCAGGTATCAAAACTGTATTGGCCGCATGTGTGACAAAGCCCTTTAACACCTGGATTATTAATTGCCCTGGATTAAATTAACTTTAAAGTTAATTACTTTAAAAGCCAGCTTCTAATCATCTTCTCCCTGAATTACTTTGGTTGGGTATTCAGAGATTTTTTTGTGGCTCCATACAACCTTTTTGTTGTTTTTGTTCACTTGCCACACATTTTAATAGTAGGAAGTATGTGACTTCTAAGGGGGCCATGCTCAGAAGCTGCCAGTGCTCTAGGGGCCATGTGGTGCTGGGGCTAGAACTCAGAGCTCTTTCATCACAGAACCTCTAACAATCCGTAGTTTAAACCATCTCTCCAGGGGCTGGAGAGATAGCACAGTGGTGGGGCGTTTGCCTCGCATGCAAACTAATTCGATTCCTGGCATCCCATATGGTCCCCCAGCCTGCCAGGGGTGATTTCTGAATGCAGAGCCAGGAGTAACCCCTGAGCACTGCTGGGTGTAGCCTAGAAGCCAATCAATTAATAAAGCTTTAAAAAAAAAACCCATCTCCATATTTTTCCTTTAAAAAAAAAAAGAGAGAAGAGAAACCACCTTTTGAGTTTTTGTCTCTGAATGCTGTATTCTGTCTCTATACCCAATATGCATGTGGCCTGATGGCTTTCTCCTGAGAAAAGGGGACTAACGTGCTGCTTCTCATGCTTTTGCTGTGGCAACCAGGCATATCTACCAGACCCATGACTAGACAGGGCCATGTGAGATGGCACTAGGAAGTGATAAAGAGGTGACAACCAGAGCACACTGATTAGTAAGGGGCAGCACCACTTAGATGCTGGGCCTTAGTGGGCAGCTGATGTTGAACCCAAGGTGCTGTGGCAGAGCTTGCAGACTTTTTCCAGGCTGGAATTACGCTGTGTCGAAAGGTGCATTTTTTGTTTTGATTTTGGGCCACACCTGGTGATGCTCAGGGGTTCCTCCTGGCTATGTGCTCAGAAATCGCTCCTGGCTTGGGGGACCATATGGGACGCGGGGGTAGGGGGGGTGGATCGAACTGCAGTCGGTCCTGGGTCAGCTGCGTACGAGGCCAACGCCCTACCCACTGTGCCACCACTTCGGCCCTAAAAAGTACATTATTTTTCTGGAAGCTGCACCCTGTGTGTGCCAGGCTGCTGGGTTGGGATTCTGAATGCTCAGGGTAGCCCACGGGGGCCTCTTGCAGGGATGGTAAACCAATGATTTGTATTTTACCAGCATCTCTGTAAGTCTTACTTACTTCATTTTCTCATAATGCCTGTGTAATGGAAAAGTCTTTTCAAAAAATACTCAATGATAGCACAGCGGGTATGGCTGACCTGGGTTTGATTCCTGGCATCCCATATGGTCCCCTGAGCCTGCCAGGAGTGATTTCTGATCTCAGAGCCAGGAGTAACCCCTGAGCACTGCCATATGTGGCCCCAAAACAGACAAGCCAAAATACTCAATAGGTATATTTATGTTGCAGCTTGTTGACATGGTCAATTTAAGTGGAATATATGTTATACTGAGACGTGTGTGTGTGTGTGTGTGTGTGTGTGTGTGTGTGTGTGTGTGTGTGTGTGTGTATGCTGCTCACTCTCAGCTTTGTACACATTGGTCTTGTTGACTATTAAGATCAACCCTAGAATAAGACCTGTAACTGTAGTCTCTGGTAAACATGGTGTTCGTGTGGCAGCTTTCATTACTCATCTAGGAAAGAGTGATGTCAGCTTCCTTCTAGGTTTGAATCATTGGATGGTTCTAACCATCTCATAAAAACAGTTTTAGGTATCAGACAATGAGTCGAGCTTTGCCATCAACAATAAACAAGGTTAACAGAATTCTGGAGGATTCGGTATTGTTTGAAATTGAGTAATGCCTAAATATAATCATTTCCGCAAAGGTTTATATTATGAATCACTTTCTGCTAATCACTGTGTCCTCCAAAAGTCAGTCTTTGCCCTAAAGAGGCACAGGAAAGTATAAGAAACAGCTGTGAACACATAGAAAGTTCACTTAGTTTTGTAATTGTACCTTAGATTTGCAGGGACAGACATCTTCCATAGGAAGATTTCCTTTGGGAGAAGACAGATGAGAAATGCTCGTGGAGTTTAAAGCCCAAGAGACCAATACTCAGGAAGGCTCTGATGGCTGTCAGGACATGGGCAGAGAGGGCTGGGCTTTTAGAGATTCCCAATCCTCAGCTCCATAGCAGAAACATCTGGAACACATGGAAGCTGAGAGGAAGTGGAAGCCAGGTGGAAAAGGAATTTGCTTGACATACCCACAAAGGCACTTCATCCCTACAGGCATAAAGGACTCAAAGTATTTTATTTTTCTTTTTTCTTTTCTTTTTTAAATTTTTTTTCTTTATTTAAGCACCATGATTACATACATGTTTGTAGTTAGGTTTCAGTCATACAAAAAAAAAAAACACCCTTTCACCAGTGCAACATTCCCAGCACCAATGCCCCCATCTTGTTTGTTTGTTTTGTTTTTGTTTGTTTTGGGGTTACTCTTGGCTCTTTGAGTTGGTTGGCATGGGTTGGCCGCATGCAAGGCAAACACCCTACTGCTGTGCTATGGCTCTAGTCCCTTGTTTTGTTTTTTTAGACTCAAAAATTTTAAACCCACAGATTATAAAGTCAAACTCTGATGTTTAGAAATATCTGTAGTGTGAAGATGATGACTGAGTGAGAAGCAGCCTGTTGGTGAGTAGTCTAAGTGAAGAGTGAGGAAGACCAAAACCTTCCTTTTGAGTTGTAGACACCTCAATGGATGAATGCACAAAACCCTTTTCCCAGTTGTGAATGCCTTCAGTGAGGTTAGTATACTACTCCATCAGGACTTTGAGCTGGTCTGTCCGCATTCCTTCTCAGTGATACACGTATGTTCTTTTTTCTATTGTTTTAATCTTTGCTACTGTCTCAAGATCTGTGATGTAGCCATTGAGGACCAGTGACGTATTCCTGAGGCCATTGTGCAGAGGTTGGTCTGTCACCCTGGACCTTACATTAAATTCCATTGGCTGCACTGGCCTTTGACCAGTGACTCCCCTTTCCTTGGCCATCCTAAGATGACATCTGGTCCTGTTGCTGACATAGGCATCGGAGTATGTTGGAGCATACACAAGTACCTGCTTTGGTTTGTTTTTGTTTTAGGGCAGGCCAGGCAGTGCTCAGAGGACACTTGGACCACAGGGAAGGCTTTACCAGCCCTCTGCATATTAGGAAGTGCTTTTTGAGACCAAGTTTTCTAGCATAGTCACTGAAACGGATGTACTTTTCAAGTGACTTTGAAAAATTAGCTTTGTCTAGTCAACTGCTGGTCAGAAATTTGCTGTCTAGGGGTTGTCTTCTCGTTGGTATGGTTTGTTTGCATTGCTAATTTATATGACATCCTTTTTCAGTGTGAATTCTGCACCGCATTGGGAGTGCCTGACTCTTTGCTCTCCTTCCATGCCCCATAGCACTTCCGCCATACTCCTTTAAATTGATAAGTGGGGATCTGAGCACTAGTTCAGCTGGGTAAGCTTGTTTGCTTGTTTGTCTGGAGATTTTTGCCTTGCACACATGCCGCCAAACTAGGTTTGATCCTGAGGCATCCCATATGGTCCTTTGATCCTGCCAGGAGTAACTCCTGAGTGCAGAGCCAGGAATAACCTCTGAGTTCTGCCCTGTGTATTGGACTGGGAGATAGCTTGGAGGCAAAGTGCATGACTGGCATGCAGAGTCCCCAGGTCTGATTACTGACACTGCATGGTCCTCTGGGCACTGTGAGGGTGGCCATGGTGACCCTCCCCCAAGCACCCTGGCCCTGCATTCAGGGCCACAACTCAGCCCATGACCAGTTGACAGGAAGGGCCCCCAGGGAACACCTTGACTTCCAAATAAAATTAGGAAGAAAGACAATTCCTTGTGCTTTTCTCTTGTATAGGGTAAAGAAGTATCTTCAAAACAAGTGTATTTCCGGGAGTTTTAGAGCAACCATATAGCTTTAGAGTGAGACTACTTGAACGAACAAAACTCACAGCTGCTGGTGTTTGAACTTTGGCGCTCATTTTTGGCTTTGTTTTGTTTCTTGGGTAACACCTGGCAGTTGGTCACACCTGCTCCGTGTTCAGGGATCAAACCTGGGCCTCCTGCCTGCAGAGCCTGCACTGTAGCCCAGTGAGTGATATCTCTGGCCCCTAATGAGTGTACCTGGTGCAGGTGGGTCTATAATCATCCGTTAACCATCTCAGGTTGAGTCTAGGCCCCCAAATAAGCTTTCAGTGGTTCCAGAGAGAGCTAGCAACTAACAAAACGGTGAATACCCAAGATGATTGCCTTGCTCTCCTATCTTGGTGTTGTTGCAGGTGTATGAGATTACTTTGTTGTTGGGGGTGGGGGAGTGGGTTACTCCTGGCTCATTTACTCAGAGTCACTTCTGACTGTGCTGCTTGAGGGGATAATGCAGTGCCTGGAAAGTGCTATACTCCATTATCAAGCCTATTTCATTTGATGTTCATCAGAGTTTGAGATTAAGAAACAAGACAGGGTGGGGAGGGGGAGAAACAATACATGAGCACTCCCTGTGAAGACTGTGTGACAGCTCAGAGCTTTTGAGACCACAGGGCCTCCTGCCCATCCACCCTGACCTGGCTCCTTCTTGATAGATTTTTGCACTATGAGGCGTTTTTTGCTGCTTGTTAACTAGTGCTTAATGGATCCTCTTTGAAAGAGAAATTAAGCAGCTCCCCTGAAAATTGAAGTGATTGGCTTTGCTGGAGTCTGACTGTCTTAGTGAAAGCTCAGTGAGCATGGCTGTAAGGTGACTTATCCTGGAGGTTGATTTGATTCTGCAGCAGGAGCCAGGCATCTCTTCAGGGACACAGCATCCCTGAGCTGGTTCTGTGTCATCCAAGAGCTGTGACTTGGACCCGTGTTTCTGTGAGCTCCTTCAGGAAAACACCGGTCATGTCATCTATTTGGAGTTTCTGTCACTGTTTTTTATTATTTATAAAGTCTTATTGTAAGGTTTTGTGTTAGGATTATGTGTCAGGTTTTAAAAAAAAAATAAAAATCTATTGTGTGTATTGGATGATGTGGGAGATTTAGACGTGAAATTCTTGGAAGACTTAGCTGAGTGATTTTTTTTTTTTTTTTTGGTCATTAAAAAACAAATGTGAAGTCTTTCCCATGTGCACCTCAAGGAAGAGGAAGATTTTGTTCGTTCTTTGAATCATTTATTCTGCCTTCAAACGTGGAGTCACTTTGAATTCTCATGTTTAAATATTTGCTGAGTGGTGCAGTGTGATAACATTTTATGTGTTGAAGTATGCTGACACTTTTTTTTTTCCCCCACAAAGCCAAATATATGAAAATGCTGCTTGGTTGTTATAGACATTGAGAAACATGGAAACTAAGGGGCAGAAAATGGACTTGAGGTCTTGGATGGAAAGAGAAGCCTCCCAAAGCCATCACTGTCTGCAGTCTCACGGGAGGTGCCCTTTGCCCTACTCTCTGCAGTTCTGAGGAACAGACTTCACATGGGACATTTATGTTAGCCGTCCTGTCCATCCCAGTCAGCATGGTGGGGCTGCCTCTGCAAAGTAAAGAAATTACATGCTTAACTGATTTTAGGGTCTTCCTTTTCCATCCTACCACAGAACTCTTCCTTGTGTGGAGGGGAGATTCTGAAGGAAAATAGCACTGGTCCATCCTGGAGAATGCAACTTTTTAGTGAGACAGTTTCCTGTGTCCCAGAGGGATCTCTGGAGGTGCAGTTGGCAGCCCTGTGGGCACAAAGGGCAGGGATGGTTATGGAGCCTCCTGGGAGAGGCATCCACAGCTCCACCCTCATGCAGCCTTCCTGTCTTTCCTTCTGTTGAAGTTGAAGCCTCATCCCCCCCCCCCCCCATTCTTCCTAGGTAACTTGACCTTACCTACAGGACCCCACCAATTTCCTGGGAGGGGTCTTGGAAAGGTTAGATAAGGGCTTTGACCCAGGGGATTAGGTTGCTTTTGGTTTTTTGCCGGCATGAAGGTCAAAGGGAAGATGGCTGAAAGGAGTTAAGATGCAGGGCTAGCTAAGAATGGCTGAATGCTTAAAAGGTTATGATATAGGCCACACATGTGGTGGATAGGGCATGAATAAAATTGATGCTTCGTGAAGCCTGCCTATGAGTGAGTTCAATACCCGTCGCTTTCCTGGACCCCAGACCCGCGGGTTGATGAGGGATGAAGCCACGTGGCCATGGCCTAAGAATAAAGGCCTCCATCCTTCTCCATCCATCACCATCGTTAATTATTTAATTCTACAGAAGTGAAAGACAGAAAAGGGGCTCCTTTCACTCTTCAGCAGGACACAGAAAGAGGTTTTCAGGGGCTGCATGCACAGCTCTGCACACCCCGGGTTGTTTCCTCATTCCCATATTCGTGACACCGGAGCTGATGAGTCTCTATCAGGGCTCCTC
Source organism: Suncus etruscus (assembly GCF_024139225.1). Classification (NCBI taxonomy): domain Eukaryota; kingdom Metazoa; phylum Chordata; class Mammalia; order Eulipotyphla; family Soricidae; genus Suncus; species Suncus etruscus. The sequence goes on from NC_064863.1 coordinate 76,455,257, forward strand.
TCCCAGCCCTTGACTGGTGCCTCCTGCCTTTCCTCTGTGCCATCTGCTCTTGAAGTCTGAGGTTCTCTCTGGGGTCTGTCTAGTTTACAGAGAAACAAAAGGTGCTCGAGAAGGTGAGACCCAGCTTCTCTGGAATTGAGACCGGCTGATGGCTTACACACTGCAGCAGAAGCCAGGCTGGACAGGGAAGTGCATCCTGCCTAAAAATAGTCCCAGAGACTTCCGGCAGGCAGTTTCTGCACCCTCTTCTCAACACGCCAGTCCTGTGTGTTCTGTCGTCTATAGCCACTCTTTTGCGTCATATACCCTGTGGTGGTTCAGTAAACTGGCCTTGGAAACACAGTTTCCAAAGCACAGAATGGCTACTTTGATGCCATTTTATTTACATTCTTTCCTTGGAAGAGGTTCATGTGAAGTACTCTTAAACTGTTAGAGATAACTTGTGAACTTGGAGATTATCATCCTTTGGGGTCAGCCACCTAAAACCTACGCAGTTTTAAAAGCTCTAAAATAGGAGTTGGAGCACAGTTTTATTTATTTATTTATTTATTTATTTATTTTTATTTTTTTTTGGTTTTTGGGTCTCACCCGCCAGTGCTCAGGGGTTACTCCTGGCTCCATGCTCAGAAATTGCTCCTGGCAAGCACGGGGGACCATATGGGACTCCGGGATTCGAACTGATGACCTTTTGCATGAAAGGCAAACGCCTTACCTCCATGCTGTCTCTCCGGCCCCTGGAGCACAGTTTTATAATTCAGAGAGCAACTTCATCTTGTGGGCCAGAACTTTCTGAAGAGCACTAGAAGTCCCTTCATCGAGGTGTGCTGCTAACTAGACGTTCATTTCAACCAGTGCTCCTGGCTCTGATGGCTATGAGCTATCCAGATTATGTTCCTTTTTGAGACAGCATTCACAGGGAAGAATATGGTTTTAAGTCTGCACACCTTAGCTTGCCTTCTCTTCCCTTTCACAGTGTAATACCTAACCTGACACTTGTGTTTGCAGAACTGTAATTTAGAACATGAGCTTGTAGCCAGGCAGAAAGAACTGCTTTTGAATTTCTAGAGCCACCATGTAGGAACTGAAAGTTGATCTTGGAGTCTTAACTTTTTTTCACCTGGAAAAAAAAAAAAGCGGAGGGGAGGGGCTAATCAACAAATGATCGTGACAACCAGATTAGAGACTAGGATCAGTATGCCTGTCTATCCATAGAGGCAGAAGGTGGTGTCCTTGGGTTTACTGCCCATTTTTTGCTGATGCTAGTTAGCCAGAAATGATCTACATCATTCTGGGGGGGGGGGTCCCTCCTCAGTATCCCCAAAACATTGTATGACTGAAATTCAATCATGAGCAGCTTTGCAACTGTGTATCTTGCGTTGATTCAATTGAAGAATTTATTTAAAATAGAAAAAAAGAAAAGAAATAAAAGAAGCCCCCACCCCTCCCCATGAGGATTTAAGACCTCCCCTCAGATTACCTTGATTTGGAGTTACGGTCTGTGATAGATAATAGTCCTGTGAGGAGACCCAGCTGTTCTCAAGAGCTTGAAAATCTGCTCTTGGTGCCGTTAAAGGTGTGTAACTCTCTGTGGTCTGTGGAACATGAAGGAAATCAAACCGGTGATGACTGGGGTGAGGTTATCTGCTGAAAAAGAGGCTGTATTCTATCTCCACCTAGAGGAAGATGCCACCTTTAATTAAAGAAGTGGTAGTTAACATGTCATTATTCACAGGTAATTACAGAGCTAGAAACTGTGTAGGACGTGCACTGTTTTCTTTAAAATCTCCTTTAAACTTCTTGCAACCGTCCCCTTGGTGCTTACACCTTTCTTTGCACAATTTTTTTTTTTTTTTTTTTTTTTTTTTGGTTTTTGGGCCACACCCGGCGGTGCTCAGGGGTTACTCCTGGCTGTCTGCTCAGAAATAGCTCCTGGCAGGCACGGGGGACCATATGGGACACCGGGATTCGAACCAACCACCTTAGGTCCTGGATCGGCTGCTTGCAAGGCAAGCACCGCTGTGCTATCTCTCCGGGCCCGCTTACACCTTTCTTTAGAGACATTGTATGTAGTCACTGAAGGGCAGCTCACAGCTCCTGTGACTGTGTCAGTATTGTCCAAATATCTACTGTGACGAGCAGAAGAAGCCCTGAAGCGGGCTACTAACTGCCATGTCCTGTGTATACATGGAGAGGCCCATGGTCACTTCCTGGCTCACTGCCTATTTGCCTAGAAGGGACAAGGCAAGGGTACAGGGAGTGCCTAACTGGTAGTGAGTCTGGCAGCGAGACCTCATAAAAAGTCATCTCCCATGCTGTTCTCTTGACACTGGTTTTGGGTTTTTCACTTAATCAGTGGTGGTGAATAAGAAAAAGTTGAAGGCTTTTCTTAGAATTTTTTTTTTTAATCTCCCAATAAAATCTTGGTGTGGCTTAAAACTTTTTTCAGGGTGGAGAGAGAGTCTTAATTCCATGGGTTGAGTATGAGCTTTGCATGCAGGTGGCTGGATTCCAAACCCAGCCACCACATGTGTTTCTTCCTCCTCCCCAGGTACTTCTGGGAGTGGCCTAAAAACAACAACAACAACATTTCCCCAGCAAATGAAATAGAACTTTAAATACATAGAATTCTTCATTCTGTAGACTATCTTTCTTGTGGAAAATTTGATTTATATAATAATCATTGTTGGGATTCTATACAGTTGGACTTTTATTTTTTTCCTGCTGCAGTATTAATTACTTTTGGAATAAAAATCTAAAGATATGTTAAGGGCTAACTGATGTGAGATAAGGCTGGTAAATTTAAGAATATCTTGGTGATTTTACTACATTTATTTTACTTTGGTTTTTGTGCCTTCCTAAAAGTGCTGGATAGTGGTGGAGGTGGAGAGAGGAAGGAACTCTCAGCTCTTTGCCTGGGCTCATTCCCAGGAATGCCGGGGGAACCATGCCATGGCAGCGTGCAAACCTCCTTGCATGCAGAGCATGTGCTCAACATAAGGTGTGCTCTCTAACCCTATTTCCTCTTTCTCCCTTACCACTTCTTTGCTTTAAGGCCCAAGGCTCATTGTGCTTTGGGCCACTAGGGCCACCATACCTAGTGGTTTTTAAGGGTTGGAGGTGCTAGGAGTCAAAGTTGGGGCTTTGTGGGTGTTAGGCATTTACTTTACCATTTGAGGACCTGACAGTTGGACTTGCAAGCATGCTTTCAGCCACTGATATCTCTCTCTCTCTCTCTCTCTCTCTCTCTCTCTCTCTCTCTCTCTCTCTCTCTCTCTCTCTCTCTCTCGTTCTCTCGTTCTCTCTCTCTCTCTCCTCTCTCTCACTCCTCCCCCCCCCTTAGTGATTGTACTGCCTGGCTAGAGTCAAAGGGACATGCAGTGAGGAACTCAGCAGTATTTTCATTGTAGCACTTCAGTGCCCAGGGTTACTTGTCAGCCTAAAACCTAGATTCCTACTTTCCCAGGATTCCCTCTTTAGCAAAGCCAGAGGCAGAAATGAACACTCACAAATAAGCAGACGTAAGCAGGACTGAAGGAGTGAGAAATCCCTTCATGTCAGTGCAAACCCACTGCCCATGAAAAGAGAATCCTTTTCTCCGTGAACCCTGCCTTTCAGCCCACTTGCTGGGTCACATATCTCCTGATCCGTGTCTTGCTTTGGCTTCCACATTGTCTATGAAAATTGTGTGGCTGTTTGGAACACAATCAGAGAAATGACTAATACCCTGAAATCACACAAGGAATCCTGAGTGCTCTCAAGACTACCACCATGTTTCGTTCAGCCTGAACTTGGTGAGATCTCTTACAAGACCTCCAATTCCAGCTTCAGGTTGTGCATGTTTCCTGTAGGAATTGGCAGAAATCTTCCCCTTTAGGGGTGACTTTGGTGCTCTTAGGCTGTTTGGATCCTTATTGAAATATTCATCACCTGTTAGGTTTTTTTGTTTGTTTGGTTTTTGGTTTTTGAGCCACACCCGTTTGATGCTCAGGGGTTACTCCTGGCTATGCGCTCAGAAATCACCCCTGGCTTGGGGGGGACCATATGGGACGCCGGGGGATCGAACCGAGGTCCAGTCTTCCCTACGCTAGCGCTTGCAAGGCAGACACCTTACCTCTAGTGCCACCTTCCCGGCCCCTGTTTTGTTTGTTTTAATTGAGACCATTAACCCATGAGTTTTTGATGCACTGTATAAGCAGAGCATTCTTTACTATAGCCTAGTGAATTTAGCCAGTTAGCTCACTCTCACTTGCTGCACCCCTCCGTCCAACATTTTGTGGCCCTGCCCTAGAGGAATCTTTTTTTGTTTTGTTTTATTTTATTTTAGTTGTTTGGGTCACACCCCCCAATGTTCAAGGCTTACTACTTACTGAGACTTTACACTCAAGAATCACCCCGACTTTGCCTCCTGCGGCCCGCAGGTAAATTGAGCTTGAGACCCCTGCATGGAAAGTGTTTCATAGCCAGGAACCCCCAGGCAGACCAAGGGACTGCAAGAGAGAATCACATCAGTGGGAGTCCATCGGAAGCAACGTCTTGAGAGGCCCATAACCAGAAGGTTAATATACAATTATAGGCAGTATGATTTTTTCTCATTTTTAGCATGTCCTCATGCCAGGAAGTTCAGGAATATTTCTAGTGACTGGGTTGAACAGTGCACCTTATATAAGATAGAAAGTAGAGCCCCCTTGATCCTGGCTCCAGAGACCACACGCTGCTTTCCAAGCACCACTGGAACAGGGCCAGGAGGTCCTCACGCCTCCCGAACACTGACAAGAAAAAAGAAAAGCTCATAAAAAAAAATGCTCTATGCAGAGTGGGAGTTTTTTTTTATTTAAAGATATTTAACAGTTAGCTTCTGCATAGAATGCCATGTGTAAGGTCGGAGATAAATAGGAAAGATTTTCTTAGACTGGCAGTCAGGAGAAGGGAAAGAGAGAACTGACAATCTCATGATAAGTGAAACACTACTGGTGCATTTGAGAATGTCCAGTCAGGAATAGGTGACATCAAACCACTCCAGAGACTGACTGGTCCCTTAAAACTGGGGATAGTATATCCTTGAGAGGGAGATAGAGGGAATTTGTGTTGTAAAGGTACAGTGAACATATCCAAATCCCAATATTACTGAAGGATGGGATTAGTCAGGTGTGCTGGAGCATAGTGAGTGGTTTGTGGAAAAATTATACTAACATGCAGCCCACAGGAGCTGGTTGTCATTTACAGAAGGGAACCCAGGGTACCAAGGAGCCAGGTAAATCTATACATGGCTGGATCATTCTGAGAATAGTTCTGTTTCATTTTATGGGGGACTTTGAATGTCAATGCACGGCTTTTTGAAAATGTATTCTAGAAGAATATGAAAACCGCCCAACTCTTTAAAATTCAGAGAAGTCATGAGAATGGGAGTCATAGGTGGGATTTCTTTTGAAAAGAAACTGAATTTGCAGTGAAGGTGTGGGGAAGGCAGCAAGGGTGACCCGTAGGCTCTTGTCAGGGGGGGGGAATAAGCGAAGTCTTGAAATAGCAGAGGCCAGGAAGGGATGGCTTGACATCAGGACTGGAATTTCTGAAGGTACATGAGGTCTTGGTTAGACAATTGGATGTCTTCCTATTTATTCAAATAAAACTGGAGAATGAGTAGTGGCGTAAGCCAGTGTGTGCGAACAAGACTATTTTTGGTTCTTAAATTTATTATGCTACCGTGCTATATCAGATCAGAGGGAGTAAGTAGCCTTTAGCTTCCCACTTTTGGTGCAGATGCAGACTGAAACTGCTATCTGCTTGGTTCCATCTCTTGGGTCTGTTATTTTTTAATCATGTATTTTAAAACTCTTGGTGCCAGAGCAGATAATTTAACAATTGTTTTAATGTAGTTAAGAGTGGGGCAATCAGATTTTAAGACTTCTCAGCAGATTTAGCTAACATCTGAACTTGGGTTTTCACGTCCTCACCTTGAAGTGAGAAATAAAAAGAATTTTTTTTTGGCTTTGCATGCCAAGATTCTCCCAGGAGAGTTGGTTGGGAATAAAATAAATGCTGTTTTGGGTGTCTTGTAATCTTTTAATCCTGAAATAAACCTTTTGATTTTAATCTTCCAAAATGTACAATACTGATCCAAGAATGTAGCCTTTTTCAAGTTCACATCCTGCTGACTCCTTAAGATGAAAAGCTCTTCTGTCTTATTCTGTATTTTGCAAATGAAAGTAAAATATAATTAATTCATCTTGTCTCAGTTCCACCATCACTATAAAAGAATGCTCATCTCAGAGAGATCCCTGAGCTGTGGCTGCAAGTAATCTAAAGTAAATACTTCGTTCAGTTCTCGGTGCCAGGACCCAGGACCGGGGTTGAGGCCCTTGGTCTAGGGGAGGGTTCCCCAATAAAAGATTTCTTGAAATCTTCCTTGTCATTGCCTCTTTTTAACCTATCCTTGTCTCCCATCCACTTACTAGCTGAATCTGAATATTGATCATTTTTATTGCCTTTTTTCTTTCATGGTGTCTGAAACAGCTTGTACAATGAAGAGAGAAATTTGCTTCGGATCAGAGAGAAGGAATGCCGGAACCAGGAGGCTCATCAAGAGAAAGAGGCATTTCCTGAAAAAATCCCCCTTTTTGGAGAGCCTTACAAGGTATTTATTCTAAACTAGATGGCCAGAGTTGCTCTATCATAGTACTCACCTTGGATGAAGGTGAGTCTGAACAAGGACCACAGCTATGCAAAGGAAACATTGTCCTAGAGATTTTTGAAAACAAAATAAGAAGAGCCTTTGAGACCTGTTAGTCCACATCACTCAATTTTGTGGTTTCCTTTGGTCATGTTAATTTTTTGGTACTTTTTGCTGTGGGCTTGTGATGGACTCCACAGGGGATTGGAATTTAAATTGCACATTAAAACTATGTTCTACATGCTTAGTTTTTGATGGTGTTATGTAACCTGGTTGATTTTGTTTTGTTTTTTCCTACTGCTGGAGGGTATCACCTGGCAGTGCTTGGGATGTTGGTGAGCAAAATGTCAGAGATGGAACCTGGGGTCTCACACATATGCAAGGCATATACTCTAGCATCTGTTGGGCTCTAGAGTTTTAGGTACATCTGGCTTTAGGTACAAAAGTTGGGAGAATCCTTGGCCCTATATTATAGAAATAAAAAGTCCAGGGAAGAAGAGGAATAGAAGGAGTAAGTAGATAAGTAGGTAAGTCAGGGAGTTATAGGTGTTGGTGGGCACAGGGTCTAGTACAGGTGAGATCCATGTGTATATTGAAACAGGGCTAGCAATTTTGAAGCATGGGACCAAAACCACCGTGACTGATTTATGGACGTGAGACATTTTCAATGGGAAAAAAAAACAAACCCTTTTGCTTTGTTTTAGAAGGAGAAGTGTGATGAGCTGTCTAGTCGACTCCAGACGATGTTGGGGGACTATGAAGAAGTGAAGGAGTTCCTCAGCCCCAGGTCCCACTCCTGTCGCCCCAGTGCTTCTGACGCAAAGCCAGGAAAGCCTCGGTATCTCGAAAAGGGGAGCAGCCTTGCTGCCCACTCCTTGCGTCCTGGGGTCCAGCGCCACCAGCTCCTTACCACTCCCACCTCTGCACCCCTCCTGATGGCTCCAGTGAGCCACAACTCAAAGATGGCACAGCAAAGAGTGGAGCCAGCACCCACTGTCTATACTAAAGGCTGCGCTCCCCTGGACAGCCAGCGCCTGGCCCAGGACTGTCTCCGCCTGGAGGGGTATGACTCTGGCCATCTCAAAAAGGGTACCTTCAGAGCTGCTGGGAGCCAGTGTGCCACTGTGGCTGTCCTGGATCCCGGGAGGGAACTTTCTCCCCGACACTGTGCAACATCGGCTCTGGTGCCCCGACTCTCACCTGTTCACTGCAGCCAGGGCCTTAGCACCAACACATCTCCCCCAGGCCTGGCAGTGCGGGCTCCCAACAAGGAGGATTCGCAGGATAGCATCATGGCACTCACCAGTCTGGGAGTCACCTTTCCACCACCTCCTCTCCCCTCTAAGAGCCTGGCCATGCAGCAGAAGCCCACAGCCTACGTCCGCCCCATGGATGGGCAGGATCAGGTACCGAGCGAGTCCCCCAATCTGAAGCCTTTGCTCGAGGACTACAGACTACAGACTTTTGAAAAAACGGGCCTAAAGGTGCCTGCCAGGGCCAAGCTCACCAAACTGAAGATGCCTGCACAGTCTATGGAGGTGAGTGGGCAGTCCTGGGGAAGGGAAGGGGATTTCTAAACTGCTAGTTGCCAGGGTATGAGTGGCTTGGGTTAAGGAGATACCTTTAAATCTAGGATCTTGTAGGCTCCAGAATTGAAGTTTGAGATGGGTTATTGATGTCCTGTTAAAGAAGCATGGGTCATAGAAAAGCTTATGGAGGCTGTTTTGTTAGGTAATACAGTGAAATGTGATACGGTAGAGATAGCTCAGTTTCAGCAGAGTGAAAATAGAGAACATTTCTCTCCCGAGAATATCTCAGGAGGGTTTTTGAATGGTGTTTTGTCTGTAGGAGTAGATTTGTTTTGAGCCTCAGGGGTTCTTGAGAAATGTATGAAATATTTGTGGAAATGTTTACTTAAATTTTATTGTGCCATTCAAATAGATGGGACAGGTCCCTCCCCAGTGTCCTGGTCTTGTCTTTTACCCGTATATGACATCACTCATTCTGTCTCTCTTGGTGCCCAGTTCAGACTTCCTATTCCTATTCGCATCCCTTAGCATCTGGTCACCTTCGGTATAGATGTTCTAGTTTGAAATCTGCAAGTGGAACCTGCCACTGTGTTCCCTTGCTGGTTCTACTATGTGGAACTTGTTGCTGGGTCTCTCTAGGACTAGGTCCTTAACCTAGTGACTTCCTATCCCCTTGGCTTTTCTTTGTCTCTGACTACAGCCACATGTATATGTGTGTGATACCTGTTCTCCTGCCACCTGCCTGGGTATAGGTGAGGGGGCCAAAGAGCATTGCCTGGGGAGAGGGGGCTTCCTTTTCTTGGTTGCAATGCCTACTCCTGCCATTCCATCATTAATTACCCAATTTCACTGGAGGCCTGTATGGAGGAACAGTTAACTGTTTACCCTTCCATTCTACCAGATACTGGTTGTTTTGGTAAATGTTAGGACTTAATCCTAGCTCTTAGCTCAGGGATCACTCCTGGTAGGACTCTGGAATTCTTATTTGGTGCCTGGGATCAAACCTGGGTGTCCTGTAAAAAGCAGACTGCCCTGAACTATCTCTCTGGCTTCTTGAAAAGTGTAAAGATAGTTGTTAATTCTTGTTTTTGTTTTGTTTTATTTGTTTTGTTTTTCAGGCCACACCCTTTTGATGCTCAGGGGTTACTCCTGGCTAAGCGCTCAGAAATTGCCCCTGGCTTGGGGGGACCATATGGGAAGCTGGGGGATCGAACTGCAGTCTTTCCTTGGCTAGCGCTTGTAAGGCAGACACCTTACCTCTAGCGCCACCTCGCCGGCCCCGATAGTTGTTAATTCTTACCACATAACCATAAAGTGAAAGCAAGGGGTCAAAAAGTAGAAAGCGGAGAATCGTTTGTGAAGGGTTGTTCACTAATAAATGTGAAGAACTTTTTTTTTTCTTCCCACTTGAAGAAGAGGGTGTGGTAATGTCTCACTGAGAATGAATCATAAAAATAATGCAGAATGTTGTTGTCTACTCATTATGCGTGGAGTGGAACTGGTTCTCACCACACATGGAGAGCCATGGACTCTCGAGCCAGGAATTGCTTTTTGTCTTTATTTTATAAAGAATTTCAGAAAGAAGTGAAATAGTTGCTTTTTAAAGCAGTTTACATACAAGAGAATCTGAACTCCAGTAAGGAAGAGAGAGTGAGTTTTCCAGATTGTCTAGACCTGGAGTTTTTTGCATTAAAATAGTCAATCCAGGGGTTACTGGGAAAGCATTGGACTCTAAAAGATCCAGAAGGTTTTTTTTTTTTATAATAATGTTTAGATTATCTTGCAATAACATCCATTCTTCTCTAAACTACAGTTCTCTATAACTCCAGAGAGCTCAAGATTTGCATTTCAAAGTGGTATGGTTCTCATACTTTTGGGCTACTAATGAGCAATTTCTTAGATTTTTATTCTCCAAAATCTCATTACTTTGCACTCCTCCTCCTAGTCTCTCTACCTCAGAGGTCTTCAAACTTTTTAAAGTGGGGGCCGGATTACGGTCCCTTAGAGAGCTGGAGGACCAGACTATATGAGCTACTAATTCCTACTCACACTGCACATATCTTATATAAATAAAATGAAAACCACTTATAAATAAACAGATCACGCACCAGTATTTCAATGGGAACTGTGGGCCTGCTTTTGGCTAAAAAGATGGTCAGTGTCCAGTTCCATATTTGTCACTGCCAGCTGTAACTAGTGATGCAAGTGGGCATCAGTTAATCTTGATCTGGTTGGAGATTTCATTCTTGAAAAAGTCTGTTCACAGGCATAAGTGCTACCAAAGATGGTTACCATTTTGAGTGCATGGTTCCTGATATTTGGATATACACTGAGTGTATATGCTGGCAGGTATCTTGGCAACCAAACAGCGCTCACTGCTGGCAGGCCGGATCAGACTCCTCTGCGGGCCGCATGTGGCCCTCGGGCCGTAGTTTGAAGACCCCTGCTCTACCTCCTAATGGAGGCCAAATTGTTGCCAGTATTTGGGAAGAGGAGCCTGGACTTAGGACTGGAGAGCAAGTACAGAGCCACCAGGCATTGCATGGGCTCCCCATCACTTCAGGGAGTGGCCCCAAACTCAAACCCCTGCTCACATCCCTATAGCTTCCCCCAAAACGATAAAGACTGTGAGTTTAATTGAGCCAGAATTCTGGATTACCTTTTTATGTTTGTTTTTTTTTTTTTTTTTTTTTTTTGCAGGGTGGGGAGGGTCACACCTGACAGCGCTCTGTGCTCAGAAACTGTTCCTGCTAGGCATGGGGGACCGTATGGGATGCCAGGATATGAACCACTGTCTATCCTGATTTGGCTGCTTGCAAGGCAGACGCCTTACTGCTGTGCTATCTCTCCGGCCCCTTTTTACGTGCTCTTTGAGAAAAATATAAGCCCAGTTGAAATTTTTCTAAGTCTCCCAAAGATCTCCTGATTTACCCCCATAATAACTTTGGCTTCAGTGATTATTTGTTATTTTTTTACTTTATTGATTGATTGATTGATTGGTTTTTTGAGTGACACCCAGCTGCGCTCAGGGGTTACTCCTGACTCTGTACTCAGAAATTGCCCCTGGCAGGCTGGGGGACCATATGGGATGCTGAGACTCCAACCAGGCACCTCCCAGGTTGGCCACATGTAAGACAAATGCCCTCCCTCCTGCTGTGCTCTCTCTCTGGCTGTTCAGTGACTATTTGAATAAAAATCTTTCTCTTTGGTGACTAGAGGAAGGGATTCTTTTGGCACACATTTTTCTCTGCTATCTACTCATGGAGTAGATGTAAACTCTTCATCATCCTTGGCTATGCTTGTGCTCTCTGCTGGGGCCCTGGGCAGTGCTGGCTGAGTAGGAGGTGAAATGCTGCTCAGCCTGACCTGTATGAGGCAGAAATCAAAGTATTTTAGAATGAAGGGCTGAGTTCCAAGAGGCAGCAGCACTTGCGCTCCTTGTCTAGATTTTGGATTGTGATGAGGGACTAAAAGAGCCAGAGGAAAATGAATTCCAGAATGATAATCTGAGGGAGAAGGAAGAAGTCATTGACTATTTTGGGATGGGGAAGCTGGTTGAGTTTGATTTGGGGTGGTCCGTGTTACTCAGGGTAAGGTGCCCAGCATTTGAACCTGAGTTTCATGCTAAGCTACCTGAGCCGCTTTTTTTTGTCTGCTCAGATGCTTTCTGCAACCCTAAGTCACGGTAGCCATGAGATAAATCATTGTTGATATACTTTCATTGAGCTGTCCTTTTCAACAGACTGCTAGCCTGAGTGTAAATTGGTCCACAGTGGAAAAGTAACTGCATGATACTGACTCAGATTCACCCACACGGGGAAACAATCTCTCCTACTTCCATATTTAGCTCTTAATATCTTAAATCTAAAGAAGAATTTCCAAATGGGAAATGATCCTCCTGTGCCCAGGCTGGTGGCTACAGGACCCTGAGTGTACTCACTTTATTTCCCTCCTATATACAACATCAGTTCAACCGCTTTTTCACTTTTCTTTCTTTTGAGGAGAACACTTTCAGCAGTGTGGGGGAACAGGACGTGCTGGGGATTGAACCTTGACCTCGTCGCATTCAAAGTGTGAATTCCAAGCTTCTGAACCATGTCCTTGGCCCCAATTGAGCATTTTTTTATTAACCAAAATGTCTGGAGACTCTGGTGTGCTAGCAGTGTAGTGACTGGGGTGGGTGGAATTGATGGCTGGCCCTGATCATCTTATTCTCCATTGGGTTCAGAGCTACCATTATTTCCTTTCCCACTCAGGTAAAGTAGTAAGAACTTGAGCAAGTTCTTACTTGCTGGAGGACCCTGTAGAATGTTAGAGATTGATGTAGGTGGATTTTGACTTAAGAGTCAGAATCCTCTCTGAGGAGGTGCTGTGTGAAAACAAGAATTACGTGAGCAGAAGGCATGGAGTTATGAGGTTATCCTAGTCCATTTGAGCTGCTATACAGACTATAGAGCTTATAAACAAATCTGCTTCTTGCAGTTCTGGGGGCAGCCAGTGCAGAACTCATACGCTCATACACTCATACAAGTCATTATTTTGAGGCCTTGTTCCTGGCACCTTTTGTGTCCTCTGTGGTGGAAGAATTCTCTGCAATTGCTCTTATTTAATTTTTTTTTTAGCTTTGGTATCACTCATCCAATGCTGATGTCAGGGATTGAACCTGGGTCAGCAGCATACAAGACCAGTGCCCTCCCTGCCCATGTCTCAAGCCTGTAAATATATATGTATTTTTTTATTTGCATCAGTTCATGCATGAAGCCACTCCACCCTCAGAACTTAGCCATTTCCTAAAGGCCCTTCTTCTGCCTTCACCTTTTAGGGTTTTTTCTTTGTTTGTTTGTTTGTTTTACCTTTTAGGAATTTAAGATGTCACCTGAGTTGGATGGGTACTTGGGACCCCAATAGCGAAATGTTAGAACTTTAGAGGTACTTGCCATTGTCATGTTCTACAAAGTATTCCAGAAGTTATTGCCTGTCTCCTAGGCTTGAGTCCTGCACTGTAAATCCCTGATGTTCTGCAACTTGCAGCATGTCAGAACCAGGGATTCCATATGGTGCCAGTGCACGCAGTTGGGCCAGGCACCTGCATGTGTGAAGGCCCAAGATCCATCCCTAACATTGCAAACAAATGAAAAGGAAACACCCCAAACTCTGTATGCCAGGATCTCCTGCTGCTTTCCTTCTTCTAAGATCAAGCAGATAGTGGGCCCCAAGAAGCAGAGATCCCCTCCCATGGTACATTGGCCATGGCATCAGGCACACCAGAAGAGCTGCACCATGCTGATGAACCAGGCGTGGATGGAGTGGGAGTGGGACCCAGACGCAACTCTTTCTCCATAGCTCATGTCCTCCTTTCTCCTGCTCCCAAAACTCAGCCTCACCAGGAAGGGAGATTTTGTTCCCTTACTTGTAGCTGTCTACAAAGAAAGCTTTGATCACAGTTAATTGTTGTGCCACTCACAAACAGAAATCAGAAACCTTGAATTAGCACACAGCTAAGTTGATCAGACCTACATGCCTTTAAGATTCACATTAGCAAGTTGATAGCCAAGTGATTTGTGTTCTAGATGCAGGGACTCTTGTCTGAAGTAGAATAATTTTCATTTTGTGGGAAATGAGAAGCAGAAACTTGCTGTTGTAGAGCCAGAAAGCCCAAGTATGAAAGTTAAAACTCTCTCTCTCCCTCCTCCCCCCTCTCCCTCCTCCTCCCTCCCTCCCTCCCTCCCTCCCTCCCTCCCTCCCTCCCTCCCTCCCTATGCGCTCGCGCGCGCGCAAAAACACACACACACACACACATACACACACACACACACACAGGCAAGTGACTGTATGTTTTAGTGTTAAAGCTGCAGACAGATGTCTTGAAAGTTTATTCTGTTCTCCCGCTGACTCTGTTCACAAACCAGAGAATTATGAGTGGTCAGGATTTTTAGTTTCACAGCTTCGGTAGAACTAAACTGAGTCTGATCCTGGCAGCTTTTTAAACTTTATTTTATTAAGTAAAATATTTATAATAATGTTTTTATAAGTTACGAAGTTGTTTATAGCAGTGCTGTTCCAAGCATACTATGTTCCATCACCAATTCCTTCACTTGTATGTGTCCTTCACTCTACTAAGGTTCCAGTTGGCTGGCATATAACAGATAAAGTTCATATTGCTTACTCAAACAAAACTTTAAATGAATGTCAAATGAAATTATTAGAAAATAAAACAGTAGTCATAGTGACAGTACAGGGGATATTGTACTTGCTGACGACCTTGGTTTGATTCCTGGTACCCTATAGAGTACCCCCAAATTACCAGGACTAATCTTTGAGCACAGGTCCAGGAGTAATCCCTGAGCACCACTGTGCAAGCCTAAAAACAAAAAAAAAATCAGTAGAATTCAGTTTGTGATGATTGATTGCTGTGTGGTTTTAAACATTTTATCTAGTGGAGGCAACCACCATAAGCACCATAAGTTCTGGCAACTTTTTTTCTTTTTTTGGGGTGGGGGGATCACACCCGGCATCACTCAGGGTTTACTCCTGACTCTATGCTCAGAAATTGCTCCTGGCAGGCTCAGGGGACCATATGGGATGCCGGGATTCGAATCACCATCCTTCTGCATGCAAGGCAAACGCCCTATCTCCATGCTATCTCTCCAGCCCCCTCCGGCAACTTTTTAAATTAAAAAAAAAACAAAAACCTTTAATTCTGAAGGAAACATTTTAAATAATAGAAGCAAAAGTATTCTTGAAAAGCTCTAAAATTACTGGAAATAAATGTAAGGAATAGACTTGCTCAAGTAGTCCAAGAAGGCTTACAGCTGACCCTTTAAGGTGTTTTAGGTGATGTTAATTGGAGTTGTTTTCTTTATTTTTCTTTCTATCCCTGCTCAAAATGCCAGAAGTACATTTGGTACCAGGATAAGAAATTCCTGTTCCTTGTTGTTTTTGCACTGGAGATGTTTGCTGAAGGTTATTGGATCTCCCCTGGGCCCTTCATGTTGTGCCTTTGCCAAGATGTAGACATGCAACTCTTCCAAATCTTGTGAGGCTGCACGTTCTCCCAGGCTCTCTTAGTCACCCTCAGTTATTATGTCTGCTAGATTGTGGGTTTTTTTTGAGCCAACTGATGATCTTTGGGGACAGAAGGCCAGATATTCCACAGGGAGTCCTGTTGATGACTGGGCCAGTGGTTTTGATGGAGATGACCCATACTCATGAGATATTTAAGCAGAATTCCTTTTAAGAGAATCCTGGATCATGTTATCATAACAACTTCGTTGCACTGCTCTTGGGTTACACACTATTTTTTGAGAGTTACTATTTCAAAGGTTAACTTTGCCTTAGATTCACATTTTCCAAGAATGTTTTAAGCGGCTATTTTTGCACTGATAACCATTTCATTTTTAATTGTTGAAATCACTATGTTGGCAAATTCAGGGTTTAGAGTTTTCACACATACATTAGTTCTCTCTCTCTCTCTCTTTCTCTCTCTCTCTCTCTCTCTCTCTCTCTCTCTCTCTCTCTCTCTCTCTCTCGTTCCTGGGTCTTCCTCTCTTTCCCTTTGCTGTTGCTGCTGTGGTGGGAGTAAGCCATTTCTCTCACACATTGGTTGGGGGTTTTCCTGGGGTGGTATTAATTAGGGCGTGTGCACGTTCTGGTGGTTGTGCTGCTTCATGCTCACTGTGGTGGCCCCACGTATCTGTGGAGGGTCAACCACCGCTGGTATTAGCACAGACTATTTTGTTTGGGTGCTTTAGAAAGATTAACTCTGTGCTAGTATTAGGCTCACAGACAACAGGAGTTGCAGGATTGCTCTTGGCATAGTATACTTGGCCCACAGGGCTGGCCCTGAGAATCCGTCCAGCTTGTGGTCTCACCCTGGCAGAACAGGCACTTTTGCCATCAAGCTGCCCAGGGTTATGTTCCCTCTCTTTTGAACCACAGTTTATTACTTCGGTAAGGTTGGCCTACTTTGTTCTATTAGATTTCTCTGGCCCTGTGATAATTTGTCAGGTCCATTTTAATCTCCTTAATCCCTTTGACTGAAAGGTTTTGAAGCTTTATGTTTTAATCTAGGTACCTGGTATTTATGTAATGAGAGGTCCTGTTTTTAACTCTATCCCTTAGTTTACTGTAGTTTTTTGTGTTTTAAGTTTGTGGGTAGGACCTGAACATTTATGTTGGGCAAGTGTTGGAAGCAGTGAGTTGAACTGCATGAACTAAGGAAAACATTATTATACTCAGATTGCTTGCTATTATTATAAACTCAAGCTTTATGGATTCTCCTTTTTCATAAAAATCACATTTTGTGGGACTTCGTGCCAAAGTAAATATTTTCTATAGCATATTATACTTGAAAAAAATTTTTTTGTGGTTATTGGTTTTGGGCCATACCCAGTAGTGCTTGGGTACTACACCTAGCTCTGCACTCAGGAATCAGTCTGGTGGCCTGGGGGACCATTTGGGATGCTGGGGATCGAACCAGGTCAGTCACGAACAAGGCAAATGCCTTACCATTATACTATTATGCCAATCCCCCAGACAATTTTTTTTTAAATATGGAATGCTTCACGAATTTGCGTGTCATCCTTGCGCAGGGGCCATGCTAATCTTCTCTGTATTGTTCCGATTTTAGTACATATGCTGCCGAAGCGAGCACCCCCAGACATTTTTTAAAAACAGAACTTTATACTATAATTAGAGTTTCTTTTCTTTTTTTTTTTGGTTTTTGAGTCACACCCAGCACTGCTTAGAGATTACTCCTGGCAGTCTTGGGGACCATGTGGGATGCCGGTATTCGATCCATCATCCTTCTGCATGAAAGGCAAATACCCTACCTCCATGCTATCTCTTCGGCCCAGAGTTTTTCTTAGTCTCCTTCGAGCATTAAGATAATGTAGAATGTGTTAGATTGTAGAGGAAGAATCATATTCCCATTTTCAGATAATGTGGGTTTTTTTTTTCTTCCTTCCTTTTTTTTTTCTTTTCTTTTTTCTTTTTTTTTGGGGGGGGGGTTGGGTTTTGGGTTTTTGGGTCACACCTGGCAGCACTCAGGGGTTGCTCCTGGCTCTCTGCTCAGAAATCGCTCCTGGCAGGCTTGGGGGACCATAGGGGATGCTGAGATTCGAACTACCGTCCTTCTGCATGCAAAGCAAATGCCCTGCCTCCATGTTATCTCTCTGGCCCTAATCTCGGTTTTCTTAAGTTCTTTCTTATCAGGAATAATTTTGTCATCTGAGGATTTAAGTTATCTATTTTCTAGTATTCTTCTTTTTGTCATTTATTACTTGAACACTTAGTATTGGCCATCATCAGCACTCAGGCTTCTATTTGCTGGAAACTGTTCTGCAGCTTCATATGGATTCATTCCTTCCATCCCATAGGTACCTGATGAGCAGTTGCACCAAGAGACTTTGGGGGGGGCGGTACACTGAGCCTTTTCTCGCCTCTTCCTATCCTCAGAGCTCCATCTCAGGCCTGAGGTACAGAGAGCTTCACCGGGCCAGACTTACAGCTCAAATGCTCCACTGGCATCTGGGACCAAGTATTCATACCCTTAACTCTGAGCCTTATATTATGTGGCCTTTGAAAAGAGGAAGCTGCACTTGAAGTATTTTTAATGGTTTGTATTTGGGAGGTGGAGTGGAAGAAGGAAGCGCTTTGGCACCATGATGTGGTGTTCCATTTCCATTAGAGCTCAGTAAGGAGCTTGACCTTGTATCACATGACTCAGCTGTGCCCTGAGGAGGGTGCTGGATCCAGGCACTCTGATCCTCATAGTCCTTAGACAGTGCCTGCCTAGTACCCTTGGAGAGAGCACAGGCTGGTGGGACCTTGATTCATGTGAAAACTGGGACCAACCCTTATGGGATATGTTTGGAAGGGATTCTCAAAAGAGAACTTGTGGCAGCTAGAGGATCAAGACTGAGCATAGTCTTTAGTTGTGGTGGGATTTGAATACAGGTACCAGGAAGCTTCACTTAATATGGCCTAGCTCCATAGAACCTAAAGATTTGATTTTTCAAGTGGTGATGTCTCTCTCTTTCTGTTTTTAGGATCAGTGCTGGGGATCAAATTCGGGGCCTTGCCAATTCTAGGCAGGCGCATTGCTACTTGAGCTATTTCACTGACCTCTTAAGGGATTTTTCAAGTTAAATAAATACATAAAAGGCTAAAGAAAACAAGCATTTGCTTAAAGAGTGAGCAGTTCTTAAAAAGTTGTTTAACAAGGTGGGGTTCTTATTTTCTCCAGTGGGGACTGCCCAGCGCTCCTTAACCCCTGGAGTTTTGGGTTCCTTTATAGAAAGTGCATCCTGATTGGTTGCCCTCTCCTCATTCTTCCTTCATTTATTTCCACAGCACTTGGTGATTTGTTTTTGTCTGGATTGGCATCATTGTCTTGTGAGTTACTAAGCAGTTGGCTTGACCTTTTTAGATGCCACATAAATTAGTTTTCTACAATTTCAGTGGTTAAGATTTGTAAGTGATGTTGATGGATTTGGACACCCAGAACCTGAGCCCCGTGGGCTCACCTCTGTGTGTACCTTATCTTGCATTTCTCTTCTTCCTGTAGAACCTGGCATGCCGTGCAGGTGGTGTACACACAGGCAGTTGAGAAGAAAGAAGTGTGAAATCTCACACTCTTGTATCCTGGTAGCTGTGTAGCTCGCATGTGGGGCCCGAAACTTTGCTCCTACCTAAAAGGAGGCCGTCAAGATGAAATAATCTCAGTTCTCTCACTCCCTTAAACCCCTTCTCTCCCCACTTCTCCCATGGTATCCTTTCTCTGGTCTCAGAAACTGTGAGTCATACACAAACTCACACTCACACTTAGTTGTTGTCATTCTCTATCACTTGACTCTTAAACAGTCTGTAGTTACGTTCAGGTATTTTCTAGCTCAAAGAGCAAAACAAACTTACACTGTGTCTCCCTCTAATTACTTCATGCTCTTTCCCTTCTCAGTCAAAGCTCTGGAGACAGGAGTAGGTAAACATCTGCATCTGCTTCTTTTTCTCCTCTTGTTCTGTGTGCTCACTGCCTGGCTGTTTGTGCCTGCTACAGTAGTCTCTCCCCACTGACTACTACACGCCCCTGCCACTCCCAACTACTGGCAGTGAGGCCAACGATGGCTCCTTCACCTTGGTGGCCTTTAATGCAGCTGCCATTCTGTTAAACACTGCCCACCCTCTCCTGCCTTTCGGTCAGCTCGCCTTGCCTATTTCCCTGCCCTTTCCGAGGCCCCCCTCACCTTTCTTTCCTTCTGCAGAGCTACTGATGCCCTCGTTGGTTTCTCAGACTTAGGAAACTTGAAAGGTTTCTGAGCTTTCAGCCTTTTGTCCTTCAGCCTACTGGATTGTCACCAATTTAAAGTGGGTTTCCTGGGCTGGAGCCATAGAACAGCTATAGGGTAGGATGTTTGCCTTGCGCGTGTGGCTTACCCAGCTTCAGACCCTGTCATCCCATATGGTCCCCTGAGCCTGCCAGGAGTAATTTCTGAGTGCAGAGCCCAGAGTAACCCCCTGAGCACCGCTGGGTATGACCCCAAACCCAAAAATAAACAAATAAAAATGAAAAAAAAATAAAGGTCTCTTTGTCCCCTCTCTGCCTACCTAAGGCTACTCTCTTCTTGTCTTTAGTCTCAGCTACTTGCTGTCACCCAAGCTATAGCCATTTTCTCTGAATAGCTGTTAGGCTTCTCTCTTTCTCTTTCTGTATTTCCCATTTTGTGGTTCAGGCTCTTAACTTTGGTTTTGGGGCTACACATGGCTGCTAAGGGATTACTCCTGGGGATGGTAGGGACCATGAAGGTGATGGGGATCAAGCCAGAGTCAGCCACACAGTGCTTGCCTAGCATTTATGATAAGGCAAGTGCCTTGCCTGCTGTACTATTTTGCCTGGCCCTGTGTAGATCAGGATTATTGTATTTTTTAACTTACACAATTTCTTTGTAGCCTATCCTACCATTTTTTTTTTCTTTTCAACCCCTGCCACACTGTCCCACAAGGGTGATTTTATGATAAAGTCATTTATGAGCGAGAACAAGCCCTTCTTTTTTTTTTTTTTTTTTTTTTGGGCCACATCCGTTTGACGCTCAGGGGTTACTCCTGGCTATGTGCTCAGAAATCGCCCCTGGCTTGGGGGGACCATATGGGACGCCGGGGGATCGAACCGCGGTCCATTCCTTGGCTAGTGCTTGTAAGGCAGACACCTTACCTCTAGCGCCACCTTCCCAGCCCCTGAACAAGCCCTTCTTGAAGCACCTACAGACTTCATCCATCAGCGTGGTGCAAACTCAGATTTGTCTATGTGTCCCCTTGATAGGGCTTTTAGAGAACAATGATTTTTCTGTATCTGCATTTTTAAACATTAACTGAGATACCAGATTTTCCCTTGATCTATATATGTATGTGATGCATTCTTTTTCTGTCTTGTGCATATAACAACATGACTGGTGATTTCAGAAAGGCTAATTATTAGATAATTAATCATTGACTGTGTCATACACTGAGGACCAAGCCAGCAGTTTTATGTAGGGATAGTAAACTCTACTAGACCACTAGGGATTTTTAATTGGTGTCTTAGTAACTTAGAAATTATTGACCCTCGGGGCCGGGCGGTGGCGCTGGAGGTAAGGTGCCTGCCTTACCTGCGCTAGCCTAGGAGGCGGACCGCGGTTCGATCCCCCGGCGTCCCATATGGTCCCCCAAGCCAGGAGCGACTTCTGAGCGCATAGCCAGGAGTAACCCCTGAGCGTTACTGGGTGTGGCCCAAAAACCAAAAAAAAAAAAAAAAAAAAAAGAAATTATTGACCCTAAAAATGCCCAACCAGCAATTTGGGTTGAATTTTCCAGTAAACTTAATTATTTCCAGTAAGCAATATAGTATAATCAGACACTGGGGGTCCTTTGTGGCTCTTACTATTATACTTTCCAGATTCCAGTGGTAGTTGCTAAGATGAGGGCAGCCAGTAGGCTGCTGTTCTGAGTACCAGCATCTTCTGTTGTTTGACTACACCTATACTCATATCTAGTGACCAACCCAGCTGTGATGGGAGCTGTTTTGACTTGTATCCCAGACACAAGCAGTCTCTGATGACCTGGGTTATGTCCACAGGGCTTTGCTCCATGTGAAAAACCCTTTGCGGAGCCTCCTCATTCAAAAGGAAGCCAGAGCAGCTGTCCACATTGGTTTAGTTGCCATATCTCATCGTTAGCTGGTTTCACTGCACACCTGGAGTTTCTTTTCCTTAAAAAACCAGACGCATTGGAAGCATAGGACCTATTCCTTCCTGGACACTTAAGTCTGACTTATACCTGCCCTCAAAACTTCAGCTTTTGAGCCCTGTGTCATGATTTTTTGAACGAAAAAGTTCTCTGTTCTTGTGATCAGTCTTCACTTGGGCCAAATCCAGGGCTAGAGCCCAGGCCTGGAAAAGACAGTGTGGTTTCTGACGCTTTAGACAGCTGATTCTCAAATGAGGTCCTGTCCTCATTGCTTTATCTGTAACCTTGTTTCCAATCATGGAGCTATTTTCTGATGAACCTTTAAAGATGAGGTACTTGTTCATATTTTAAAGAAATAAATACCCCATAATATTAATTTACTTATTTTTCCCCCTTTGCCATGATAAAAAAAACTCGATGAAGGTGGTGAGGAAAGAGGGACAGATGCAGAGACCGAGAGATAGCACATTTGACCAAGGTGAAGGTACTATCCTTGCATGTGGCCTATTCCTGCTTTGATCCATGATATCAGAGCTTCTCTCGGTGCAGAGGCCCCTGAGATTCCCTGGGCTGTTCTGTATGAACATTAGCCCCACAGGGTCTGAGCTGCAGCACATTCTTGGGCCCTTAAATTACCAGTCTGTTGACCAAGAATCTCCAGAAAAGCCCCTTTCCTATCCTCATGGCACATTAATTCATTTTTTTTAAAATCAAGGTAACAGAGTGCAGATGTATGTATTATAAAGGCCTAGTGTTACTACAAAGTGTAATATCCCCTCTGCACTCTCCACAGGGTCCTGCCAGCCTGCCCTAATTCTCAGTTGGGAACTTAAATCTTGTTCCCTTGCTCTGTGTCTTTTTTTTTTTTTTTAAATTAAAAAACACTTTTATTTCATTTTATTTTAAAAATTTGGTTAAAAAGTGGTTCATAATTGGATTTCAGTCTTATGATGTATACCACAGTTCACCAATGCACATTCCCACTACCAATGTCATCAGTTTTCCTCCCACTGTCACCCCTGACTACATCTAGGTCAAGCATTTTATTTTCTTCTCTCTCTCACTATATCTTTCTCTCTATATCTATATCTTCTATATCTATTTCTCTCTCCTCTTTTTCCCTTTTAGATACTGTGGTTTGCAGTAGCTTTAACTAAGGGGTACCATGCCTATCACTTTATTTCAGTCAATCCAGCACTCAGTTCTTACACAGAGTGCTCTTTTTTTTTTTAATTATGAGAACAAAGATGCAAAGAAAGAGGACAAGGTAAAGTTACAGTGGAAGGACAATCACCCATAACATAATTCTCAGAAGAAGTCCCCTTGCTGATATCTTAACTTTGAAATTTCAGCCAAAGAACATTAAGATAAATAAGACAGAATCCATGTACAATTGCTTTGTCCCTCAAGTCCCCAGATTGTAATACATTATAATATTTCTTAACAGCACACAAGGTAATCTAAAGCCATAAAACTTTTGTAACTCCTTAAACATTACAGGCATAGTATTTTTCTACATTTCCATGTACATGCATATTAGCTTAAGTTAACCTCAAATTTTAAGTGGGTGCTTTTTTTTTTTTTTTTTTTTTTTTAATTATGACAACAAAGATGCAAAGAAAGAGGACAGGGTAAAGTTACAGTGGAAGCCCAATCACCCATAAACAGAATTCTCGGTAGTCCCATCGATGATATCCCAGCCTTGAACTTTCAGCCAAAGAACATTAAGAAAAACAAAACTGAACCCATATACAATACAATTACTTTGTCCCTCAAATCCCCAGTTGTAGTACATACTTAGCAGCACAAAATATAATCTAAAGACATTAGACTTATGTAACTCCTTAAACATTGAGGGCAAAGTACATTTCTCTAGTTCCATGCACATGCTTACTAGTTTAAGTTAGCCTCAAAAGTTTTAGTGGGTTGTTTTTCTTAAGGATTGGAGTCAAGGGAACATAGTAAAAAACGGTATTAAAGTGGCATTTGTTTGCATAGGCCCACCAAAACATAAGGGATATGGAAAGGCAAATTATGGTCTAAATACAAGGAGACCCTACCCCTGAAGTTTCCTGGCACAGGACTGACTCTAGGCTCCAGGCACACTAGTTTGTCCAATTCAAGTCATCCTCTGTAGTGGCAATACACCTCCATTCCTCACTTAGTCTCTGTTGTTGTTGGTATCATGCTTCTGTATTAAAGATCCTGGAGTCTGCATATCCCATATTGTAGTCAGGATGGTGCGGAGCATCCTCTCATTTCACCTCACACTTATGGGGCAATAGAGAGAACCATGTCCTGTAGAGCAGGTCATTGTTGTTGTCAAGTCTTCTCAGTGTAAACGGAAGTCTCTTTTTAGGAGGTCGATGTCAGACCCTTGGTAGAGTCTTTCCTGGTAGAGGACTGCTTCCAGCTGTTGCTATAAAAGACCTTGGATGTTTCGTAGATAGCTTGCCTGGTTCTGGCGTGAATGGAGGATGCCCATTCTTCTGAGGCCTGTGCCAGGTCATTATATCAATGTTCAGGGTGTAAGGTACATTGTACTGAGATTTATTAGATAAGAACTTATATCTGTATGTATGGTGTTTTCCCATTTTAATGTGTCTATGCAAACAAGGATCAATGCCATGAAGCGTTATTGGTGCATCTGGAGGCAATGGGAACAAGACCAGCAATTTCCATGACATAGTTCAATCATAGGCATCAAACTGAGGGACAGTTCCACCAACAATCCTTACTGAACAGCTTACAAAGAAAAGACAAGATGAAAAGTGGATAGAAACATCATAGTAGAGGAATATATAGAGAGATACATCAGTTAAAGAAAATACCCATAAAATATTCAAAAGATATATGTGTTCAATTTCTGTCCTTCTAAGTAGTTCTGGGATTTGTTAGATCTACTGTATGTCTTTGGTCAGAGAATAGAACTGTTTGTTACTGAAGTTAAGAAGAGTAAATATGGGATACTAATGGTTGAGAGGAGCATATGTTCGCGCGGGGCCCCCCGCGCGGTTTGCAAAATGTAGACTGGTATGGAATTGCCAGTGACAGACTGAGTATAGCTGAGCAGCTATCTGCCACCCCCCAGATCAATCTCCACCCCCTTAGCCAACCTCTGTAGCCAGCCTGGGAGTGGGGAAAACCCAGGGTGCCCCATCAGCTCCTTCCAGAAACCCACCTGGAGATCCGGAGGAAAGGGGGAGAGGGGGGTCGGGTGACCCATGTCCGAGCCCCCCTACCCTAAGCCGGGCCAAGAGGCCGCTGGCACATGCGGAGGCCTGCCAGCTGCCCGCCCGTGCTAGCCAAAAATCCTGCTCCAGGAAGGGAGAGAGACCCTCCCAAGCCCGAAGGACAGGGATTTAAGCCCCACCCTAGGCCAGGGTCCGGACCCGGCCAGGGAGTGGGGAAAACCCAGGGTGCCCCATCAGCTCCTTCCAGAAACCCACCTGGAGATCCGGAGGAAAGGGGGAGAGGGGGGTCGGGCTTGCTCTGTGTCTTTACGTATCATAAAGTGCATCATCTAGTAAGATCATCAATATTTGTCCTTCTTTTAAATTATTTCACTTAATAAGATGCTCTCAAGGGCCCGGAGAGATAGCACAGCGGCGTTTGCCTTGCAAGCAGCCGATCCAGGACCAAAGGTGGTTGGTTCGAATCCCGGTGTCCCATATGGTCCCCCGTGCCTGCCAGGAGCTATTTCTGAGCAGACAGCCAGGAGGAACCCCTGAGCAACGCTGGGTGTGGCCAAAAGAAAAAAAAAGATGCTCTCAAGTTCTACCAGTATTGTAACAAAACACAAGAGTTTATTTCATAGCTAAGTAGTTTTTCATTATGTATTTGAACCAGTTTTTTAATCTACTCATCTGATATTGAGCATTTGGCTACTTATTGGTTTTCGTAAATAACTGCAATGAACTTAGGTGTGCATTTTTTCTATTTTCAATACTTTAGCAATGTCTGTACACTTTCTAATAAAAGTCAGACCACTTGACAGTCCTACCAGCAGTAAATGAAAGTTTTGCAGCTCCCTACCACACCGGCAGTTTCATCCTCTTTTGAAGTGGGCCATCTACCTGGAGTGACATTTCATTGCAAATTTAGATTTGCATCTTCCTAATAATCATCAGTAATGATTACCACTTTCACAAGCCTTTTGACCATATGCCAGATATACTTCTTGTTTTTCCCATCTTTGTTACTGGAGAAGAAAATGTGCTTACTTAGTTGTCCTTCATATGTATCAAGGAACTAGCCAGTCACCGATGCTCTTTTCAGCTTGAAAATAAGGTGTTTAAGGTCAGAGATAGTACATTTGGGTAAAATGCCTTCCTTCCATGCAGTCAATCCAGGATTAACTCCCTGGCATTCTGTATAATCTCCCTGAGCCCCACCAGAAGTGCTACTTTTTTTTTTTTTTTTCATTTTATGTGGGGAGAGGGGAGAAAGGGAGAGATTGGGAGCGGGAGAGAGGGGGAGATAGAGGGAGAGGGAGGGGGAGAGGGGAGAGAGGGAGAAGAGAGGAGAGACTCAGAAATGATTTTTGAGCATCATCAAATGTCATCCCAAGACAAATCTCAGAATGAAGGCGCCATTATTTGGATTATTATTATTTGGGTTGTGAGGTGGCTTACTACTACTTCAGTGATGCTCAGGGGTTACTCCTAGCGCAGTGTTTGGGAGTTACTCCTGGTGATGTGCTTGGGATTATATAGTGGAACTTTGGCCTCAAAATTTTGTCCTTCCTTTCCCCTCTTAGTCCTATGTCACTTCTTTGGGGGAAAGCTCCAACTTTTTTCCTGGGCCAGTAAGTGATTTGACCCAGAAGGGGACCCTGGATCAGCACTTGCCTATGAACAGCACCTCAGTCCCTACCCTGGCCTCTTCTTCCTCCTCTAGACTCAGAATGAATCTCTACAGATTGCCATGTCTCTCTCATATTGCTTCTGAATTTGCTAGAAACATGTTTGCAGACAGTGTCAGATAGATGATTGCAACTTTAGCTATTTCAGTTAACTTAGGTACAGGTAAAGACTGTTATATGACTGCTAAAAGACACAACATAGAATCTGTTGCTCCTCACCCTCTTTTAAAGAAGGGAAGTTTTCATAGATGTCTATGAAATCAAAATTGTGTTTGGGTGAGTGTTTATAAGTGGAGTAGTTTAGTAGAGTGGAAGAAGAAAAGTAGACATTTTTGTGTCTCAGTAAAAATGCCAGTTTTGTCGGGAATGTAGCATTGATTGTGCCATTTTGCACATGGAATTTAATGGTAGCAGAGCCACATCTGGAAGCTGGCAAAATCAGAGCATCTGTATCCGAGTTCTTCAACAATAATCAGATTTGCTAGTCTGATTCAGTCTCTCACATACATTGTAGAAAGCTTCATGTTACTGCCAGGCATATAGCTCAGTGACAAAAAAGCACTTACGTATAAGACCTTGGGTTTCTTCCCTGACATTTTCCTTTATGTAAATCTCCACCAAAGCATCATGTAGCAAGAATTCTTGTGCTCATCTGAACTTTCAGTGAGTCATGAACTACAACGAGAAGGGGATTGGAGGGTATTGATTTACTGTTTATGGCTAAGTAGTATTGCTGGAGGCCACTTGTGGCACTGTTTCGATTTGCAGAGTCAGAGTTCTGAATGTGCTTTCAACACTCCTGTCAACTGGTCTCATGGTCTGCTCTGCTCTCGGGTGAACCTTGAGAGCAAGCAAAGCAGCCTGCTTTTGGAACATGTTTTCTCATGGGTCAAGAAGAAAATTGTGGCCTGCTTTGTTTAAAGGGAAAAAAACATCTGCGTGCCAAGGTTTGAATGTGCAGCGCACAATTCAATTCCTGGCAGACATCTGAGGCTTTTTATTACACTAAATTTTAGTTCACATCTGTATGCTGGATTTTGAAAGTGAATTATATGTATGGTTTATCTGCTACCCATAAAAGGGTTTGTTTTGGTTTGCATGTTAAGTATTTCTTACGTATAAAATTACAGTATTATGAAATCTTTGGTGTTGGGTAATTTCAGTAAAATACTAAGATGACTATGGTTGGAGATTAAAAACAACTTGTACTGAAAAGCATTTGTTCTGAAATTAATGTGTGAGTTACATCATTGTCAATTTTCCCCCATCAGCTTTGTAGGTTCCTTTGTCGTGTGCATGTTGTTTTGTGTGTTTGTCTCTAAATCTTTTATTGGAGGAGGGGCTCTTTGAGGCACAGCTGGCAAAGCACGGGGCTTATTCCTGGCCAGTTTACACTGGAATCATCAATCATATGCAAGGCCCACTGTATTATCACTCTGGTCCCTGTCTTTGTAATTTTCTGTCCTTGAAAATTGCCTCTCCTGTCTCTCCGCTCAGAAATCGCTCCTGGCAGGCTCGAGGGACCATATGGGATGCCGGGATTTGAACCACCGTCCTTCTGCATGAAAGGCAAACGCCCTACCTCCATGCTATCTCTCCCGCACCTTGAAAATCGCCTTTTGTGTCCTCTTCTACATATCCTACAATTTTCTGCTAAAATGTTTGAGGATCAAAGTGGCTTGTCCTAACTGGATACTATCAAACACAGTACTTGGGGATAGAATTAACAAAATAGAAAGTTGCCAGATAAGTAGTTTACACAGTCCTCACCTTTGATTGCACAGCCCAACTGTCAGGTGGGGCTTAAAAGGGATCTCCCACTGGTGATCTTTATGTTTTGTGTGCCTCAAATCAGTCGAATGAAGCAGTTTGAGGTCTTCATCTACTGATTTGCTAGGAGATGCTGTAGAGGAAAGTTCCTTATTGGTAGAGTGAGTGGTTTAAACTCTCTTTGTGGGGCTTTTCATAGATCAGAAGTGCCAAAGGGACAGATGTTGCCAGTTTCAAACGTGCAGAGGAAGGAAGATATTGCTAAGCAACGGTGTACTTGAGAGAGCATTTTTAGGAGCAGAGCCAGGGGAGACTTGTCTGGGAGCACTCGCTGCTTCTTAGGGCTCAGCACAGGGAAGAGATGAACAGTTCTTTCCCAGCAGGACCACCATTGCAGCCATCAACACAAAAGCCAGTGACCCAGTGACACCAGAGAGGTCTGTGCAGGGGATGTATGAGAACAGGGAAGTTTTTTTTTTTTTTTTTTTTTTTTTTTTGCCATGTGTGTGGGCGGGCAGGCACTAAGACATGCTTCTGGAGGTAAGTGTCCTGAGTGGACAAAGTCTGAGTAGGTGTCACTCCAGATTGAGGTGGGGAAGCTGGGAGGAAGGGAACCTCCTTAAAGCCCCTTGCATCTTCCTTTTCCTCCTCTCTGGCCTCTGTCTCCTCAAGAGAGAAGAGAAGGAGCACCTGATGCCTGCAACTCCGTAGGGCTGTGTCTGACTTCTAGAAAAACAGTAAACAAGTTCTGAGTGCCTCGGGTAGCCAGCCCCTCCCTAGTCCTTCCCTGCCTTGCTTGATGGGTGGCTGACAGGCAGGTGGCTTTTTTCTGCTTCTCCCTTTGGGCTGCCACTGGAAACTTGGGGTCCCTCTTGAGATTTATAGGGTTGTTGCTTTGGACTATGATTTTTCTATCTCCCTTATTCTCTAATGAAGTAGTGAAATAAATACAGAGACATGCATGATGTTCGAATTTTGTATCTACAAAAGCATGCTTCTGGCAAGGAATTTCAAAGAAAAAATTTAAAAGCAAGCAATTCCTTTGCCACTAAGGTTTCTGGCTCATCTCTCGATTATTTTAAACATCAGCCAATGTTGATGGCTATTGTACTCCTGAAGTCAAGTTACAGATTGAAGACGCTGGCCATTTCAAAGCTTGGCCTTTCGTGTGTGCACAGAAGCGCGCTGTTTCCCTTCTTGCACTTATCTCCTTATACCCAGCCTCATTCTCCCTCCTTCTAACCTCTGTCCCATCTCTCCTCCCTCCTCCTGTCCTACTTCCTTCCTCCTTAGTTCTTCCTGTTTTGCTTTCAGCAAATGGAAGTTTAAATCAAATTGAAAAGATAAAGCTCCTCCCAAGTTTATCAAAGAAATGGGCTTGCTTTCTGTTGGCCTAGGTTAAGTTGAAGTGCAGGCAGGTGAATGTGCTTCGGTATCATTCTTCAGTCAGTGTAGTTTGTGTCCACATGTCTGTATCGTGAGTTTATGAGATGAAATGCTACTTAGAGAAAGTAATGATGCTTTCACCCCCCCCCCCCCCGTCCTAGACTCCCCTTGAAAATAGAGCTATAGTGAATTTGTCAGCTTTCAGAGTTGAGGAATTGAACAAGAAAAATGAAGAAGCAAGGAGCACTCGAGATCATGGTCCACATTTAGTCTTTCTGGATCGGTTTGCATTTGGAAGTACGAACTTTGTCATAAAATTGGTTCTGAACATCTTCTTCCCTGCCTATTTAGCAGTGGTTTTCCAGTGCCTTTAGTTCTTTATAAATAATTTTTCCTAGGACAATGTAAAGTACAGAAGAAACTGAGCCAGAGCAATAGTGTAGTGGGTGGGGTGTTTGCTTTGATTACAGTTGAGTCGGGGTCAATCCCCAGCATCTCATATGGCCCCCTGAGCCCACCAGGGGTCAAAGCCAGGAGTTCCCCCTGTGCACAGTGGGTTCTGACCCCCCCAAAAAAAACCCCAAAAATTTAAGTACAGAAAAACGTGATTTATGTTACTGTGAAAAAAAACTTTTGAGAAGATTTTATTAAGGAAAAAAAAAGGTTTTGACTAAATTGAAATGTTTATTTAAAGTTTTGTCTAAAAAGAGATTATAAAACAGTTAAAACTCACCTGTTTAGGAGCCAGTCTAAAATGTTTCCCTTTTTTATGCTTCTGTAGCTGGCACTGTTGTGGTAAGAAACAAAACAAACAAACTAAAAAACCTCAATCTTTACAGAGTACTGTATTTTTCTGCATATAAGACGACTTTTGAAACAAAAAAAATAGTCAACCGAAAATCGGGGGTCGTTTTATACGCCGAGTATATCCCGAAAAATGTTTCAATATGCTGCTAGATGAAACAAAAAAAAAATCAGGCCACAGAGTTTCCAAATCTCTTTCTTGGGGGCTCCCAAACAGTACTCAGGAGATCTGGGGGCCACTTCTGGCAAAACCCAGCTAACCATGTTAGTGGTTCTAGGATCCTAGTGGTGCTAGGGTCCTAGGATGGGGTATTTGGTTCATGTAGTGGGGGAGATTAACTGACGCCACCAGGGAATTGCCAGAAAAGGTGCCTATGATAAGGGACCAATCACGGCAAGGCTGCTCGGACCGCCTCTCTAACTCAGCCAATCCAAGCAGGCTTTTGATGCATGCAAATTAGACAATGTTTTGGACCCGAATCTACACTGTGAAAAGCCTGCACAGATTGGCCAGAGTCAGAGAGGAAGTCTATGACAGTAGAACCTTTGAACCTTTGCTTGTTGTGATTGGCTCACTGTGGTACATACAGTTGCAGCACAGGAACGTTCTGTCTGATACAGCGAATATAGGCCTAAACTTATGTTTTAACTGCAAAATTAGGGGGTCGTCTTATACGGCGGAAAATACAGTATTTGATGAAACTGCACTTTGAAGGGTTTCTATTTGGAGTATGTTTGGTTTGTTGTTTTTATGTTGTTTGGCTCTGGTTTGATTTTAATTTTTGAATCACTTCTGGCTGGCTCAGGGGACCATATGAGATGCAGGGGATTGAACCCGGGTCAATTATGTGCAAGGCAAGATCCCCACCCATTATACTATACCTCTTCAACTCCAAAAGAGTTTCTTTTGAATCTGATACCAACAATAGCTAAAGTGTGATAAAGTTTCACCGGAACCTTGGAATGACTGGAGTTGGACGAACTGGTATGCCTGGAACCCAGAGTCTGTCTTATGCCAATAAACTTCTAGGGTGAGGCCTTTTTGTAATCAGGTCAAGGAGTTTTTCTCCATTTTCCCATTTTTCTGGACCTATGCAAACATCGGCGATTGCCACTATCACACCTTTACTATATTTATTTTTTTACTCTTATCCTTTAAGGAAAAAAAATACAACTTACTGAACTTAAAAACAAATAACTGTAGTAAAATGCCTGTCTCGAATACAGGCAGGGGATGGGAAGGGGGAGAGGGTAATGTTACACTGGTAAAGGGGGATGTTCTAGTTATGACTTTAACCCAAATATGATCATGTTACTTAAATAAAAAATATATTAAAAAAAAAAACAAAGAGTTTCTTTTGTTTTGGGGCCACACCCGTCAGTGCTCAGGGGTTATTCCAGGAGGACTATATGGGATGCCGGAAATTGAACCCGGGTATGTCCCAGGACGGTAACATGCAAGGCAAATACCCTACAACTGTGTTATCACTCCAGTCCCCACCAAAAGGGTTTCTTTTTAACAGCAGCTCTAATTTAGCTCTGTGAAAAGGGGAGCAAATTTCCCTGGGGGGTGTGACCACTGTATGGAAAAGGACAGTCACCAAGAAGGACTCCTATTCAGTTCTTTTTGACATCACCTTGTGCACAGTGTACAGAAGAGGGAAGACTCGCCCCTGTTTCTCTAGGGCAGGGATACTGTGGCTGCTGCTACTTTGACCTGCCTGTCCAGGGAAGGCAGTTTTCTAGGGCGCTCTTGTCATAGAATGTCATCTGTTCTCATTTTCTCTTCTGACACTTAGATTCTGGATTCTAGAAAATTTGAGAAGGGAAAGAACAGGAACAACAATGAAAGCAAGAATGACAGCAGTAGTTGACTTCCACCGCTCTCAAGCACACAAAGCAGTTGGACTTATGAGTCAGGGCTCTGGATTAAAGTCCAAAGAACACTGGCCGCTTTGTTGCATGTGTGTCCACGTGAGCCAGAGTCAGGAGAGGGCCAAAGAATGCCTGGGCTGCAGACTGATGTGCATGTGGGGTGAGGGCGGGGGTCTCTGTTTCTTGTCCCCTGCTCCACAGTGCTCCTTTCAGAGCTGTGGTAATCTGTGCTAGAAATGGGTAAGAAACTTGGCCTCAGCAGATCTTAGAGTGTTTATTTTATAGACAAGACCATGTTCTCCTTGGTACATAAAAATACCTACTCAAAATAAATTCAAGATTAACTAAAGTGTATTTATCCAACTTACCCTCTGTCTCATATAGGCACTTACTTAGTGGTTATTTATCATGTTTTGTTATTAAACATTTTCTCTTTTGGCAGTTCAGTGAATCAATTTGCAAGATGTGCTTTATTGGGAGTTTAGTGTAATTTGTTGGTACTTCCAGGCTGGATTTCTAGACAAAGATAAATGCAGGTAAAGGAGAAATAATTAATTCAACCTGAGACTGAGAGCAACAAGCCGCTTTTTCTTAAAAAGAGTAGCCCAATTTGTGCTTTTGTCATAGGTCATAGAAAAGTAGAGAAATTAATTTATAGCTATTAATGTAATCCCAGTTCAATAAAAAAAAAATCTCATACTTCCTTCAAATAATCTTTGTCTTTCTCTAGACCTGGCAGTTACCATGTTATACATGTATTTTAAAGGAATTTACTTGTTCATTTTGAAGATGTAAAGGACAGTGCTATCTTCATTGGCCGTCTCTGGTGTTTACTAGAGTGTTTGTAATCCCCAGGATACTTGGAAGCACAGATCCTTTCCTCAGAGAATAAGAGTTTGCAACCCATGTCTTGGTGATTTTCCCCCCCCCATTCCATTCCACACCTTCCCCCTTCCTTTTTTTTTTTTTTTAATGCCAGGATTCAGATATGGAACACCTAGCCCAGAAGGGACTGTTGTAATTGCTGCTAAAATAAACCCAGGATAAAATCTTTATCTGTTTTCAGAACAAGTGTGGATTAACAGTCTTATTTTATTTGTGCAATTTTATTTCTTCAACTTTATCCAGAAACTTTTTCTGGCACCTCTGTAGTCTTAGATTATTCCCAGCTCTGTAGGTGGGGGGGATTGGGGTGGGATGGGGTGGTGGTGGTTCCAGGTAGCATACCCAGATATAGAATCGTATGTGTTTCCTGAACATTGTTTGCTACCTAAATCTACTAGACACCTACCAACACTAAAAGAAAGGAAGAATAATGCAGGTTGATGCATCTGTAAACTCAGCTGTGGTTGACAATAGCATTTAACTCAGGGGTTTCAAACTCCATACAACATTTTGTGGCCCTGACCTAGAGGAATCTTTTTTTGTTTTGTTTTGTTTTGTTTTAGTTGTTTGGGTCACACCCCCCAATGTTCAAGGCTTACAACTGACTTTGCACTCAAGGATCACCCCAACTTTGCCTCCTGCGGCCCCCAGGTAAATTGAGTTTGAGACCCCTGATTTAACTTGTTTATGACTCCAGGACCATCAGTTACAGAGTGAGAAAAGAGTGTGGGCGCAGGAGGTAGGAGGAGTAGGCAAGAGTGGCAGGAGCAGGCAAGTTGACAGAGACCTCACCCTGTGCCTTCGTGCCCTCCCTGCAGCTGGGTGTTTTCATTGAAAGGCTACTCATGCTTTGCAAATTAATGTATACGCAGAAATAAAATTAAATTTCTCCCCACAAAAACACTCCAAGTTTTACTGGATATAATTGATTGTGGAAGGAGAAATAGATCATTTGGACCATTTGAAAGAACTTGTCAGTTTATTATCGCTGGAATAGAACCAGCGTCTAGACTTGGTCTTTGTGGTCCCTTTCCCCCCTTTTCTTTTTAAGCAGTGCCCTTTTATCCAGTCTTCCTAAATCATTCATGGCTGCTACTCTCACAATGGGCTAGAGGTCTCCTGGGATCTTCCATCAAAGGCACAGTGTTTGTGTCTCAGCCATTCTGGAGCGCTGATTCCTTTTTACATGGTGAGTGGCAGAGAATCCCGGTCAAAAGTTAGGCTACTTGGTGAGTGACTGATTAGACATACTAACAGTTAGATGATCAATGGTAAGATTTTTATGCTTGTTCTTGGTCCCCATCTTTTGGTGTACTTTGGTTTATAATTATTATAATTTAGGTAACAGGCTACAAATAGTGTTAATGTTTGTGGTCTCGGATAGAAAGTTAGCTCACTTATTCCAAAGTGCCCAAGACCCTACTAGATCCTTTGTTTCTAAGTAATTTAAACTTACAGGTAGATCCATCCATGCATCTTAACTTCCACACCAAGAAATTAGTTGTCATAGAGCCATATATAATACCTGTCCAGAACATTTCTGTATGTAAAGCATCAACACAAAGTAGTATTTTTTTTTTAATAAAGAGGTGCTTTTTTTTGTTTGTTTGTTTGTTTGGGGGCCACATCTGGCAATGCCCAGGGCTAACTCCTGGCTCTACGATTAGGAATGGTAGTTCTCAGGGGACCCAATGGGATGCCAGGAATGAAACTTGAGCTGGTTGAATGCAAGGCAAGCACCCTACCTACTGTATTATCTCTCTGGCAGTACCCAATAGATACTGTTTTGGGGTTTTTTTTTTTTTTTTGGTTTGTTTTTAAAAAGAACTATTTAAATTTTGGAGAAGCATATTAGAAATACATGCATATCATCTGATCTCAGGTAATACTGCAGTAACTCAATCAGTACTTTTTCATTCTCCTCATCTCATTTTGATTGCTTGTATTAGTTTAGTATTTACAATTATTTATTTGGAGAAAAACTACTCATACTTTCATTTCTAAACTAGATATTAGAAGCTAGAGTCTAGGTTTATGAATTGAAAGGTAAGTTCTTTGAATAAAATAAAAACAATTTTGGGGCCAGAGAAATAAAGCAGCGGCAGGGCGTTTGCCTTTCACATGGTTGATCAGGACGGACCACAGTTTGATCCTCTGCATCCCGTATGGTCCCCTAAACCAGAAGCAATTCCTTTTTTTTTTTTAATTTCTTTTTTTTCTTCTTTTTTTTTTTATTTAAACAACTTTATTACATACATGATTGTGTTTGGGTTTCAGTCTGTAAAGAACACCACCCATCACCAGTGCAACATTCCCATCACCAATGTCCCAAGTCTCCCTCCTCCCCACCCAACCCCCGCCTGTACTCTAGACAGGCTTTCTATTTCCCTCGTACATTCTCATTATTAGGATAATTCAAAACTTAGTTATTTCTCTAAATAAACTCATCTCTGTTTGTGGTGAGCTTCATGAGATAAGCTGTTACTTCCAGCTCTTTTCCTTTCGTGTCTGAAAGTTGTTATTGCAAGAATGTCTTTCATTTTTCTTAAAACCCATAGATGAGTGAGACCATTCTTCGTCTTTCTCTCTCTCTCTGACTTATTTCACTCAGCATAATAGATTCCATGTACATCCATGTATAGGAAAATTTCATGACTTCATCTCCCCTGACAGCTGCATAATATTCCATTGTGTATATGTACCACAGTTTCTTTAGCCATTCATCTGTTGAAGGGTATCTTGGTTGTTTCCAGAGTCTTGCTATGGAAATAGTGCTGCAATGAATATAGGTGTGAGGAAGGGGTTTTTGTATTGTATTTTTGTGTTCCTAGGGTATATTCCTAGGAGTGGTATAGCTGGGTTGTATGGGAGCTCGATTTCCAGTTTTTGGAGGAATCTCCAAATTGCTTTCCATAAAGGTTGAACTAGATGGCATTCCCACCAGCAGTGGATAAGAGCTCCTTTCTCTCTACATTCCCGCCAATACTGCTTGTTCTCATTCTTTGTGATGTGTGCCAATCTCTGGGCACTGTGAGGTGGTACCTCATAGTTGTTTTGATTTGCATCTCCCTGATGATTAGTGATGTGGAGCATTTTTTCATGTGTCTTTTGGTCATTTGTATTTCATCTTTGTCAAAGTGTCTGTCCATTTCTTCTCCCCATTTTTTGATGGGCTTAGATGTTTTTTTCTTGTAAATTTCTGTCAGTGCCTTGTATATTTTGGAGATTAGCCCCTTATCTGATGGGTATTGGGTGAATAGTTTCTCCCACTCAGTGGAGGGCCAGAAGCAATTTCTGGGCTCATAGCCAGGAGTAAGCCCTGAGTGCCACTGGGTGTGGCCCAAAAACAAATAAACAAATAAATATAATTTTCACAATACTTTAAGAGCTTGAATTATATAACTTAGGGATTCTAAATTTTTTTTTTGTTTTGGATTTTAGTTTTGGGACCACACTCAGCAATATTTGGGGGTTACTTCAGGCTCTGACCTCAGAAATTACTCCTGGCAAGCTCTGGGGACCATATGGGATGCTGGGGTTTGAACCCAGTTCTGCCACATGCAAGGCAAATACATACCAGGGGTCGCAAATGGCCCTTCATACAACATTTTGTGGCCCTGCCCTAGAGGAATCTTTTTTGTTTTGTTTTGTTTTAGCTGTTTGGGTCACACCCCCCAGTGTTCAAGGCTTACTACTGACTTTGCACTCAAGGATCACCCCGACTTTGCCTCCTGCGGCCCCCCCAGGTAAATTGAGTTTGAGACCCCTGCTATACACTGCTATCGCTCCAGCCCTCTGTTTTTATACTTAGAAAATTATTTTGTGACACAAGCAAATTACTTCACTGATATGTTTATTCATTTTTATTGAGTTTTAAATTATTTTATTTGAACTAGTTCTTTCTGTAAAGTTTCATCATTTTCAGTTATGATTAAGGGGGGTTTTGAAGCCTTCCCCCAGCTCTAGGGAGGGAAGGGCACAGGGTGTAGGGCGGGGGCAGATCCCGGCTTCCCGCTCTCTATCCATCCTCTCTTGAGCTGAAGGCTAGCTCTAGCTGGCATGGGGTTTGGGGAGACCCCATGTAGAAGGCCTTCTCCCTAACTTGGGTGCGCTGGGAGCCTTGATAGGCCCCCAGCCTTCCCCTTTTCTGCCCCCGGCCTCCAGGCCTTCTGGGGTGGCAGCCCAGGAGGCCAGAAATGGTGGGTCCTAACTTGGGGTGTGCTGAGTTTTGCTCGGTTGCACTAAGTTTGTCACTGGCAATTTCTGACCAGTCTACATATAGAAAACACTGCATGTATTAAGTGTAGTCCTTATCCTTATGTTAAGTATCCAGAATGTCCATTTTGTATTCTGACCTTTCCCACACCCCTATAAAGCTTATTTTTACTCCTTAACTCTCTCACCCCCCCAAACATCACTAACCCACATTACTCTTTTTAACTTCAGTACTGCACAATCCTAATCACAGACCAAAGCCGTGCATTGTGTGTAACAACCCCAAACTGTTTCAAAAGACATAAAATGGACACATATTTCTTTCGAATATTTTGTATTTTTTTTCTGACAGCTATAAGTCTTACTAAATATTCCCTTATACGGTGATGATTCTAACCACTTTTTATCTTCTCTTTATGAGCTGTTCAACAAGGAATTTTGGTGAAAGAGTCCCCCAGTTTAATGCTTATGATTGAACCATGTCATGGGGATTGTTAGACTTGTTCTTACGGCCCCCATATGTGCCTATAACACCACGTGGCATTGCTCCTTTTTTGCATAGGCACATTAAAATGGGAAAATACTATACATACAAATAAGATCCTATCTAATAGAGACTGGAACACACAAATCTTGTAGTGCAAAGGGACTTTACACCCTGAACATTGACATAACGACCTGGCACAGGCCTCAGAAGAAAGGGTATTTTCCATTCACCCCTGAACCTGGGAAGCCATCCACGAAACATCCAGGTTTGTCTATAACATTACCTGGAAGCAATCCTCTACCACGGAAGACCCTACCACTGCTCAGACATCGACCTGCTCAAGAGACTTCCCTTAACACTGAGAAGATTTAACAACAACAACGACCTTCTTACAGGGCAGGGCTTCCTGCATTACCCTTTAATTGTGAGGTGAAACGAGAGGACGCTCCACACCCTGACTTCAATGTAGGATATGCAGATTTCAGGATCTTTAATACAGAAACATGATACCAACAACAGAGACTGTGTGAAAAATTAAAGTGTGTTGGCACTACAGACAATGTCTTGGATTGAACAATCTAGCTTGCCTGGAGCCTAGAGTTGGTCTTATGCCAGGAAACTTCAGGGGTAGGGTCTCTTTGTATTTAGGCCAAGCTTATTCCTTTCCATGCCCCTCATATTTTGGTGGGCCTATGCAAACAACAATTGCCACTCTAACACTGTTTTTACTGTGCTCCTTTGACTCTAATCCTTAAAGAAAAAAACACTTAAAATTTGAGGTTAAGTTAAGCTAATATGCATGTACATGGAAATGTAAAAAATACTATGCCTCTAATGTTTAAGGAGTTACGTAAGTTTTATGGCTTTAGATTGCCTTGTGTGCTGTTAAGAAATATTATAATGTGTTATAATCTGGGTACTTGAGGGACAAACAATTGTACATGGATTCTGTCTTACTTATCTTAATGTTCTTTGGCTGAAATTTCAAAGTTAAGATATCAACAAGGGGACTTCTTCTGACAATTATGTTATGGGTGATTGTCCTTCCACTGTAACTTTACCTTGTCCTCTTTCTTTGCATCTTTGTTCTCATAATTAAAAATTAAAAAAAGTGGGGGTTGGTGGTGATTTTTTTTTTTATCATTGATTTGTTTTGATCTTTAGCCCATTTTGATTGGTAAAAGGCAAAGGGACCTCAATAATTCAACTTTCCGCTAGAGAGCGTTTTACCTACTGGTAAACTTTTTGCCTACAGGTATAAAGGTCTAGAGAGACTCATCTAATGTGCGAAGTGGAGGTGCCAGCACATCTTCCAGGGTCTCAGTATTTGTTCTAGAGTATGTATTTCTGGGTCTTGAGGAGGGTCAGTTCTGTCCCATCTCAATTTACATGATATACCGCCTGTCCAGGCAGTCACAATCTGCCTCTACTATTGTCACTTAGCCACTGTTCTCTTCAGAAAATCCTATTCCTAGGATCCTATTCCCAGGACCAGAGAGATAGTACAGGGGTAATGCCGTGCACAGCTGGGCCCACTTCCTTTTTGGCACCACATTTGAACTCTTCTGCTGGATGTGGCCCCAAAATCAAAGCTAAAATAAATAAATAAGGGGCCGGGCGGTGGCGCTAAAGGTAAGGTGCCTGCCTTGCCTGCGCTAACCTTGGACGGACCGCGGTTCGATCCCCCGGTGTCCCATATGGTCCCCCAAGCCAGGAGCAAACTTCTGAGCACATAGCCAGGAGTAACCCCTGAGCGTTACCGGGTGTGGCCCAAAAACCAAAAAAAAAAAAAAAAAAAAATAAATAAATAAATAAATAAATAAATAAATAAATAAATGAGTAAAATTGCTTAAATTCCAGTCTCCTGACCATTTTTCCACTGCAACTTCCTGGGGGCTGCGAGGGAAAGAGTTTCTGATTGGTTGATTGGAGGTGGCATTGATAAATATGTTGTTATTGTTATTGATAAGTTATGATAAATAGCACTTTTTCTATAGTGTGATACTATATCTGAAACATATTGTTCTGTGAGGTTGTGTGGAGTTTTAGAAATGTGAGAAAACATTCTGCTTTTAGAATATAGAAGATTGATCATTCTCGAAATGGTATTTTTGGGTTTGGGGGACCGCCCCTGGCAATACTCAGGAATCACTCTGTCTCTGTACTCAGGAGTTATTCCTAGTGGGCTCAGGAACTCAAGAGATGCTGAGGTTGAACCCAGGGTGGCTGTATGCAAAGCAAGCACTCTACCTACGATACTATTTTTCTGGTCCTTCAAATAATATTCTGAGAAGTCCCAAAACAAAATAAACTTTTGGGCAGATTTCTATTTCATAGTTTTAAAGATGCCATGAAATGAAGATATCTGTGCTCATTTCACAAATATTGCTTGTATGTATGTCTTTTTCCAGAAATATTCTAAAATGGGGAGATCAAATAGGAATAAAGCCTAGTTCCAGCCTCTGAGAAGCCACTTTCTTCTTTTCAAAAAGAAACTAGAAATAATTGGACTTGAGCGATAGTACAATAGGTAGAGAATACTCTGGTCTTTGGAGCCCTGTCAGGATTAAGTCCTGAACACTGTTGGATGTGGCCCTAAAAGAATAACTAGAATTGAGCTTCCACATGACCCATCAGTTCTAGTTTTTTGATATCTACCCTAAGGGCCCCAATTTTTTATTTAGAAAAGACATCTGCACTGTGTTTATTGTAGCACTATTCACAATAGCCAAAATCTGGGAGTAGCCAGCCAGCTGTCCAAAAAGAGATGAACGATTAAAAAAAAACCATGGTAAATATGCCCAATGGGACACTACTGAAATCATGCATTTTGCTCCCATGTGGCTGGAACTAGAGACCATGCTGAGTGAATAGAGCTAGAGGGAGAGGAACAGATCTCAGAATGATCTCTCTCATGTGGGATATAAAGAAATGTGATAGGAATTCAGTTTGGGGGAGACAGGGGAATATAACTGGAGGTGCTACTTGGACTTGGAGGTGGAGGAAAGTTGAGGAGGAAGAGAAAGTCTTCTAGGGAAGGCTGCCTGGGTCTAGCTGCCCCTTTCCCATACATGTAGTGCTATTGCTCCATCTTTCCAGTTAAGGTTTTTTTGAACAGTAACTAGCTTCCTGGCCATAGTGAATAAACTCAAACTCATCCTTTATCAGTCTCTTTACTCCTGGGAACATCGTTGTGGAACTTAGGAAGATTTTTGAAGTTAGTCTCACTTTTATTTGTGGAGCTTTCCCTTCTTCTGTCTGATTCTTCTTCTTC
Source organism: Suncus etruscus (assembly GCF_024139225.1). NCBI lineage: Eukaryota > Metazoa > Chordata > Mammalia > Eulipotyphla > Soricidae > Suncus > Suncus etruscus. The sequence continues at coordinate 76,496,231 of NC_064863.1, forward strand.
CTCCTCTTCCTCCTCCTTTCTTCTTCTTCTTCTTCTTCTTCTTCTTCTTCTTCTCCTCCTCCTCCTCCTTCTCTTCCTCCTCCTCCTCGTTCTTCTCCTCCTTCTCCTTCTCTTCTTTCTGATTCTTCTTCTCCTCCTCCTCATCTGATTCTTCCTCTTCTTCCTCTTCCTCCTCCCTTTCCTCCTACCCTCCTCCCCCCTCCTCTTCCCTCTTCCTCTTCTTCCCTCTTTCTCCCTCTTCCTAACTGAAAACAGGCTTCAGTTAGCTGAGCTGATGTGGAAATAATTTCACAATATATGTAAATCAGACTGCTGTATGAGAGAGAGAGAGAGAGAGAGAGAGAGGGGAGAGGAGAGGAGAGAGAGAGAGAGAGAGAGAGAGAGAGAGAGAGAGAGAGAGAGAGAGAGAGAAGAGAAGAGAGAAGAGAGAAAGAAAGAAAGAAAAAGAAAAAGAAGCCAGTTATTTAATAAAACCTACAGGAGAAGAAACTACCAGGGAATTTGCAATTTGCTACATGTTGAATTTTTTCACCTTTATAAAGCTTTTAAAGCGTTGGTTGAGGTGTCTATTCCCTAGTGTGGGGGCCCACATCTCTTAACTTTAGTGTCTGCATACTCATTCTGGTCGTCCCCTTCTCTTACCCAGGGTTTCTGTACTTGTACTTGGGGTCTACATCCTTTAGCCAAGTTGACCACACTCATGATTGGGGTCTGTACCCTTTAGCCACAGTGCCCTCACTCCTACCAGATTGCCATCGGGCATTACTGTGGCAGACACTTGCAGAGCTCACTCCTGGTAATTAGACTTGCATATCTTCCTGGGGTGCCCACATTCAGCTTTGGAGTTTGTGGCTTTGTGGCAGATGCTTTTGACATTGTCACTTGAGGTCCTGAGACCTTTTCCTTTTTGACTTTCTGTGTCAATCACAGTCTGCATTTGGTGGGTACATTCAGAACAGTAGCTTTTCCCCCTTTGACCAACTCAATGCTGGTGTTTGTGATATGATGACAGCAAGAACAGATAGAGTTGGCTATAATGGCAGTACACTGTGTATTTGGTGAGTGGGTGCTTCTGCTTTCCTTGATGGAATAGAATAATCATCTGCAGGTCCTGTGGCAAAACTGACCCCTGTGGGTGAGGTGGTCCATAATTTTGAGGCTTAGAGCTGGGTAGGACAGGACCTGCAGATGAGCATTTCAGAGTCATGCTCCAGCCGTCTATCATGGTTCCTGGATGAAGTATTTCCTGAAGAGCCACAGCTTGACCTGAGTTGTGCTGACAGAGGCCTTAAGTGAGTAAAAGGAAGGGGCGAACTCCCAGCTGTAGGCCCACGTAGAGAGCCCTGTACTGAGGACTGCTTTGTGAGGCCTTCCGGAAAGCAGCTTACTGAAAAGTGTTAGCATAGCAAGGTCGCCATTGCCCAGCAGCTGCCCTTCCAAGTCTCTCCTACCTCCCAGAACCCTGTAGGATGGTACTTTTCCTGTCCTCGTGGGCCTCTGTCCCATGAGGGTCTGGAACTAGCAACTACTCCTTGTTCCTCTGTTAAGTGGGGTCGAAATTCTCCTGCTATGGATACTTGTGTGCTGCTGCTGATAGAATGGTCAGGAGTCAAAAGATATGGAGTCAAAATCTCTGAGGCTGCCACGATGGTTCAGCCCACCCCCCACCCCTACACAGGCTCTCAGCAGGCCCATCTTCTAGGGGCTTTTTTTTTTTTGGGGGGGGGGGGTCCATATATATTGTCTTTAAGCTACTGTGTAAATGGTCTTTCAGCTTCCTTACACGTTGTTGCTGAACCTTGCTCGTTTTCCATTATTGACTGGGAGATCTTTTTCTGTGCTATCTACCCAAGTGTTTGGAATGGAATCATTGCTCCCAGGTGAAACATTTCCATTCCTAGCATAGGCTGCTAGGAGAATTCACAGTAAAAAATATCAGCTAATGTAGGGAGCTGTGGCTTTCTTTTGAAATTTAAATTCTAAATAAATTTGGAAATGATGGCCAATAAAGTAAGTCATGACTCTTATTATGCATAAGATACTTTCGGTTCATTCCTATTGATTATATCATGTTATAAAACAAATAGGAAATTTTGGCGATTATCAAATATCTTAACCAACTATTGACTAGTTAAGTCTTGTTATTCTGAAGTTGTAGCTTTCTAACCTGAGAGAAAATGGTCAAATCTTTGTTTGTCTTCATTCTAACCTGCTTCATAATATTTTCTTTGATTGCTTGATATTTTGATCAAATTCCCAGTACTTATTTCAGCAGCATAGAATGGAAGAGAATTATTTACAGGTCCAGAAGCATTGATTTCTCTCTGACATGTCTTTACAGTGCTTGATTACTAATGTTCACATGGTTTTTAGGCATTCCATACAAGTTTTGAAAAGCAAAAAGAAAATTGGTAAAGTTGTTGCTCTGCACAGTGCCAACAAGCAGGTTTGATCAAAGCGGACAAAACAAGGGTTACCTTTTCTTGAATTAATTTGGAGCCACTGCTCCAAAAGGAATAGCAATACTGTTTTCAAGATTTGATATGCATGGGGCTGGAGCGGTGGCACTAGAGGTAAGGCTTTTTGCCTTGCAAGCACTAGCCTAGGACGAACCATGGTTCGATCCCCCCCCTCGTCCCATATGGTTTCCCCAAGCCAGGAGCGATTTCTGAGCGCATAGCCAGGAGTAACCCCTGAGCGTCAACGGGTGTGGTCCAAAAACAAAACAAAACGAAAAAAAGATTTTATATGCTATAAAAACAGTCCCAGACCCTGGGATCTGACTTAAGATTTTGAGCACATTTAGGGTATGTTGGCACCTGGGTTAGATTCCCTCATCTCTACTTCTAGTCTTTCAACCCACACCAGATGCACTGCTGGATGTACTCCAACCATGCTCCAAAAAAACCCACTCTCAGGCAGGTCAAATCCTGTTGCGTTTGGCATATGTTTTCAAGTTTGCCCAGAATGTTGTGGGGATGCCTTGCTGACTGACTTCTCTCCTTGGGGATACTGGATTGAGGGGATCAGAGGCCAGTAAGCTTGACCTCTGAGGTCTAGAGTCAGTGACCCAGTCCTTTCTTGGCACTCAGAGCTGTAAAGAGTTGGCAGAGGGCTCTAAACTTACTACAGCCAAGAGCACCTGTGTGGAGTTTGGGTATACTGGCTTTTGAAATGACAACACCACTTTGTGGGATTTAGTTGTTTTCTGTAATGAAGGAAGAGAAGTGTACAAAATAAAATTCAAGTGTCATGATTCAATGAAGATTCTGTAATGTCATTCCTTAGGGCCCTGCGGTAGTGGTGAAATGGGTGAGAAAGAGATAACCTGTGGGCTGCCATTGGATAAACCTCGGTCTCTTTGGGGAAGAGTGTGCATGTCTGCATGTGTGAACTTCCGTATATACAGCCTACCGTATATGAGGTGAAGGGTGGCTTGGGACAGTTAACTTTTCAAATGAATTTTTGGTAAGTTTAAAGATTCAGAAAATAAAACACTGAATAAGTTTGCCTCCTTGTGGGCAGCTAAAGTATCTGGGCTCATTATGGACAGATGTTGGTTTTTATTTGTTTCCGCTTTTGTTGTCTGTTCTTCCCTTTGATTTGCTGGTGTTCTAATCATCTTTAACACATACGGTTTCTATAATTAGTTTGCCTTTAATTCTAGCAGAACCTTTTATACCACAATTAAGTCAGTGTAGTCACTAGGTTTTTTTTTTATTTCATTCAGAAGCAGGAAGGGTGGGCCGTAAAGTGATTATACTTTGGAGGGTGTTCCTCTGCTTAGTACTGGAAGCGAATATAGTCTCTAATTACCTTGTGTGAGCTAATCTTTTTTGCTCTCCCTTTCAGCTGACCTACTCCAATGAAGTGCATTGTGTTGAAGAAATTTTGAAGGTGAGTTCTTTGTCACTGCCCTTCCCTCAAAGGCAGATTCTGTGGGCAGCCAGCATAAGTAGTGGCAAACCCCTTTTAATGGAGACTCTCTCTGAGGGCAAAATAAAGGACAGAGAGAGTTCTTGGGATGTTACAGAATTCTCTAACAGATGTTAATAAAACATCCTGCAAAATTATTTGACCAGAGCATGAAGCCACCTCAAGTTTATTTTCTGGTTGACATCCATGTCCTAGTCAGGTGACTCCTTCCATTGATGCAGTAAAGGAGGCCCAGGGGTCAGTCACAGACTGCATCCCTCAGTGTTGTGGAGATGATACCTTATAAATGGCCTCATATTTAGTGAGATCAGGAGTATTTGATTTGAAGGGATAGGAAGTAAATGGGTTGACCTGCCTAGAAAGATTGGTTGTTGAAAACACTTTTGAGATGCTGTGAACAATATGTTGTTACAAATAATGTCAAATTGTTACCTATTTGTTTTGCTTTTCTTGCACAAGAATGGCAATTCTTCTAGAATTTAGTTTCATGGAGAAAAATCTCTCATGGCACGTGAATCAGCAATGCGTTTTTTTGCTTTTGGGACCTGTCCAATGCCAATTCTGGCTCCTGGCTTAGTGTTTAGAGATCCTGGCATTGCTGGAGGATCATAATGTGGTATAGCGGTTGGCAGTTTGCAAGGCAAGCACCTTGTCTCCTGCACTTCCTCTCCAAAACCTGGCTGGTTATGGTGGTGGTTCTTTCTTCTCCGCCTCCCTCTTTCCCTTCCTCCCTTACCCCCTTCCTTCCTTCCCATATTTAATTACCAGAAATTCAAGAGCCCAATTTAATACTCAAAAACAATTCTAGTGCAGGGTTTATTTCTGTTTCCTCCTTTGTGACACTTTTTTTTTTTAATCTGTCAATTGTTTGATTTATATTTTACTACAAAGCCTTTAGGAAAAAGCTGAGAACACATATCACACGTTTCCTATCTAATGGAGATGCTCTCCTCTTTTTTTCCCCTAAAATATACACTCTCCCGTATTTTGTTTTCATGATGGAATCCTGAGGTAGCATTTAAAACCCTGTTTAATTCAGTATGTTTATTTCCCTCTCTTTAATGAAGTTTTTTGTTTTGTTTTGTTTTTGTTTTTGTTTTTTTTTGTTTTGAGGGGTCACACCCAGCAGCACTCAGGGGTTACTCCTGGCTCTATGCTCAGAAATCGCTCCTGGCACGCTCAGGGGACCATATAGGATGTCGGGATTCGAACCACCGACCTTCTGCATGCAAGGCAAATGCCTTATCTCCATGCTATTTCTCCGGCCCCTTTAATGAAGTTTTTGACAAAAGTTGCCGAAACTTTCTTTCCCTAAGAAAAACATAATTTGTAAGGAAACAACTTTGTATTGCTAAAGATGAAAATTTTTGTTACCTAGCAACTTAAGAATAATAAAAAAGAAGTTAACTTTTTTTTTTTGCTGGTGATGCTCAGGACTTACTCTCTCGGCTATATGCTCAGAAATAGCTCCTGGCTTGGGAGCCCATATGGGACGCCTGGGAATTGAACTGCAGTTCGTCCTAGGTTCATGCGTGCAAGGCAAATGCCCTACTGCTTGTGCCACCGTTCCAGCTCCAAAAGAAGTTATCTTGATCAAACTTTTTTTTTCCTTCAGTTTTTGGGTCACACCCGGCAGCGCTCAGGAGTTCCTTCTGGCTCTACGCTCAGAAATCGCTCCTGGCAGGCTCGGGGGACCATATGGGACACTGGGATTCAAACTACTGACCTTCTGCATACAAGGCGAATGCCTTTACCTCCATGCTATCTCTCCAGGCCCCTTGATCAAACTTTTGTTTTGGTTTTGTTTTTGGGTCACACCTAGCAGTGCTCAAGGGTTACTCCTGACTCTGTGCTCAGAAATTGCTCCTGGCTGGTTCAGGGGACCATTTGGGGTGCCAGGATTCGAACCACCCACCATCAGTACTGGATCGGATACATGCAAGGCAAACACACTACCACTGTGCTGCCTCTCCGGCCCCCTTGATCAAACTTTTGTTTCATTCTTTCCCTCTCGTATTTCTGAAATTTTTTTGGTATAAGTCATAGAAATAACAAACAACTTAGTTATAAAATACAGCTTTAGCATTTTCTTCTGAAACGGTTGTTCTGTACTTGTTTCCAAAGTAAATGGAAACACATAAATTTGTTGTCTTCTGGTTGTATCAAATGCCTCACTTAGATTTTGATGGATGGGTATTTAACACCTAGCTTGTAGAATCCTTTATTGACACAGATATTACAGTATCAGACAGGCATGGGAGAAAGAGTTGGTGCTGGGGATTGCATACGTATCTGCTGCATGCAAGGCATGCTAGTTCATTATTTTTTCATATTTATTTTATTTAAAGAACATGTATTACAAAGTTAACTGTACTGCATTTGTTTCCAGATAAATGAGAACAAAAATTATTTTAAAAAGAATAAAAAAGATGGGACTGGAATGATAGCACAGTGGTGGGGCATTTTCCTTGCACGTGGCTGACTCAGGACAGAACTGCGTTCAATCCTCAGCATCCCTTATGGTCCTCTAAGCCAGGAGCAGTTTGAGTGCATTGCCAGGTGTAAGCCCTGTCACCGGGTGTGGCCCAAAAACCCAAAAAGAAAAGAAAAGAATAGAAAAGGAAATGAAGAGAAGAAAGGGGAGGGGAAAAAATGAAGTATAGAGACAAGAAATTTTTGAAAATTACTATATCTCCAATGAGGTTATTAAGTTATTGGCAGAGGATTTAGTAAGCTCTTGCTGTTAATTGACCATTCTGTTATTTCATTTGTTTCTGAACATTAAATGATTTCAGTTACACAGTGGCATCTAAATTGGTGTGTTCCCATTGGGATGACACCAATTTGTGAAAGTTTATGAAACAAAAATGCAGTCGCACAGTTCAATAATTCAAAGCACTATTACTGATACTGAGGCTTTTATAGGAGGTATTTTTTAGCTGCTGGATCTCCCGGAAATATGAGAAGGGAGGGCAGAGAGAGGGGCATCCCTCACTCCAAAAATGCCTTGTGATATCAACCCAAATACCAATATACCTGGAGTTGGTCAGAATGGTGACTCTGCAGAGAGTTATATAAGAGTGGTGAATCAGGGCCATAGGCAAAATGGCAATTATGGGTGTTGGGTGCAATAGCTTCCACAGCATGTCTGTGTGTGTGTGTGTGTGTGTGTGTGTGTGTGTGTGTGTGTGTGTGTGTGTGTGTGTGTGTGTGTGTGTGTGTGTGTGTGTAGAACCTGGTCTGTCTTGTGTTCTCAAGATTCTTGAGAATAGATTGAGTCTATAGAGCTGCCCCAGTGCAGACATGAAGACTGCATTTTCACACTTGTGCTATTTCTTTAGCACCAGATGAGCCTTTTTACTTGGATAGATTTTTCTCCCCACCTACCCAGCCAAAAGCATTTTAATGGTTTCTTGCTCTCCTGGAAATGCTCGAAAACAAATATTGATACAACAAAAAGTTGTTATTTTCTTTGGAAATAATAAATTGGGAAAGCGAACAGCAGGGACCAGTGCACCGAGGGCATGAGTCTATACATTCCCTTCTCATCTTTAGCCTAGGATAATGCAGATATTCTCATTTTTCTTAGATCTCAATTGCTTGATCAGCAAAATAAAGGCACTGGTCCAATTAGTCTTTCTAGGTCTCTCGTCATTCTTCATACTTTTCCATCTGATTCTTTTTCTTATCTGTATATCAGTTTATAGTTTGTCAGAAATGCAAGGGCCAGAGTGATGCATAGTGCTAAGGCGTTTGCCTTGTATGCAGCTGACCTGGGATGGACCCCTGACAATCCATATGGTTTCCCCAAGCCTGCCAGGAGCGACTTCTGCCCACAGAGCCAGGAGTAACCCCAGAGCATTGCTGGGCATGGCTCCCCCAAAAAAAGTTTGTCAGAAATACAGAAACAGTCTTTCTTATGAGCAATAGAGACTGTAAAAGGTTCTCTATGAGATAAAATCTATAGAGAATCTGTCATAGAGAAAAATTTGCCATTTTCTGGGCAGATAGTATGCTAGATACATATTTTGATTGTTTCAGGGCTTACTCCTGGCTCTGTGCTCAGGACTCACTCCTGATGGAACTCGGGGGATCCCAAGCAGGGGGAGAGAGAGGGAAGGGGAGAGGGAGATTCTTCAACCTTTCTGCAAATGGAGAGCAGTGGAGCCTGCTCTGCATCCCTGTCTGGCACCTGCAGTTAGGGCAAGGCCCACAGCCAGTGGTTTTCCACCTTACTACACCTGCAGGCTGTACCAAAGTCTTCAGAACAGCTACTGAAGAGCACTGTGATATAGATGATGGTTAAGATGGTGAGATTTTTGGCATCTTTTTTACCATATCTGTCCAGGGACTCAGGAAGTAGGAAGTATGTAAATTGTTGCATATGACTGATAGACCGCTGAGGGCCTCAGAGAATGCATGCACTCTGCAGTTGCCTAATTGCCTAGCTGGATGAGCCAGAAGCACTGAGAGAACAAAGGATGTTGTCTGGGGGGTGCTCAGTGCCTTAAATCACGGATACTCTGGGTTTGTACTTCCTGTCACTTTGAATAGACCAATGCCTGACAGTCTAGGGAAAAAGAACAGTGGATCTACAGTGGTGCAGAACTGAGATTTAAAAACTAGACTTAATTCAAAGTGATGATGCCTTTGGTTTTTTTGAGTGCAGCCGGTTCCCACTTATCTAAGCAACAAGGGAAATCTAGATAGAAAGATATTCGTGCCAGAGTCACTGAGAATTCAGGGCTGGGGTGTCAAGCACAACTCAGACAGACTGGTGAAATGGAGTTATGAGTTAGTTCCAGGTACATACCTTTAGGCCATATCTCCATTTCCTGAAAGAGAACACTCCAGTTTCCTTCTTCCAACAGAACCAGAAAAGGAATGAGGGGTCGATGTGAGGTGCACTATGAGGAAAGGTGAGAAAGACAGGCCCAAGCCAGGGTGCACTTTGGTGCTGGTGGTGGGTGGCAAGGAAGGTCAGTGTTACAGAAACCACTAATCACAGCACACAACACATTGCAATGGCAAGAAATGTGGCCTGTGTTGAGCTACATTTTGTCAGGTCTGTAACTATTTTATTTTGATTTTTGATCTGTATCTGGCAGCCCCGTTGGCCACATTTAAGTCAAGAGAGCCCTTTCCACTGTAATATCCAGCCATATAAACCATTTTCTACATTGTTCTTTCTTGTTTTGGGGCCATACCTGGCATTGCTATGAATGTATTCCCAATTCTGTACTCAGTCATTACTCCTATTGGGGCTCAGAGGGGCTGTGCCTGAAATCAGACTGGGTTGGCTGCATGCAAGGCATGCCTTTCCCCTTTTCCATCTCTCCAGTCTATCCGCTGGATTCTTTCTCTCTGGAAAGCCATGATCTGTGGTCTCTTAGCCATTGGCTTCCAGGGGGACCTGGTCCAGTATTTTGGGTCTTGGTTTTCTCGTCTCTATAACTAACAGTATGTAGGGAGTAATTTATCTTTAAAACCTTTGCATTTCTTCAAAATGGAAAATGGGTTAGAGCAAACTCAGAGGATTGAACAAAGGCTTGACATTGCTGGAAGCCTGGAAACCATCCTCAGCACCACATGGCTCTCTCCTTTAGTTAGTGGTTTTCTTTTCTTTTCTTTTCTTTTCTTTTCTTTCTTTCTTTCTTTCTTTCTTTCTTTCTTCTTTCTTTCTTTCTTTTCTCTTTCTTTTTTCTTTTCTTTCTTTCTTTCTTTCTTTCTTCTTTCTTTTCTTCTTTCTTTCTTTCTTTCTTTTTTCTTTCTCTTTCTTTCTTTCTTTCTTTCTTTCTTTCTTTCTTTCTTTTCTTTCTTTCTTTCTTTCTTTCTTTCTTTCTTTCTTTCTTTCTTTCTTTCTTTCTTTCTTCTTTCTTCTTTCTTTCTTTCTTTCTTCTTTCTTTCTTTCTTTCTTTCTTTCTTTCTTTCTTTCTTTCTTTTCTTTCTTTCTTTCTTTCTTTCTTTCTTTCTTTCTTTCTTCTCTTTTTCTTTCTTTCTTCTTTCTTTCTTTCTTCTTTCTTTCTCATCTTTCTTTTCATGATGGTAGGGTAAAAGTAGAATGAAATGTAATTCATTAATGGGATTACAAAAATCAAAAGTCAAGATAAAAAAATACTACAGATTTAGGGGTCTGAGAGATAGAACAGCGGTAGGGCATTTGCCTTGGATGTGGTCAACTCAGGACAGACCCAGGTTCCATCCCTGGCATCCCATATGGTCACCAGAGCCTGCCAGGAGAAAATGTTTGAGCCAGAGCCAGGAGTAACTCCTGAATGCCACTGGTTATGACCCAAAAACCAACCAAAAAAAAAAAAAAAAAAAAACACTATAGATTTCTGGGGCCAAAGCAATAGCATAGTGGGTAGGGTATTTGCCTTGAATTCAGCTGACCTGGGTTTAATGCCTGGCATCCCAAATAGTCCCCTGAGCCTGCCAGGAGTGATTCCTGAGTGCAGAGCCAGGAATAACCCCTGAGCACCGCTGGTATGGCCCCATCCCTCCACTCCCACCCCCCAGATAATTACAGATTTCAGAAATTCCATGAAAATCAAGAGGATAGAAACTTTCTTTTCATGGAAATGGTAGGTATGATTTTAAGGCCCTCTCATCCAGAACAGATCTTATATACTAATAGTGTGTGCATCAGGGAAGGGTCAAGTCCATTAAAATTCTCCCAAGCGGAACAAGTGACCTGAATTACTTGTTTGCTTAAGTCAAACAGGAAAAGCTGTTCTTCCTTTGAACTTAAATAATATCCAGGAAATGTGATAAAGAAGTTGAGCTAGAAGAAAGCATTGAGCAGAAGACTTGGTTTTCAGTTCCCTAAGTCCTGGTAATACTTCTTCCGTTGGATTAGCTTTCAAGTTCAATGTTAAAGCCGTTCATGTTCTGTCAGCACCCCTCTTTTTAATCTCTGAACAGACTTCTGTTTTCTGAGTGGGAGATTTTGAGTTTTTCAGCATAGTACAGTGGTAGTGAGTTGCGTGTTTATCTTAAATAAATAGTAACGTGACTTTGCATTTTATTTAGCCACTAGTCAAATCTGCACTGGCTTCAGAGTGAAACACTAATAAATGCTATACCCATTTACTTTTTTTTTTTTCTTTCTTATTTCCAGGAAATGACCCACTCATGGCCTCCTCCTTTGACAGCAATACACACGCCTAGTACAGCTGAGCCCTCTAAATTCCCTTTTCCTACAAAGGTAATTTCTTACAAGAACAGTTGGCTTCGTTGCACAACCAGTGGAGAGTCTGGAGTGTTGCACTGGGTCTGATGACTCAAGTAAATACTTGTTGAAAACTTTGGGGGGTTAGAGTTAAAAGTTTTTAGGGGCCGGGCGGTGGCGCTAGAGGTAAGGTGCCTGCCTTGCCTGCGCTAGCCTAGGACGGACCGCGGTTCCATCCCCCGGCGTCCCATATGGGTCCCCACAAGCCAGGAGCAACTTCTGAGCGCATAGCCAGGAGGTAACTTCCTGAGCATCACCGGGTGTGGCCCAAAACCAAAAAAAAAAATAAGAAAAAAAAAATTAAAAAGTTAAAGTTTAGGTTCATTTAGATTCTATCGTACTTTGTGATTATTATATATGTTCCTATATATTGTTGCTTGGAGCTACACCCAGAAGTGCTCAGAAGTTACTCTTGCAGGCTTGGGGGACCATATAGGGATGCTGGGATCGAACCCAGGTTGGTCACTTGTAAGGCAATGCCCTACCCACTGTGCTATCCCTCTAGCTCCCTACTTTATGCTGTTTGAAAAATTTTGTCGTTTCAAATGATGGTCAACAAGATTTTTTTTTTAATCAAGAAGTTTCATTTAAAACTGGAGTGGGGGGAAAGAAGGTAACACATTTGAGAGAGAAGGCAGAGAAGGCAGCCCTAGAGGAAAGAGAGAACCCCATAAAGTAAAAGGAAAATCTGGATTAGAACGCCTTGGAATAAGGATGCAGTTATTCCCAAGTGCAGTGCATGAATATTTGGTATTTATTGGCCTTTGTAACTTGTAAAGCATACAGAGCTTTCCATGTCAGTCCTCTCATCTATTTGAGGAAAATGGGTAAAAGGGAACCACAAAATGAGGTAGTTCAGAGAATTTGGGTTGGGCGAGAGAGACAGTGGGTATGACAGTTTTCCTTGCACCTATTGGCCAGGATTGGGTGAGCCCAACTTTCTTCTCATAGCCCTGATCTTTTTTCTTTCTTTAAAAATTTTTATTATAGGGACTAGAGTAGTAGTACAGTGGTAGGGTGTTTGCCTTGCACGTGGCTGACCCAGGTTCGATCCTGGGCATTCCATATGGTCCCCCAAGCCTGCCAGGAGCGATTTCTGAGTGCAGAGCCAGGAGTAATCCCTGAGCACCACCGGGTGTTGCTCCCCCCCAAAAATTTTATTATAGTTCATCTGGCTTCTGGCTTCCTCTTTGATTCTAGAGACTAGCTCTTGCCAGATATGGGGTTTGGGGAGGCCCCATACCAGAGCCCTTCTCCCTAGCCTGGGGAGTGCTGGGAGGCTTGGCAGGCCCCCAGCCGTCCTTGTCTTTTTCCCTTGACTCCAGGCCTTCCCTGGGTGCCAGCTCAGATGGCCAGAAGTGGGTTCAGGTGGACTCTTAGTGGTCCTCAGGCTTCCCCCCTACCTCTCCCTACACTAATGGGAATGCGCTTTGGGAGGAGGGCGGGCCGTTCTAGCACTGGTTTATGTTGGGACTGGAATTTTTTTCTCCTTGTTTTCCTATTGATAGTATTGTATGCATATGTTTTATATATCCATAACATCCATCTTGTATTGTGACCTTGATACTGCCCTACAAATCTCATTTCTAATATTTTAGTGCCTCAGTCCCAACCCTTATTTCCCCCCATCTTCCCATGTAGGTGCAGCTCATGACATGAAGCTCACCACATAGAGTGATAAGTGCAGTTAGAGAAATAACAACACTGAAAACTATCATAACAATGTGAATGAATGAGGGAAAAAGAAAGCCTGTCTCGAGTACAGGTGTGGATGGGGTGGGGAGTAGGTAGATCCGGGAAATTGGTGGTGGGAATCCTGCACTGGTGAAGGGGGGTGTTCTTTACATGACTGTAATCATACAACTACAATTATATTTGTAATCATGGTGTTTAAATAAAGATAATTTATTAAAAAAAAAAGGAAAGAAAATAAAGTTAAAAATTAAAAAAAGAATTTATTATAGTTTTCCAATACTGTCAATGATAATGGTTTCAAGCACATAGGGTTCAAGTACCTCACCAGAGTATCTGTTTCCCTCCACCCTTGTCTCATGGTCGTGTATTTCTTTTGCCCCACTTCCCTTATTCTTCTATGATAAACTCAATACTGTATATATTCTTGGGTTCTATTGACTTTGGCCATTTGTTGTTCCCTTACTATGTTTCTTGTGTTTTTGTTTGTTTTGGGGGGCCACATCTGGCGGCACTGAGGGGTTACTCTTGGCTCTGTGCTCAGAAATCGCACTTCTGGGGCCGGTGGTGGTGCTAGAGGTAAGGTGCCTGCTTTGCCTGCGCTAGCCTTGGACGGACCGCGGTTCGATCCCCCGGTGACCCATATGGTCCCCCAAGAAGCCAGGAGCAACTTCTGAGCGCATAGCCAGGAGTAACCCCTGAGCGTTACCGGGTGTGGCCCAAAAACCAAAAAAAAAAAAAAAAAAAAAAAAGAAATCGCACTTCTGCCAGGCTCGGGAGACCATATAGGATGCCGGAAATTGAACTCAGGTCTGTCCTGGGTCGGCCTCATGCAAGGCAAATGCTCTGCCGCTGTGCTATCTTTCCGGCCCCATACTATGTTTTTTTATATCTGCACTGAGAGATCTGGAATTTGTTTTCTGACAATACCCAACAGTTCTCAGGACTTACTCCTGGCTCTGTGCTGCCAGTGCTTGGAAGACCACAATGCAGTGTCAGGCATGTCTTTGTGGAAAGCAAACTCTTCTACTAGTATACTATACCTCTGGAATTAGTGCTGGCTTTATAGGAAGCGAATTGACACCTGATTTGTATGTTTTTGTTTCATTGAAAACACTACCACCTTCTGCTTTTTGTCCTTTTGGAATAACCTTCAGATGTAGGAAGAGCTCCTTCAGCACTGTTCTGGCCTGCTTAGTATACAAGTACATTAATAGCATATTTGTTTCTCTATTATTCCAAAGGAGGTTATATATTGATCCAGTATATTGTCATGTTAGATATCTTGCCCATTTTCTTTGATGTTATTTTGGGAAAGGTGATTTTTTTTTCATTGCTAGTTATAAAACATACTTTATTTAAAAAAAATATCTCTGAACTGAAGCAAGAAACTGTTATATAAAAATTAAATCCATCATTACTTATCAAATTAGCAGCTTGAATAGAATTTTTCTTTCTTTCTAGGATTCTCAGCACATCAAATCTGCAACCCAAAACCAAAGTAAGTAAAGACAGGGAGCCAATAATGGGGCCTGTGGGCTGGAGGCCACAGCCTATGCACATGATTGTTTTAAGTCACTGAGAATCTCCTGCGAATTCCTGTCACTTGGAGTCTGGGAGGTCTTACTTGCTGTTGCAAGGATAAGGCCTTTGTGGGGAGCGGGGTCTAGCTGGCTTCACAGAATGTCTAGTTCTGTGTTAGATAAAGGGAGGAGGGATGGTGTACAGATGCACTTTTCTGAACAATATGATAGACAACAGTATGTCGCAGTGTGCCCACAAAAGAGCTGTTTTCTGGGGTTTAGGGACAGGTTGGAAATCTGACTTGCATTCCCTGTTCATGTGCACATCAGAGCCCTTACAGGCTGGCACAGCGGTCCAAAGATCTTCTACCCCTCTGATTTCTATACTGGTCTTTGCTCCTAGTCACAAGGAAATTTTGAATATCATATACAAGTTGCTGCCACCCTGAGGATGAAATACTAATTACAAGTCTCCAAGGCCTCCCCTGTGACACTTGGGGCATCTCTCCTTCCCAGCCTAACAAACAGGCCTTTGTGTGTCTGCTGAGCTTCAGATTTTGTTTTAGGTCTTGGATGATAAGCCAGACAGCTTCCACAGTTTCTCAGCTGCTCTGTTGCCCCCTCTTGAGGATTCTTTTTGCACCCTCTTAGTCTTCCAGAGAAACTGTTGTTCCTGTTTAGACCTTTGCTGACGTGATGTCTGCTGTCAACAAATAAGGTCACAACTTTCCATCCTGGATATCTGTGACCTCCCCGGAGTCTCATTTCTCTCCTGCTTGCCTCTCGAGGACTATCCTACGCACAGTCAAATGGGAGGGATTTTAGTCCAGAACAACTGCTTACTCTGGTCACACTTGATGTATCTGGGCATTGTGGGGTGATCTGGAACACTTGAGTATCCCACATGTGGGAGAGGGGAGTAAGGAAGAGGTGGACAGTGGCAAAGAGAAGTGAACACAAATAAATAAATAAATAAATAATCGGTATTCATGTTGCTCATTTTTTTCCACCCCCACAGAACAATATGATACTTCTTCACAAACCCACCTTAATTCTCAGCAGGGGACATCGTAAGTAAAACGTTTCTGCTTGCCCAAGGTTTTTCATGTAACCTTGTCATTTCCCATGTAAGTTTGTTGCTTAGCCATTTTTTTTTTTTAAAAATCTTACTTACAGATAATGACTTTCATAAAATACTGCTGCATTGTTAAGGAAAGGCCTCTATATTCACATTTGGGTTAAACTCTGTTTAACTCAGGGGAAGCTGGTTGAAAGTATAGGTATCATAAGAGAGTTTGTTGAGGGGTTTCTGCAAAATAAAGGCATTTGAGCTATTGTTTACATATTTCCATTCATTTTTAACGGTAGAAAATAGAATACTGATTTTCAGAATTTAAGGCTAGCATAGTTTCTTTCACCTTTTTACGTTTTAAGACTTCTTGCCACTTTTGTGGGTGGTGCCTGGGTTTGTACTTGTTATCATGGGGTGGGCTAAGGCTCAGATTCAGGACCTCACACGGGATGACTTGGCTTTTTTTTTTCTGTGTTTTATATGAGCCTTGGCCTTTCTGGCCCAAAGTGGCTCAGTTTTTAACTAATAAAGCCTGGGTCGGGTTGCCTGATCATTCTTGACTAAAATTGAGTAAATTAAAGTAAATATTTTAAAGTTAGCATTCTGAGTTTATTTGTTATTTGAGAAACACCCAGCAGTGCTCAAGGCTTACTTTTGCTCAGGGATTGCTCCTGCAGACAGAAGATACAGGTTCCATTTTAGATACTGCATCGTCCCCTGAACTGTGCCACTAAAAACCCCAAGTACTGAGCTTGGAGTAGACCCTGTGCACTGCCAGGTGTGACCTCAAGCTCCTTACTTCCACCCCCTACCTCAAACAGGCCAACTTCAACAAGGAAAACTAGAAACCAGAGTGATATATAGTGGGCAAGGGCACTTGTGTTGCACACAGCTGACCCATGTCCCATCCCCAGTATTCCTTTATGGTCCCCTGAGCACAGTAAAGTGTGGCCCCAGCATAAAAAAAATATGCAGAAAAGAACACAAAACATAAATTACCAGTTTTGGAATTATATTTTCCTGAGTCATATTCTATAATCACCCTTTAAGTAATACATGCTATTGTATTTGCTCTTAGAATAAAGGCCAAATAAGATAAAGAAAAATAAATTTATTAAATGCCTGTTATGTAATAGTTAAAGTGTTAAGTAAATGACTGAATTTATGTTCTACAAAATAAAAATAGCTCTCATCACTCTCTAACATGATTTTCATGCTAATTGTATAAATATTATTATTTGGGTTTGGCTCCAAGTGACATGAAGATGATACAAAAGTTTCCTCTATTTGTCTAGTCAGTGCTTCATTATTGAGCACATGTGTGTCCCTGACAGTACCTATAAATATAGAGACTGGGCCAGAGAGATAATACAGGGATAAGCCTTGCACATGGCTGACCTCCATTCAATCTTCAGCTCTGTATAGGCTCACCTGAGTATCACTAGGAGTAATCTCTGAGTAGATAGAGGAGTGAGCTCTAAACAGTGCCAAGTGTGGCCCATTCCACCCCTCCATTTTGTCTAATGTAGAGGAACCAGAGAAATGACACAGCAGGTAGGGCACTTACCTTGAATGCAGCCAACCTGAGTTTGATCCCTGGTATTCCTTATAAATCCACTAAGCCCTTTGGGATTGATTCTCCAATACGAAGTTAGGAGTAAGCTCTGAGCACAGTTGGAATGTCGTGTCTGTTCCTCCTGTCCCCCAGTAAAAAGTCTAACTCTGACCCAAAAGATGCTATTTTTGTCTTCTCAAGTTTTGTAAGTAAGATGTGAGTTGTTTTGTAAGAACCGGATAATGCGATACTGACAGGCAGAGGAGTAGGGTTTTGGACTATAGTGAGACTTGGATGGGAGTGGTAATCCAAGAAGGTTCCTCAGAGAAGATCGCATTTTATCTAGAGCCAAAATTATGAGAGAGAAATAAGAAAACGTGCCATCTTTAAAGAGGCTTGTAAGATCACGCTGCAGGCTGGGAAGATATGTGAGGCTATCAGGGAAGAATTCTTTTTTTTTTTTTTTTTTTTTTTTTTTTTTTTAACTTTTTTTTTTTTTTTTAATTTTTTTTTATTTAAACACCTTGATTACATACATGATTGTGTTTGGGTTTCAGTCATAAAAGGAACACCACCCATCACCAGTGCAACATTCCCATCACCCAAGTCCCAAATCACCCTCCTCCCCACCCAACCCCCGCCTGTACCCTAAACAGGCTCTACATTTCCCTCATACATTCTCAATATTAGGACAGTTCAAAATGTAGTTATTTCTCTAACTAAACTCATCACTCTTTGTGGTGAGCTTCCTGAGGTGAGCTGGAACTTCCAGCTCTTTTCTCTTTTGTGTCTGAAAATTATTATTACAAGGGTGTCTTTCATTTTTCTTAAAACCCATAGATGAGTGAGACCATTCTGCGTTTTTCTCTCTCTCTCTGACTTATTTCACTCAGCATAATAGATTCCATGTACATCCATGTATAGGAAAATTTCATGACTTCATCTCTCCTGACAGCTGCATAATATTCCATTGTGTATATGTACCACAGTTTCTTTAGCCATTCATCTGTTGAAGGGCATCTTGGTTGTTTCCAGAGTCTTGCTATGGTAAATAGAGCTGCAATAAATATAGGTGTAAGGAAGGGGTTTTTGTATTGTATTTTTGTGTTCCTAGGGTATATTCCTAGGAGTGGTATAGCTGGATCGTATGGGAGCTCGATTTCCAGTTTTTGGAGGAATCTCCATATCGCTTTCCATAAAGGTTGAACTAGACAGCATTCCCACCAGCAGTGGATAAGAGTTCCTTTCTCTCCACATCCCCGCCAACACTGTTTATTCTCATTCTTTGTGATGTGTGCCATTCTCTGGGGTGTGAGGTGGTATCTCATCGTTGTTTTGATTTGCATCTCCCTGATGATTAGTGATGTGGAACATTTTTTCATGTGTCTTTTGGCCATGCGTATTTCTTCTTTGTCAAAGTGTCTGTTCATTTCTTCTCCCCATTTTTTGATGGGGGTTAGATGTTTTTTTCTTGTAAAGTTCTGTCAGTGCCTTGTATATTTTGGAGATTAGCCCCTTATCTGATGGGTATTGGGTGAATAGTTTCTCCCACTCAGTGGGTGGCTCTTGTATCCTGGGCACTATTTCCTTTGAGGTGCAGAAGCTTCTCAGCTTAATATATTCCCATCTGTTAATCTCTGCTTTCACTTGCTTGGAGAGTGCAGTTTCCTCCTTGAAGATGCCTGTAATGTCCTGTAGTGTTTTGCCTATGTGCTGTTCTATATATCTTATGGTTTTGGGGCTGATATCGAGGTCTTTAATCCATTTGGATTTTACCTTTGTACATGATGTTAGCTGGGGGTCTAAGTTTAATTTTTTGCAAGTGGCTATCCAATTGTGCCAACACCACTTGTTGAAGAGGCTTTCCCTGCTCCATTTAGGATTTCCTGCTCCTTTATCAAAAATTAGATGGTTGTATCTCTGGGGAACATTTTCTGAGTATTCAAGCCTATTCCACTGATCTGAGGACCTATCCTTATTCCAATACCATGCTGTTTTGATAACTGTTGCTTTGTAGTACAGTTTAAAGTTGGGAAAAGTAATTCCTCCCATATTCTTTTTCCCAATGATTGCTTTAGCTATTCGAGGGTGTTTATTGTTCCAAATGAATTTCAAAAGTGTCTGATCCACTTCTTTGAAGAATGTCATGGGTATCTTTAGAGGGATGGCATTAAATCTGTATAATGCCTTGGGGAGTATTGACATTTTGATGATGTTAATCCTGCCAATCCATGAGCAGGGTATGTGTTTCCATTTCCGTGTGTCCTCTCTTATTTCTTGGAGCAGAGTTTTATAGTTTTCTTTGTATAGGTCCTTCACATATTTAGTCAAGTTGATTCCAAGATATTTGAGTTTGTGTGGTACTATTGTGAATGGGGTTGTTTTCTTAATGTCCATTTCTTCTTTATTACTGTTGGTGTATAGAAAGGCCATTGATTTTTGTGTGTTAATTTTGTAGCCTGCCACCTTGCTATATGAGTCTATTGTTTCTAGAAGCTTTTTGATAGAGTCTTTAGGGTTTTCTAAGTAGAGTATCATGTCATCTGCAAACAGTGAGAGCTTGACTTCTTCCTTTCCTATCTGGATTCCCTTGATATCCTTTTCTTGCCTAATCGCTATAGCAAGTACTTCCAGTGCTATGTTGAATAGGAGTGGTGAGAGAGGACAGCCTTGTCTTGTGCCAGAATTTAGAGGGAAGGCTTTCAGTTTTTCTCCATTGAGGATAATATTTGCCACTGGCTTGTGGTAGATGGCCTTCACTATATTGAGAAAGGTTCCCTCCATTCCCATCTTGCTGAGAGTTTTGATCAAGAATGGGTGTTGGACCTTATCAAATGCTTTCTCTGCATCTATTGATATGATCATGTGGTTTTTATTTTTCTTGTTATTGATGTTGTGTATTATGTTGATAGATTTACGGATGTTAAACCAGCCTTGCATTCCTGGGATGAAACCTACTTGATCGTAGTGGATGATCTTCTTAATGAGGCATTGAATCCTATTTGCCAGGATTTTGTTGAGGATCTTTGCATCTGCATTCATCAGTGATATTGGTCTGTAATTTTCTTTTTTGGTAGCGTCTCTGTCTGGTTTAGGTATCAAGGTGATGTTGGCTTCATAAAAGCTATTTGGAAGTGTTTCTGTTTGTTCAATTTCATGAAAGAGTCTTGCCAAGATTGGCAGTAGTTCCTCTTGGAAAGTTTGATAGAATTCATTAGTGAATCCATCTGGACCTGGGCTTTTGTTTTTCGGCAGACATTTGATTACTGTTTTAATTTCATCAATGGTGATGGGGGTGTTTAGATATGCTACATCCTCTTCCTTCAACCGTGGAAGATTATAAGAGTCCAAGAATTTATCCATTTCTTCCAGGTTCTCATTTTTAGTGGCGTAGAGTTTTTCAAAGTAGTTTCTGATTACCCTTTGAATCTCTGTCATATCAGTAGTGATCTCTCCTTTTTCATTCCTGATACGAGTTATCAAGTTTCTCTCTCTCTCTTTCTTTGTTAGGTTTGCCAGTGGTCTATCAATCTTGTTTATTTTTTCAAAGAACCAACTTCTGCTTTCGTTGATCTTTCGGATTGTTTTTTGAGTTTCCACTTCGTTGATTTCTGCTCTCAGCTTTGTTATTTCCTTCTGTCTTCCTGTTCTTGGGTCCTTTTGTTGAGCATTTTCTAGTTCTATTAGCTGTGTCATTAAGCTACTCAGGTAAGCTCCTTCTTCCTTCCTGATGTGTGCTTGCAAAGCTATAAATTTTCCTCTCAGTACTGCTTTTGCTGTGTCCCATAAGTTCTGAGAGTTTGTGTCTTTATTGTCATTTGTTTCCAGGAACCTTTTTATTTCCTCCTTGATTTCATCTCGGACCCCACTGGTTATTGAGCATGAGGCTGTTTAACTTCCAGGTGTTAAAGTGTTTCTTCTGAGTCCCTTTGGAGTTCACAAATAATTTCAGAGCCTTGTGGTCAGCGAAGGTAGTCTGCAAAATTTCTATCCTCTTGATCTTATGGAGGTATGTTTTATGTGCCAGCATGTAGTCTATTCTGGAGAATGTACCATGTACATTGGAGAAGAATGTGTATCCAGGTTTCTGGGGATGGAGTGTCCTATATATATCCACTAGGCCTCTTTCTTCCATTTCTCTCCTCAGGTCTAGTATATTCTTGTTGGGTTTCAGTCTGGTTGACCTGTCCAGTGTTGACAAAGCCGTGTTTAGGTCCCCCCACAATTATTGTGTTGTTGTTGATATTATTTTTCAGATTTGTCAGCAGTTGTATTAAATATTTTGCTGGCCCCTCATTCGGTGCATATATGTTTAGGAGAGTGAATTCTTCCTGCTCTACGTACCCCTTGATTAATATAAAATGTCCGTCTTTGTCCCTTACAACCTTCCTGAGTATAAAGTTTGCATTATCTGATATTAGTATGGCCACTCCAGCTTTTTTATGGGTGTTGTTTGCTTGGATAACTTTTCTCCAGCCTTTTATTTTGAGTCTATGTTTGTTCTGACTATTCAGGTGCGTTTCTTGTAGGCAGCAGAAGGTTGGATTGAGTTTTTTGATCCATTTAGCCACTCTGTGTCTCTTAACTGGTGCATTTAGTCCATTGACGTTGAGAGAAAGAATTGTCCTGGATTTAACGCCATCTTTATTTCAAAATTTGGTGTGTCTTTTGGGTAGTCTTGTCTTAGATTAGGTCTTTCAGTTTTTCTCTTAAGACTGGTTTTGTGTCTGTGAAGTTTCTGAGCTGTTTTTTGTCTGTGAAACCATGTATTCTTCCATCAAACCGGAAAGTGAGTTTTGCTGGGTATAGTATTCTGGGTGAAGCATTCATTTCATTCAGTCTTGTCACAATATCCCACCACTGCTTTCTGGCATTGAGCGTTTCTGGTGACAGGTCTGCTGTAAATCTCAGGGAAGCTTGCTTGAACATGATTTCCCCTTTTGATCTTGCTGTTTTCAGAATTCTGTCTCTATCTGTGGGATTTGTCATTGTGACTAGGATGTGTCTTGGGGTGGTTTTTCTGGGGTCTCTTTTGGTTGGTACTCTTCGGGCATGCAGGATTTGATCACATATATTCTTTAGCTCTGGAAGTTTCTCTTTAATGATGTTCTTGACCATTGATTCTTCCTGGAAATTTTCTTCCTGGGTCTCTGGGACTCCAATGATTCTTAAGTTGTTTCTGTTGATCTTATCATAGACTTCTATTTTCGTCTGTTCCCATTCTTTGACTAATTTTTCCATTGTCTGCTCATTTGCTTTAAGTTTTTTGTCCAATCTCTCCTGCTGTATGGAATTGTTATGTATCTCATCTTCCACAGCACCAAGTCTATTCTCAGCTTCTGATACCCTGTCCCAGAGCTTATCCATTTTGTCATTCACTTCGTTTACTGAGTTTTTCAGGCCTGTTAGTTGACATGTTATTTCAGTTTGGAGTTTTGTCATTTCTGCCTTCATATTTTCTTGGTTCTTATTAGTGTTCTGTTCAACTCGATCCATGGTTTCTTGGAGTCTGTTGAGCACCTTCCATATTGCTAGTCTAAAGTCCTTATCTGAGAGGTTGATTAGTTGTTCAGTCATTATCTGGTCCTCAGAATTGTCATCTTCATTCTCTATGTCTGATGCTGGCCTGCGCTGTTTCCCCATTGTCACATTTGTATTGTGGGTTTTTCTACGTGTTGTAGTGGTATTCATTGTCTATATGATGTAGGCAGCACACTCCTCTGGCTCCTCCCTTTCTGGATGGGCTGACTTGCCTCTAAGGGAGGGGAGTCCTCCGTGGATGAAGCCTCACACTGGGTCAAATCTTAGGCCCGAGCATGTAACAGAGAAGACAGTCCAGAGAGAAATGTTTGCTTCTGTGATATAGCGCCGTTCTTAGTGTGATTTTTCCTTCTTGTTGCAATGGAGTTCTTTCCTTAGAAAGAGTGCACGGCCGCGTAGCGAAGCGGAGCAGCCGTGCTCCTCTGAGCCTCTTTTTGCCCCACTCGCAAGAGTTTCACGCAAGAGGACAGTAGACAGACATAGACAGGTCACACTCACAGTCTTTCACAGCTGAGCCCCACTGGGCCGGTGTACTTTCGCGGATTTTCCCCGCCTGGTGTCACACACAGGGAGCCAGCTTTTGCAAAGGATAGCCGGTTTTTATGCTCTGAAGTCCCTCCCTGAAAATGGCGTCTGGGCGAGCGAGGTTTCTGGAGGCTCTTTTTGCCCCACTCGCAAGAGTTTCACGCAATGAGGACAGTAGACAGACATAGACAGGTCACACTCACAGTCTTTCACAGCTGAGCCCCACTGGGCCGGTGTACTTTCGCGGATTTTCCCCGCCTGGTGTCACACACAGAGAGCCAGCTTTTGCAAAGGATAGCCGGTTTTTATGCTCTGAAGTCCCTCCCTGAAAATGGCGTCTGGGCGAGCGAGGTTTCTGGAGGCTCTTTTTGCCCCACTCGCAAGAGTTTCACGCAAGAGGACAGTAGACAGACATAGACAGGTCACACTCACAGTCTTTCACAGCTGAGCCCCACTGGGCCGGTGTACTTTCGCCAGGGAAGAATTCTTTTTGGAAGTGAAGTATTTGCATGTTTGAAGGATTGTTTTAAGAGTTCCTTGAGTATTATTTTTAATCATAACTCTGAATTTGCTCTAACAAGTGACCTAGAGTACTACAAGCTGATTGAGTGATTAAATGAGATAGGTTCTATTCTCTAAGAATCACTTGAGGCCTAAGTCATTTTCTCCATCAAGCTTGGGCATGGCAGAACTTGGATATGACTGAAAAAACAGGAGTGCAAGCTTTTCATAGAGGAGCCATGGATTTGGCTCCTGGGAAGGTCCCAAACCATCTGACTTTCACTCCCTCCTTTTCGCTACTTTCCTCCACTCTGTCCTGCCACATGCTTATCCATGGGTTCACTGTGTACTCACTACTTTCTGTGTCCCTGGTCATTTGCTTCTCTTCTGTGTCATGTTCTCTCTTTGTCATGTCTCCTTGTATGGCCAACAACTACCCATACCATCCCTTCTTTTTTAGGGTGTCTTGTGTCATGCTCCCCACCCCTGTATTATGGGGAAAGAACAATGGAGGAAGAAAATGTTACATTCATCTCAGAGGCAGGGATTTCTGTCTGCTTAGTCGTAGCCATGGTTGCAGAGCTGGGCCTGGAATCCTGCAGATTCTCAGAAGCAACAGTTCAACACCCTGTCGAACAGCTACAAGTACAGTAGAGATGAGATGTTCAAAGGATGTGTTGGGTCTCTGCAAATTTTTTATTTTATCCATGGAGTTTGAATCATCTTTTTCACTTTTGGCAGTACTTTGCACCTTGTTAGCCTCAAGCTTCTTCTTTATGGTAAAATTCTTGTCCAGAGTCATTCTCCCTATCTGTTAGCCCATGGTCACCTCCCGGACCATATTCTCATGAATATAGAATGTCCCCAATGCTCTGAGATATTGTTCGTCTGTGCTTCCTTACCTTTATCACCATTTATGGAGCCTCTCCCTTAATCCTTATTCTGCCTTTTGTCCCCAATGCTATTAAAAGCTATACTGAATTGAAAATTGGAGGCCCATGCAAGACCTTTGGACAAATTAGCTTCACATTTGTAAAATATTGCAGGCTTACATGTTTTCACTTGATTGGTTATTTGGTTTGCTCAAATTGTTTTTGTTTGGAGCCATACTTGATGTTCTGGAGCTTCACTTGGGGCCCTGAGGTATTCCTCCTGTCTTTTATTGGTGTTCAGATGTTTGGTGCTCAGGGTCACAACTAATGGTGTTCAGGGGACCATACAGTGCCTGGGATAGAGCCTGCCATCCTGTTGAGCTGTTCCAGAAGTTCCTTCACTCTGTTTTAATCACACCTAACACTAGGTTATCACATGTTTACTTAGTTTGGTTTGCTTTGGGATCCAGCATTCAGCTGTCCTCAAGGTCCAGTTCCTGCCCTATGCTTGGCGGTCACTGCTCATGTCACTCTGCTGACCCTGGGATGCTGGGGAGGAATGTTGGTCTCCTAATAAGAACCATATGTTCCCACCTGTCATTTATACATTCAAATATCTGCCAGGAACATGGAAATGACAGAGGCAGTACTATGCCACTTAGTTTGCCCAAATAGTTTGTTGGTTTGGAATTGCATTCATTGCAGGTTATTGGCATCTCAGCCTGGGGACAGGTTGGCACTAAGAACTGGAGAACAGGCTGGTCTGTCTTTCTTCTGTGGGTACCATAGGAATTAACAGGAGTTCGTGCACTAGCCACCTACGTGAGGAAAGTCTTACGACTTTACCAATGCTGCCTGCATGAGGCCTGTGATCTACAGCTGAAACTGTTATAGATTGTGTTCGCACTTAAATGGCAGTTCATAGACTTTCTGCCTGAGTCCTTGACTCCCTTTGAGCAGGGCCAGAGTTGCCACATGGGACCCTGGACTATGAAATAATTGCTTTGTCTTTGGGGGTGAAAAAAAATGAGTTATTTGGCCAGGTTTTTTAAATTTCATAAGGCTTAAAATCTATTTTATTTTCATAAGGGAAAAGGTAATATTCCATCAAGTTGGTTTGATGTTGGTTGGTGGGAGGGGGTTGGGTCATATCCACTGGTGTTTACGGCCTACTCCTGTCTTGTTTTTCCATTGGGATGTAGAGTTTTATTCATCTCTAATGTTTCCTTGTAGCCACTGGGTCCTATCTTAGTCAGATGTTGCTTTCATGCTTGTTTTTGAGGACCTTCCCAGTGGTGTTGGGACTCTCAAGTGATGTGTGGGACATAGAACCCAACCTTTGCATGCCAGTGTGTATTGCCACCTCTGAGCTCTTGCTTTGGCCAGATGAGGGGCTTCTGTGGAATGGGTTGCTGTTGTTTCCTGGCTCTATATATATCACAGTGCTTACCAACTTTGGTCCCAGCTGTTCCTGGGGGAATCATGAAATGATGAAGAAGACCAACCTGTGAGAAAAGGGGCCACTGGAAAAAAGCAAGGCTAGGGGCGGGCACAGTCAGATAATGGTTGAGAAGTATCGCCCTGGACAGGGACCTGCTTGGTGCTGCTTTTGTCTTAGTTTTGTTAGGGGCCACAGCCATATCTGGGGCTGGGGGGGTGGGGGTGGGATGCTAGTAGGAGGGGTCCGTTTGGTGCCAGAGTTAGTTGAACCAAGGCCTCCTGTGTTGAGCCTCCTGAGCTTGTTCTGGCTTCAGAACTTTTGCTTTCAGATATACTTAGCTTAGCTTACCCCGCAAGTGTTTCTGACTGCCCGTAGGAGCATGGGATGCCACGGCACTCAGTAGTTTGGCAGGCAGCTTACAACGGAAGTGTGGTTGGATAACATGATCACTGATGTTTCAGGAGATTAAGGAAAATCACTCTACACAAAACCAACCACTGACTAAGAAACAAAGAGGTCCATTGATTGTGGTTTTGTTGGTGATAGTCAATATTGTAATAGTTTGCTAGATATTTTAATAGTCATATCTTACAAAGATACCTTTTACTTTCTGTTTGCATATATCCCATCATTTAACAGCATTTAACATATCCCAGCATTTAACAGCAAACCTGTCTTATGATGCTTCTACACCTTTATGATTGCTAATGGCAGAATCCTACATTCAAAGGCTGTGTTTTCTATTCTTGCTAAAATCTGAACTTAACTTTCACTAATTAAATACTGAAAGTGATCTACCTTTGCAGGTAGCTAGAGGTAACTTTTTTATGAAAACTTAACACAGGGTATTTTTAGTCCATTTCTTGGTGAAAGTAGTTCTTTGGCAGAATTACAATGTTCTTGTTGGCAGTTATTATGAAGCAGCCAAGTTTTATCCCTCGTATTCATTGGGAAAACAGCAATTTGACCAGATTCCTAAAATAATCATGCCTGCTTGATTTAATGGCAGACCGTGGGTTTTGCAGGAGGAGCTGATGGTCAGATTATTGACAAGGTATTTTTAGATAAACTGCAAAAATCTTAGCAGCTAATTCATTCTTTGGAGAATCAGTAATGCTCAAGCAGCTTTATTTTGTTTTCAGTTTCACTTAATACATTCTCTCAGATATAGTCTTAATTTGGGGAAAATGTTAGGGAATGGTGATTGGTTCATTCCTTTGATATTTGGGAGATTTTGAAATGGAAAGAGACAGAATAGGCCAAGATACTGGTAAAGACTATAGTCTGGGAAATGTTGCTTTTCATATTTATGGTTATCATGTGCTATAGAATGCTTAGAGTTCAGTATTAATATAACCTTGAGAAAGCTAATTTTGGGGTCAGTGAGGTGGCACTACAGGTAAGGTGTCTGCCTTGCAAGCACTAGCCAAGGAAGGACTGCGGTTCAATCCCCCGGAATCCCATATGGTCCCCCCAAGCCAGGGACAATTTCTGAGCACTTAGCCAGGAGTAACCCCTGAGCTGCAAACGGTGTGGTTCGAAGAAAAAAGAAAAAGAGAGAGAAAGCTAATTTTAATTTCACTAGAATGTTAATAAAATTAACCCTGTTTTCTCAACAGCATTACTTGCTTCACTACCCTTTTTAATTTTTAAATTTTTTTTCTTTGTGGTGGGGGATCACACCCGGCAGCGCTCAGGGGTTACTCCTGGCTCTCTACTCAGAAATCGCTCCTGATAGGCTCGGGGGACCATATGGGATGCCGGAATTCGAACCCCTGTCCTTTTGCATGCAAGGCAAATGCCCTACCTCCACGCTATCTCTCCGGCCCCTTTACTACCCTTTCAACACATTAGTGCCCGAGTAGACAAAAGAGAATATTTTTATGTGTGAAAATAATAAATTAGGAATATTAATGCCCTTTGATTAAACAGTCTGAGTGTCTGACAGTTCAAAGCACTTTGCAAAGTCATCTATTCAGTATATTTTATGTCTAGTATTTTTTTTTTTTTTTTTTTTTTGGTTTTTGGGCCACACCCGGCATTGCTCAGGGGTTACTCCTGGCTGTCTGCTCAGAAATAGCTCCTGGCAGGCACGGGGACCATATGGAACACCGGGATTCGAACCAACCACCTTTAGTCCTGGATCGGCTGCTTGCAAGGCAAACGCCGCTGTGCTATCTCTCCGGGCCCTATGTCTAGTAATTTTATTTGTTAGATTAGAGGGAAAAATGAGTGTCCTATACATATATATTTTTTGCTGTGTATGTGTTCTGCATGCCCTCTCCTCAAATTGATTAGAGATGAGGACTTTTGTCTTGAAGCTGGCAACAAATTCTTGTCTCATGATAGGTAAGCCCCAAAATATGCCTGTTTCATCATGGGAAGGAGCTTGTGCTGAACTAGTTCTTATATGCTGTTTGTAAGGCATTTCAAGAAAAATAAAGTATTTGATGAATGAATAAACTTTATGTCCTGCCCTCTTTGGTTCTGTTAAGCATAGTTTCTAGGCATATGCTAAAAGAAATATTCTGAGTGGTTTTAAGTTATGTGACATCTCTGTCCTTGCCCTATCTAGCATGCTTGAAGATGACCTTCAGCTTAGTGACAGCGAGGATAGCGACAGTGAACAAGTAAGCACGGTTCACCTTACCACCTCAAAAATCCTTTTAAATCCAACACTTTTGAGCTGTATATCCTAACCTGTTTTTTATTCTTTTCCTGACGCTCCTTTCTCACTGTGAACATGACTAGAACTCTGAGAAGCCTCCCTCCTCTTCCGCACCTCCAAGGTACTGTGTCATGCCGCCCTAGCTTCAAACATGGTGGCTTTAAACAAAGGGGGGGGGGTAATAATCTTATTTAATATTTTTATTTATTTATTTATTTTGGTTTTTGGGTGACACCCAACAGCGCTCAGGGGTTACTCCTGGCTCTAAGCTCAGAAATTGCTCCTGGCAGGCTTGGGGGACCAGATGGGATGCCAAGATTTGAACCACCATCCTTCTACATGCAAGGCAAATGCCCTACCTCCATGCTATCTCTCTGGCCCCTTATTTAATACTTTCTATAGATTCTTTCTAGGAGGGAAGAAGAGGATCACAGTAGAAAGAACTATTTTATATTTTAGAAGCTTCAATTGGCCACAGAAGAATTGTTAAATCTGTAAATGAGAAAGGTGCCTTGCAACTACCTAAATCCACCAGTTTAACCAATTCAATGTTTTGAAGAGTTTTAAAAGTCAGCTTAATCACATTGGTTAGTATCATGTAACCAGCATTTGAAAAGTTAGACAAAGCCCAGTATTGTCACAAAAGTGACCCTTTGTTTTCAAAATATAAAGCTAAATTATTATTTCTAGGAATGAATTGCTTTTTATGGATTGTTTTTAGTTCCATCAATTTTATGATTTGTCACATCTTTTTTAAATGGTCTGGGGGAGGGGCACCAGAACAATAAATAGTACAGTGGGTAAGGCCTTGCATGTGGCTGACCCAGGTTCAATCCCTGGTACCTTATAGGTCCCCCAAGAACTTCCAGGAGTAAGCCTTAGGCATTGCTGAGTGTGTCCCAGACCCTTCCTTCCCCTACTGGGAAAATATCTTTGGTACATTATTGTTTGTTTTGTTTTGGGGCCACATCTGGTGGTGCTCAGGGGTTACTTCTGGCTCTGCACTCAGAAATTGCTCCTGGCAGGCTCTGGGAACCATATGGGATGCTGGGGATCTAACCCAGGTCTGTCCCCGGTAGGCTGGGTGCAAGGCAAACACCCTACCACTGTGTTATTACTCTGGTCTCCAAGATCTTTGGCACATTTAGTGTGCTGAAAAGTGTTACTAACACCATCAGCAGCTAGAAATATCTTAGTGAGTTGAATATTTAGATCTTTCAAGTGGGAACTCTCCAAAACCACCTTTATAATGTCTTTTCATACGGGAATTAATGGTTTGAGGACTCTGGTGCTCTCAAATTGTTTTACCTTTTGAGAATTGATTATCTATTCCCAAACTAGCTTGGTTTTAAAAACAAAACTCATGAACCCCAACCCTTCCTGACATGTTGTCTACAACGCCACAGCTAAAGCAGAGGGAATTCCTATAAATCTTTGGGGTCTTGGGGTATATAGGGTTGCTCATTTTTGTTTATAGCCCATTTCATTCCATAATTTCTGGTGGCTTATTGTGACCTATAGAATGTCAAACTTTCTGAACTTAAAAGTGGAGAAAAGAAAAGCAGGGTCAGGACCCAGTAAAGGTAGAAAGAAGATGGAAAGTGTTTCTTTTTTCTTTTTTTCTTGGGGGGGGGGGGAGTGTCCCTTATTTTGATCATCAGCATAGGCTCTTCAGTTGTCAGTATGTAAAGGGTCACATAAGTTGACACAGCATTTTATGTGAGATTATATCATTTTATTATGTTCATTCTAAAGTTGCCTCAGTTGCTTTTGTTGTTATCTAAATTTGTTATCTTAAAATTTTTTTAGGTGAATTTGGAGATTTAGTGCAAGATCATAACGGTTGATTTGGGGGGGTGGCGCCTAACATCATCTAAGACAAAGTCTTTAAGATGTGCTTTGAAAGTCTATGTATGTCCAGCAGTGCCATCAATATTCTTGTTTTCCCTGACTTAGATTTAGTGGCCTCTTTTTTTTTGGTGTTTGAGCCACACCCGGCGGTCTGTGCTCAGGGGTTACACCTGGCTCTTAGCTCAGAAATTGCCCCTGGCAGGCTTGGGGAACCATATGGGATGCCAGGACTCAAACTGGTGTCTGTCTTGTGTTGGCCGCATGCAAGGCAAATGCCCTGCCTCTCTGCTGTCGCTCCAGCCCAATTTAGTGGCCTCTTTGTATGGGGTATGTGGGTTAGGGTAGGGAGGGAAAAAGTGTTTGGGCTATATCTTGTACTGAGATCTTAGTCCTTGCTTTGTCTCTTTGGTGGTCCAGGGATCAAAATAGAAACAGGGTTTCTACTTCTTCAAAATAGAAGCTGCTTTCAATGCAAGCACCTTAAGCCCTATATACCTCTCTAACCCTAGTGACTTACTAAAATGTATAGTAGTTAATCTCTACTTGAGCTGATTAGTCAGTGGGGGGATGTTCCTTGGCCTCTAGTCAAATTCTGGTCCATTTTAGAATTTTAGTCCAAAGTGTAACTAGATTGAGGTCCTTTTCCAGAGAAACACCATTATAGTACTATCTGGCTTCTATTGGTCTATATACACAACAGGAATTTGTTAGGGTACATGAGGAAGTGGTGGGGCCCACTGCTACCTCTGTGCCCAGAAGTTGCTCTCAGTCATACTTGGGACCATGTGATTCAGGGATCCAACCCATGTCCACATGAGAGAGATTTTAACATTGGCTCCTCTTATAAACCAACTCCTTTTAGTTAATATATAGAAAGGCAACAGACTTGAAGAGAGCAATTAATAAATAATCAAGCTTTGTGACGATATTCATAACATCCCCTGTCCCCCCACATACACACTGCATTTATAGAATTAAGAAGACACAAACAACTCTAAGTAATAGATGTGATTGTCTGCCAAGAACATTTGATTAAAATTGACAGGCCACAGGCCTGATAGAAAGTACAACAGGTGTTTGCCTTGCACATGGCAAACTGG
Source organism: Suncus etruscus (assembly GCF_024139225.1). Taxonomy (NCBI): domain Eukaryota; kingdom Metazoa; phylum Chordata; class Mammalia; order Eulipotyphla; family Soricidae; genus Suncus; species Suncus etruscus. The sequence goes on from NC_064863.1 coordinate 76,527,739, forward strand.
GATGAACCTGGGTTCAATTCCTGGTATCCCATATGGTCCCCCGATCCTGCCAGGATTAACTCCAAAGTGCCACTAGGTATGGCCCAAAAAAACAAAAAAGAAAAAGAAAGTACACAACAATTGCACTGGTGAAGGGGGTGTTCTTTTTTATGACTGAACCCTAATATAAACATGTTTGTAATCATGGTGTTTAAATAAAGATACTATTAAAAATGACTTGATATACAAATATTTGATTAGAACTTTCCTAGTGTACATCCAGATCTTCAAAGGAGGTAAAAAAAAGAAAAAAAAGTAAGTACACAACAGTTAGCTTTCGTGTTGTATAGCTCCAGAATGTTCTTTTTTCTTTTGGAACAAAGTGCCACAGGCTTTCCTATGCAGTAGTATCCAGTTATCTGCTATTTGGGTCCGTATGTCCCCGCTCTGGTCTGGGCAATTTGAGCAGTCAGGAATATTAGGTAATATGCCATGTATGTGATTTCTAGACAAATCCTCACAGTTCTCTAAAATATATAGCAGTAAAACTGAATAGCAGGAAAAAGGTGGGGCTGGTGCCTGACCCTCCTTTCTGCTTTGCAGCGCTACACAGTCACTTCCAGCACCGCCCTCGACCACTGCTGCCACCCGGTCCAGCAGTGCTGAGTCCGAAAGCACCAGTGACTCAGACAGCTCCTCTGACTCTGAAAGCGAGAGCAGTTCAAGTGACAGCGAAGAGAATGAGCCCCCCGAAACGCCAGCCCCTGAGGTATGATGCACCATGCCCCTCTTTCCCCAGCATTGTCTAAGATGTAGATTTCTCCTTTAGGGTCCTAAGAGGAGAGAGAGGGAGTTAGGGAGGGAGGGAGGAAAGAGAGGGGGGTTGAAAGAGAGATCTCATACAGCAGCAGTACCATTGTCATCACATTTCCCAGGCAGGGATGATGATACTGGAACGTTGGTAGGCCAGTGAATCATTTACACATAATAGATACAAAGCTCTACCCCTGTAATCTGAGTGATGGCACAGTGGTAGGGCATTTGCCTTGCCACATGGCTGACCCAGGACAGACTACGGTTAGATCCCCTGAGTATCACAAGGTGTGGCACAAAAACAAAAAAATGAATTTTTTAATTAACATAATTTTTATTTTGATCATAGTGGCTTACATATTGTTGACAATGATATTTTAGGTACATATTTACATAAAATCAGGGGGGATTCCCATCACCGGTTTGTCCTCCCTATTCCTCTGTTTTTGTCCTACCTCCCATATCCTCTTCCCTCACCCCCAGGGCTGCTAGAATATGTGGTCCCCTCTGTACCTATCCTATTACTTAGTAGTCTTAACTTGAAAAAAAAAATAAGTAAAACTTTTTGCTTGGACTCTGGGTGGATGAAAATGTGACCCAGAGACTGAGTATAGTGTAATGGATACGGCGACTGCTCTCTCATGCAGCTTACCCCGGACAAACCGCGGTTCGAGTCCCGACCTCCCACATGAGCTTGGCTTCTGGCTGAAGAAAATGTGACCCACCTTCCTTTATTGGGCACACATGACAATGCAGATGTGAAGCCTAAGCTCCAGTCCTTTGAGCAGCTCAGACCCTTACTTAGAATTTTATTCTTGTTTTTATTTCTCTGTCTTGTTTTGGGGCCATACCCTGTGGTGCTCTGGAAATTCTGCACGCAGGAATGACTCCTGGTAGGATGCAGAAGACCATAAGGGATCCAAGCTGGATCTGTTGCATAAAGGCAAATGCCACACGTGCTATACTACAGCTCTGGCCCAAGAATTGTTTTTGTTTTGTTTATTATTTGTTTGGGATGGGGCACTCTCTGTGATACTCGCTGCTACTACTGGCTCTGCACTCAGGAATCACTCTTGGGGGCCAGAGCTCTCGCCTTAAACAGGGCTGACTCAGAATTGGTCCCCAGCATCTAATGGGGTCTTGAGTGCAAAGCCAGGAGTAAACCCTGAGCATCACCAGGTGTGGCCCAAAAAGAAAGAAAGAAAGAAAGAAAGAAAGAAAGAAAGAAAGAAAGAAAGAAAGAAGGAAGGAAGGAAGGAAGGAAGGAAGGAAGGAAGGAAGGAAGGAAGGAAGGAAGGAAGGAAGGAAGGAAGGAAGGAAGGAAAGAAGGAAAGAAAGAAAGAAAGAAAGAAAGGAAGGAAGGAAGGAAGGAAGGAAGGAAGGAAGGAAGGAAGGAAGGAAGGAAGGAAGGAGAGAGAGAGAGAGAGAGAGAAAAAGAGAAAGAAAGAGAAAGAGAGAAAGAAAGAAAAAGAAAGATAAAGAAAGAGAGAAGGAAGAAAGAAACAAACAAACAAAGAAAGAGAAAGAGAAAGAGAGAAAGAGAAGAAATAAAGAAAAAGAAAGAAAAAAGGAAGGAAGGAAGGAAGAGAAAGAAGGAGAGAAAGAAAGAAAGAAAGAAAGAAAGAAAGAAAAGAAAGAAAGAAAGAAAGAAAGAAAGAAAGAAAGAAAGAAAGAAAGAAAGAAAGAAAGAAAGAAAGAAAGAAAGAAAGAAAGAAAGAAAGAAAGAAAGAAAGAAAGAAAGAAAGAAAGAAAGAAAGAAAGAAAGAAAGAAAGAAAGAAAGAAAGAAAGAAAGAAAGAAAGAAAGAAAGAAAGAAAAAGAAAAGAAAGAAAGAAAAATTATTCCCGGCTGTCTCAGGGAACCATATGGGGTACTGGGGACCGAACCAAGGTGAGCTTACATGCAAGGCATCTGCCTTGCTGTACTGTCACTCCAGCCCCTGCTTATATTTCTAATTTTCTCACAGAAGTCTGTATGTGCATATTTGTGTTGATGGGCAGATGAATCTAGACTTGGTTTATTTATTTATTATATACTGAAGTTAAACTTTCCAGAAACATTTCTTTTGTTTATATTTTAAAACTTTAGATTTTCTCCAGGTATCTGACTACTTTTCCTTTCTTTTAAAATAAACTCCTCAGGGGCTGGCGCGGTGGCGCTAGAGGTAAGGTATCTGCCTTGCCAGCGCTAGTCTAGGACGGACCTCGATCCCCCGGCGTCCCATATGGTCCCCCAAGCCAGGAGCAACTTCTGAGCACATAGCCAGGAGTAACCCCTGAGCGTCACCGGGTGTGGCCCAAAAATCAAAGATAAAATAAAATAAACTCCTACATTATTATGTCTCCTATATTAGTTAAGGATTATAAGATGAATCACATACTAAACCCTAGTAGCTTTTTTGTTCTGGAGATATGTTTGACTGTGTTTGGTGGCTTTTGAATGCTCAGTGCTTGGGGGTTACTTCCAGTGGTGTTTGGGGGAACTCTGTAGTCCCAGGAATCAGAACTTGAGTTTAGGAATGCATTCTACTGCTAAGCCCACATTTATCTTCCTTGCCATTTATTTTAAATGTGGGGATCTTCGGGGGCCTGAGCGGTGGCGCAGCGGTAGGGCGTTTGCCTTGCATGTGGCTAACATGTCTTATGACAGTCTCACATGGTCCCCGAGCCAGGAACGATTTCTGAGTAACCCCTGAGGGCCACAGGTTGTGCCCAAAAACAAACAAAACAAAACAAAACAAAAATTGGGTGTGTTTTGTTTTGTTTTGTTTTGACCATGCCCAGCACTGTTTGGGCTTACTCCTGCAAACCCAGGGAACATATGGAGTGCAGATTAGCCACCAGCAAGGCAAACACTGGAGCCACTATACTGTCACTCTGGCCCATATTTTTTACTGCTTTACTAATCCTTCACTAATCTGCCTGATCATTCTGTATTAAATGATAAAAAAAAAAATGGCCAAAAAGCCTTTACATTAGAACTATATACCTCACATGTATTAAGTTTCCATGTTCTCACAGACTTGAATTATTTGGAATTCTTTAGTTGGGGAAATTGATAACAGTCTTCTTTCATAGTTGTGTCTGCCACCGGACTGAGTTCCTTAGCTTCTTAACTGTATATTGAATTAGTTCAGTGGCTCCTTGCATTTCCTTCCTAGCACACTGTGTTATGTATATGATTCAGCCTGTTATGCTGATCACCTGTAAGAATTAACTTAGTAAAAATTTGTCACATGTCGGTAATGTACCTCCTGTAAAAAAAATACCATGCTTATTCTAGAGACACTAGTTTTCTGCGTAGCATAAACTGTGTGAAATATAGCTACTATGGGATATAATAATATATAGGAATAACCTATAGTTTATGCAATACTATGTAACACCGATATAATATGCCCACAGGGTGCTCAGAATAATTACCTTGGGTAAAATGTCATATGCCACACACAATCCTGGAATGTGGAATGACAAAGTTCTCTGTCATTGTGTTAACAAGACCACAGGCTAAGTTAGATGGTGGGTTACAGCAACAGTCCATTAGCAGCAAAGTTTTAAACAGCAAGTTTAGATCTCTTCTGTTTATTTCCTAGCTATTATCCATTTTATGGCTAATCCATGTCATATCATTGCCTTCAAATCTCTCTGTGCTAATGAGATGTTTCAGACCAGAGTATAATGTTGGCCCTAATGTGAATTTTTGGTTTGTTTTTTTTTTAATTTTGGTTTTGGTTTTTGGGTCACACCCGGAGGCAACGAGAGTTACTCCTGGCTCTGTGCTCAGAAATCACTCTCAGCAGTCACAGGGGACCATATGGGATCCGGATTCAAACCATCATCTGTCTTGGATTGGCTGCTTACAAGGCAAACACCCTACTGCTGTGCTATCATTTCGACTCCATGATTTTTTTCTTGAATAAAAATTCTAATTGAGGGGCCAGAGCGATAGCATAGAGAGAGGGTAAGGCATTTGCCTTGCATGTGGCCAACCTGGGTTTGGTCCCAAGCCTTCCAGGAGCAATTTCTGAGCACAGAACTTGGAGTAACCAACCCCTGAGGGCCACCAGGTGTGGCCCCCCAAAAAAACAAAAAAAAATAACTATTTTTAATTGAGTCACCATGAAATACAATTACAAAGTTGTGCATGATTGAGTTTCAGTCATAGTGTTCCAACACCCATCCCACACTGAAAACCTTATTAGAAGTAAAATAACATGTGAATATAAAATTTAAGTAAGAGGAATGAATTCAAGCCAGTAATTTCAATGAAAGTGTGTTAAAAGAAGCAAGATTTTTAAAATGTGAAATTCACAATCATGAGTACTGTAGAATGAAATGTCATGTAGAATGAAATAGCACAGAAGACCATTTTCAAAAAAAAAAGAAAAAAAGAAGACCGTTTTCTTGGCAGTGGTCACTTAACCTTTTTATCCTTGTTTTTATTTCAGCCTGAACCTCCCTCAACAAACAAATGGCAGCTGGACAATTGGCTAACCAAAGTCAGCCAACCTGTGGCACTCCCGGAGGCTCTGGGGACCAGTCAAGGCAAAGATGGGGATGAGAGTAACTCTACTTGTTCAGAATCCAAAGATCCTCCCCCTAAAAGCTCCAGCAGAGCTCCCCGGGTTCCTTCTGAAGGCCCTCACGTTGGCAAGAGAAGCTGCCAGAAGGCCTCTGTTCTGCAGGAGCCACCAAAGAGGCAAACAGTGGGAACCAAACAGCCCAAGAGACCCTGCAAGGCCCCAGCAGTCACGGTCTCGAGACCCAGCTTGCAAGTAGAGAGTGAGGCGTCTCCATCCCCCTTTACTCCCAGAGAGCAGCCGTCCAAAGACAAGCCAAAAGTGAAAACGAAAGGCAGACCGCGTACTGGCGAGAGCAAGGAGCCTGCTCCCAGGGAGAAGAAGAAGCACGGGGGCGATCCCCCAGCCCCACCAGAGGCATGCTCAGGGCCGGAGCTCACCAAGGACCTTGTGGACACCAGGCACTTGACGCTGGCTGCTCCTGTGCCTGGAGCCCGGAGCAAGACAAGTAGCAGCCAGCGCACCGGGGTAGCCCCAGAAGAGAACCGAAAGGACCCCAAAATGCTCTCCCAGCTCAGGGACCCCTCTCCCCCAGACCAGCTATTGGTGAGGATAACTCTCAGCCTTCTCTCCCGGGTACCCCGACCGCCAGGAAAAGGGGGCTGCCAGAAGAATCCAGACCACAAGCAGCCTCCCCCAGGGAAGCGGGTTGACTGTGAGAAGAGAAGCTCGGACAAGGGGGCCAAGCGGAACAAGGTGAGAGGCTCCCACCCAGGTTGGCTTGGAGGGAATGGAAGCTGCAGACCTGCATGGTTCCTGGCCAGGTGCCTGGCTCTTGCTTACCAAAGTCCTAGGAAAAAGGCAAAATAAATACAAAAGGAGGTTACAGAGAAATGCCATGTTTCAAGGATTCTTTTTTATTCTGATGTTAGTTTTTAGCACCTGTCCAATTGTTTTGCCTTAGAAGTAGAACCTTTCATGAATTCAAACCTTAATTAGGACATTAATATTATCAAAGAATTGGTCTGTACTAAACTTTACTCTTGACGGTATGTAACCTTTTGAATTTGATATGCCCATTCTTTGGGGGAGGCAAAGGGCATACCTGACAGTGCTCAGAGAGCCAGTTGCATGCTAGGTATTGACCTCTGCTCACTCTCCAGCCCTCATCTATATTTTAACCCTTAGCCATTTACTCATTAGTTTGAAAACACCAGATTTAAGATGTGGGGCCAGAAAGATAGCAGAAGGACAGTGGTTCAAATCCCGGCATCCCATATGGTCCCCTGAGCCTGCCAGGAGCGATTTCTGAGTGTAGAGCCACGAGGAACCCCTGAGCGCTGCCGGGTGTGACCCCCCCTCAAAATGTGTGGCCTGTTCTAATAATTTGTTCCCCCCTTTTTTCTGTTTAATAATTTGTATCAATAAGCAGAGCATTATTTTTGCCAAACCTTGAGCTATGATATTTTTTTCCTCTTTTTTTTTTTGGGGGGGGGGGCGCCTTTGGGTCACACCCAGCAGCGCTCAGGGATTACTCCTGGCTCTGCTCAGAAGTTGTTCCTGGCAGGCTCAGGGGACCATATGGGATGCTGGGATTTGAACCAAGGTCCATCCTGTGTTGCTGATTTTTTTCTTTTTTTCTTTACATTTTTTTAAGTTTTACTTAAATGTCACCGTTAAATTACAATTTATTCATGATTGAATTTCAGGCATATAATGTTTAACACTAATCCCGTCACCAGTGTCCACTTCCCACCACCAATGGATCTGACCTCCAGCCACATTTTCTCCTATCGGTCTGCTTCTATACATTTATATATATATATATATATATATATATAAAAAATCTTTGTACTGTGGTTTATCATATTGTTGCTGATGGAGTTTCATACATAACACTTCTTCTCAGCATCACCACCTCCTCCTGGTTGGTGCTTTCCTCCACCATAGTTATTTCCTGCTGAATACCAATTCTCATGTTCTTTATTTCCATTGTCTTTGGTATTTGTTGTTCCACTGTTAGGTGTCTTTATGTCCCACATATGAGGGAGATCATGCGTCAGTTTCTTCCCTCTGACTAACTTCACTCAGAATGATACTCTCCAGGTATCTATTCTTATGGCTGATTAGTATTCCGTTATGTATATGTACCATAATTTCTTTATCCAGTCATCTATTCTTGGACTCTGGGTTGTTTTCAGATTTTTGACTGTTCTGGATAGTGCTGCAAAAAACATAGGTTGTAAATATCTTTTCTCCATTTTATTTTTGGACAATTGGGATATATTTTAAGAAATAGAGTTGCTGGGTCAAATGGAAGCTCAATTCCTAGTTTTGGGGATTTTTTTTTTTTTTTTGCTTTTTTTGTTTTTTTTAAGGAATGTCCATATTATTTTTAGAAAGGTCAAACTTGTAGACATTCCCACAGCTAATGTGTGCCATTCTCTGATGTGAGATGATGTCTCATTGTTGATTTGCATCTTCCTAAGGATTAATAATGCAGAGGATTTTTCTCATGTGCCTTTTGACCATTTATATTTCTTCTTTGAGGAAGATTCTTTTATTTGATGATGATGTAATTGTTCTATCAGAGAGGTTATATAGATGGTTAACATTGGTTGGGACTTCATGGCTATCATCTTTACTCACTAAGCATATTGGGGTCCTGCATTGCTTGCTCATTGTGACTTTTGAAGTCTAGAGGTTTTCTTTGTGTGTTGTACTTGGTGACTGGAGTTAGGATGTCTTCATAGCTCATAGTGAGGTATAAAGAGGTGAAGAAATGCTATGCTGTGTGCTCCAACCACACTCTTTTCTTCTTCCTGACCTGGAGGGTGAAATGGTACTTCACCATTTCACAAAGAGGATCCCAGTGATAACTCTGCCTCAGTTTCTTGCAACTGTGGCTGGGTAAAGCTTAGACCCTGTTCTAATCCTTGCACTTCTCTCTCAGGCCTCTTAACCTGGGGGGTGAAATGACACTAAGTCGCAAAGAAGACCCCAATGCTTCTCTGCTTTAATTTATTGGGACCACGGCTAGTGAGCTGTAAGATCTTTAGTGAGGGTAGTTCATGGTGTCATCCAGACTGGGATGGTACATGGTGAGGTATTGGAAGTGTGTCACTTGACTAGTTTGTGAAAAACTTGCTCCAGGAATTTGCATAATAAAGGAAAGAAAATCTGGCATCAAGCCATCAGATTTTTGGACATGCTGCTGTTCAGGACCATCTCCCGCCCACCTTTGTTGTTGTTTGGGGCCACACCAGTGATGATCAAGGGTTATTCCTGGCTCTGCACCCACGACTTACTCCTGGTGGTGCTTAGGGCCTATGGGAGATGACTGGGATAGAACTCTGGTCAGCCTCATACAAGGCAAGTGCCCTATCCTGTTTCTGCTCCAGACCCCTCCTCCCACCCACCTTTGTTCTAACTCGCCTTGATGGGCTTAGTGCTGTTCCTCCCCCACTGATACTCCCAAGGCAGCCTCTGTACGAGTTTCAACAAGAGGCACAAGGACTGACCCTTCCTCCTAGGGAAGAGTATAAAAGTGGCAAGTCTGCTACACACAAGCAGAAAACCCATTGCTTGCCCATTGCTCCTTGGACTTGAGCAGACTGTTAAAGGCAAAACACAGAGGCAGGGACCTACCAACAGTGTCTATGGCTGTACCAGACACAACCACAGAGGACACAGAAAAGAATGAACCATTTTCCCCATGGATCCCTATGTGCAAGGGGGACCTGGGCTCCATAGTGCAAAAGTGTGTGTGGTACCTGAGAGGAAATGGTCAGATCTAGCCAAGAAAATGCTGTCTGAGAAATGTAAGACTCCCTACAAGTCATCCTCATCCTCCTTTATCATCCTCTCCTGAGCCTAGTCCCAAATGCTGGCATGGTTAGGAACATGTGTTCTCAGCATGTCCCTACTTCTAGAAGATGTGGACCTAGAAGCCTGCTTCCCCTCATGAGACGGAGTGGAGTGCCATCTCTCCAGAACCAACAGAACACACCTCTCAAAGGCGGGCCAGGCCTCTGGCTTGAGCTCCCCAGGGCGCCCACTGTGCTGTTTGAAGGACGGGGCTCTGTCAGAGCACCGAGCCCTGAACTCACTAGTGTTGACAGCATGGACTTTTTTCAAATCTTGAGATGATCCCAAATGCTAGTGAACTGCAGCAGAATGGGGTGGAAGGTGGTAGGGCATCAGGGTATAAGATAGCATGCACAGCTTATTTTTAGGACCCAGACATTTGTATGTTGTGTTTCTATTCACTCTGTCTAGCGACCAGGAAATCTTTGCCTAAGCACATCACCAAGTTAGACAAACATTACTTAAAAGCTTAGGGATTAAAAAGCAGATCATGGTCCCAGAGTATAGTGAGGAAAGGAAGAAACTGAGTGGAGGGAGAAACTCTATATGAAAGGATGGGGACCAGGGGCCAAGTAGTCTCAGGTGCAGTGGTGGAGATTTAAAAAAAAAAAAAAAAGGAAAAAAGGACAAAACCAAATATTCAAGCCAAAGGCAACAACAATGGAATCAAGAGACCCAAACTTTAGCAATCTAAACTTAAAATGGGCCTGTGCTACTGGCAGGCTGGGGGTAGAGGGGGTGACAGGGATGTAATTGGAGAATATTAGTGGAGGAAAATTGACAATGGTGGTATGATTGGCCCTGATACATTGTATGTCTGAAACCCAACTATGAAGGACAATGGTTTTTTTTTTTTTTTTTTTTTTTTTTTTTTTTGGTTTTTGGGCCACACCCGGTAACGCTCAGGGGTTACTCCTGGCTATGCGCTCAGAAGTCGCTCCTGGCTTGGGGGACCATATGGGACGCCGGGGGATCGAACCGCGGTCCGTCTCCTAGGCTAGCGCAGGTAAGGCAGGCACCTTACCTCCAGCGCCACCGCCCGGCCCCGAAGGACAATGGTTTTAATAAAATAAAATAAAATAGGGGCTGGAGAGATAGCATGGAGGTAAGGCGTTTGTTTGCCTCTCATACAGAAGGTTGGTGGTTCGAATCCCAGCATCCCATATGGTCCCCTGTGCCTGCCAGGGGCGATTTCTGAGCATAGAGCTAGGAGTAACCCCTGAGCGCTGCAGGGTGTAACCTAAAAACCAAAAATAAATAAATAAATAAAAATAAAGATGAAGCAGGGCTGGGGAAATAGCAATCAGCAAATTGTGGAGGCCAGAGTGATAGCACAGCAGTAGGGCATTTTCCTTGCATATGGCCAACCCAGGACAAACCCAGGTTTGATCCCTGGCATCCCATATGGTTGTCTGAACTTGCCAGGAGTGATTTCTGTGCATAGAGCCAAGAATAACCCTGAGCACCGCTGGATGTGGGCAAGAGAGAGGGAGAGAGAGAAGGAGAGTGGGGAGAGAAGGGGGAGATAAGGAATGGGGGGAGAGGGAGGGACGAAGAGGGAGAAGGGAGGGAAAGAGAAAGAAAAAAAAAACCCACAAATTGTCCACATTGTTTCATATCATCTGGTATCTACAGAAAAACCTCTCGGGTTTTATCCCCCTCAGCTCCTGCCCTTCCTGCCAGCCCTAGCCTATCTCTGCTTGTCTGCTTGAACAGACTTCATACCCGTCACCACTTGGTAGGCCCAGGTGCACCTATAGGGACCTGGACCAGGGGCAGAGGAATGGCTGTGTTCTCTTAAGCAAGTGCATCAGATGTGCTCATTTTCTTTTTCTTTTTTGTTTGGCTTTTTGGCCACACACCCGATGGACCTCAGGGTTACCTCCTGGCTTATGCGCTCAGAAATATGGGGGACCATGCCAGAATGCCAGAGGGTCAACCAGGGTCCATCCTAAGCTAGCGCACGCAGGCAAGACGCCTCTACCGCTTTCCACCATCACTTCAGCCCTGCACATTTTCTTTTTTTTTTTTTTTTTTTGGTTTTTGAACCATACCCCGGCGGGTGCTCAGGGTTACTCCTGGCTTGGTCTGCGCAGAAATAGCTCCTGGCAGGCCACGGGGGAGACCATATGGGACACTGGGATTCAAACCAAACCACCTTTGGTCCTGGGTTGGCTGCTTGCAAGGCAAACGCCGCTGTGCCTATCTCTCCGGGCCCACCGTTTTCCTTAATTTTACATCTAAATAGTAGAAATCATGACCTAGTGAGAGCTGTTAAAGATTGTGCCTGAACTCCTCAAGAATTAATGTATTTAGTTAATTAGAGACTCTTTCAAATCTGTTCTATTCTAATGTAATTTTTAGCATATTATGATTGATGTGATTATTAATTCTAGAGTAGATGTAGGACATGAAATAGATAATGGCTGTGCATTAGATAATATTGTACTTACACACACTCACACAGTATTATATAATATCCACATAGAGGGAGTGATTCTGTGGAAAAAATTATGGGGAGAAACTGTGACAGTCAATAGGCATGAATTCCTACTAGTCCCCCTTCTATAAAACAGTAGAATTTCTCCAACCTGCTTAGACTTTAGAATTTAAAGCGATACTTTTTGTTTCCTCCCTCTTATAGAATTTCAGAATCTAGTTTATGTTTTCCAGATTTGGGCGAGGGGTGAAGTTGAGAAGCACCTGATCCCACATTCAGGCTATTATAATAGAAAAGCATGTGATATTACCAAAGCAATGTTACCATGTGGGACAGATCATTTTTTAGGCCCCCTTTCTAGATGAAGCCTCCATTTAAATTGACCGTCCTTAGAGGACACCATTCAAGTCAAATGCTTGACTCTCAATCACTTAGTCCTTGAGCTTCATTAAACTCTTGAATCTAGCGCTAACCCTGTGTAAGGGTTACCTAACTCTACCGTGTGTAGGGTAGGGTGGGAGGGGTCACCAGAAAATTTGGCATCAGTGAAAGGTATCCTGAGCGCAGTGACCAACTCTTCGTAGTTCGCTAAGGAGGTGAGTCCAGGCATGCTCCTAGGCTAGACTCAAGGCTTATGTTACTTTTCTCTGGCGAAAGAAGAGTCACTGCGTAGGTAAAAAAGTTTGACGAAGCCCTGACTAGACAAATAACTGAAGCAAATCATTGGAGTCTGGGCTTTTTTTTTTTTTTTCCTAGCCATATGCTTATTCAGGAAGCTTTTGGCATTGCTAACATTAATACGTTTTGAAGAGGCTAGAAATGGACTTTATGAGAAAGTGCATGTTTGGTTTGGTTTGAGAATAGTTGAGTCCTCTTCCTTTCAAGAGCTTTTTTTCCCCAGTGGTTTCTCTGTTATCTGCATGTTTGGTTTGGTTTGAGAATAGTTGAGTCCTCTTCCTTTCAAGAGCTTTTTTTCCCCAGTGGTTTCTCTGTTATCTGCTGATCACGAACTGGCTCGCAGTCACAGACTGTTATCCCAGCTCAGATCTTTAGCTACTGTCCCCATTTTTTCCAGATCCCAAGTTCTCTCACTTTGAGGTCCCTATTTTTGGGGGGGGACATCACACCCGGCAGCACTCAGGGGTTACTCCTGGCTCTGCACTCAGAATTCGCTCCTGGCAGGATTGGAGGACCATATGGGATGCAGGATTTGAACCAGGATATGTCCTGTGTTGGCCTGGTGCAAGGCAAACACCTTACCATTGTGCTATCTCTCCAGTCCCACTTAGAGGTCCCTAAATGGGGTGTAACCAGGCTGACAAGACAATTTCTTCCAGAAACCCTCTAAGCCATGCCCAGCTCTCCCTCTGCTCTTTATTCTTGTCCTCCAGGCCCCACCCTGTGCTGGATTGGCCTGACCCTAAAGCAAACAGTTGGCCCAGCCCCGGACAGATAGACACATTTGCCTTCTGAAATCTCTCTGGGAAGGTCCCATTTTGGGCTTGACTCTGGATGAGGAATAAGGCAGAAGAGACAGTGGCTGCTTGACCTAGAAAAATCTCAACCCTTTGCCTTTTATTTTCCTTCTTGCAATTCAATCTGTGTTTGTTTCTGCCACCTGGACCCTGCACTGTTCCCTTGAATGGTGCTTCCTGAATCCGTCCATGTAGTCATATGGTCTTGCCCCCCAGGACCTCGACTGTGTCTCTGCTGCTCAGTTTAATGTCCCTGCCTCCTGACATAATCCAAATGAAGGCCAACTCTGGGGCACAGGGACCTTTGTGACGGTCCTAGACTGATGACAGGGTTCCAAGTACACAGTGTACAGAAATACTAACCACAGACTTGGACTTAGTTAAGCAGAATCAGCATGAACCTTTTGTTATCTTTTTGTGCTTGCTTATTTGTTATATTTAATGTTTTGCTTTCTGCTAATTTTCAGAATATTACCAGTTTCTGAGTTGTTCCCTGTCAGTATGAAGTATATTATTCTAGAAGGTGTCAACGCAGTTAAGTAATATTGGTGTTGAAGTTTGGTGATTTCTTGGTTTGGTGCTATTCTCTTGAGTTGCCAATTGGCAAAAGCAGGGGGGGGTGGGAATTCTAAGAAGTCTGTGAGGGTTGACTTCCTGGGAAGGTATTTTTATGTGTGGTTGGGCCATCTGCCACTTTGGTTCTTTATGGTAACACAGAGAAAGATGGCCTCTCCTTCCACCTCTGGGGTTTGGTGTTAGGAAGTAATCTTGTGGGTGACTCATCTGCTCTGTGTTGGGAACTTATTCTGTGTGTCAGTATTTGTTTGGAAATTAACTTCCTTTGAAAAATGTTCATTACAAGTGGCCCGTCACGCACACATTCCTGTCTGGATATTGGATTTTGTGGATTCCCCATCTCATTGTGTGGGTGACTCTGGACTTTCTGGGCTCCTTGGGAGCAGAGCTCTTTGAGCACTGTGACTTTTTTTAATTAATTAATTAATTAATTTATTGGCACTGTGACTTTTTAACATTGAGAAACAGAGTCAGACTCTGGAAGTAATTTTATTTTAATACCAGTTTGAGCATTTCCTGCCAACATTGCCTTTCTCCCCAGTGCACATATTTGTTGTTGTTTTTATTTTGGAGCTACACCAATGAGTGCTCAAAATTTACTCATTACTACTCAGGTCTTTTTTGTTTGTTTGTTTTTGGGTCATACCCAGCAGCGCTCAGGGGTTACTCCTGGCTCTATGCTCAGAAATTGCTCCTGGCAGGCTCAGGGGACCATATGGGATGCCAGGATTAAAACCACCATCCTTCTGCATGCAAGACAAACACCCTACCTCCATGCTATCTCTCTGGCCCCACTACTCAGGTCTTGAACCCAGATCTGCCTCTTGCACAGTTCCCCTGGCATATGCTGAGGCTTTGCTATACCCCTTCCCCAATGTACTCCCTGATTTTGCACTGGCTGCCCCCTTGACTGTTGAACAATTCTTGTTGCCTTTCAAGACATGCTTATTTATATCACACTTTGCATCTTTACAACTTACCTTTCTTCAGGGCCTGGGATGTAGGTCAGTGATAACCTGATTCCCTGCTATGGATGCAGCCCTGGTCACCCAACACCAAAACACAAGGATATGCTCCAGTTATCTATAATGAACAGATATATTTCTGAACAAGTATTTGGTTGTTTTGTTTGTTTTTGGGTTTTGGGTCACACCCGGCAGCGCTCAGGGGTTGCCTCCTGGGCTCTATGCTCAGAAATCGATCCTGGCAGGCTCAGGGGACCATATGGGATGCCAGGATTCGAACCACCATCCTGCATGCAAGGCAAATAAATGTCCTACCTCCATGCTATCTCTCTGACCCCTTGGTTGGTTTTTTTTTTTAAACATATCTTTATAGCTCATTTTGATAACATTTCTTTTTACAGCAGTTTATTGGAAGTTCTGTAGATCAACTGCAAAAAATAGGTTGTGGACAATGATGTCCAATAGGAAAATAATAAAAGACCATTACAGGTTTTCCCAATAGCCACATTAAAAATATTAAGAGGGATAGGGCTGGAGGCAATAATTCAGCATGTAGGATGCTTGCCTTGCATGAAGCTGACCCACATTCAGTCCTCAGCATCCCATTTGGTCCTTTAAGCACTGCCAGGGGTAATTTTTTATTTTTTTGGTTTTGGTTTTTGGTGCCCACTCATTTGCTTTGTAGAAAATGAAAGAGGATTACTCCCTACCTGCCCCCCACTATTTTTAATTTTATTTTATTGAAACAACAGAATCCTTCATAGTTGAATTTTGAGATATACAAATGAGTCAGGGCCCTTTCACAATCAGTGTCAAACTCCCTCCACCAGTGGCCCCAGAGTGCATCCTATACTGCCAGCTTTTGCCACCTGGCCTGCCAATATAACAGGACCCTTTAAGTTTAGATTGTTGGAGTTTAGGTCTCTTGCTTCTATTATCGTTGACTTTGGCTTAGATTTTTAGTTCTGTCCTATTTTCCTGCCAGTGCATCTCAGACCAACTTGACCCCTGACCTCCAGCCTCTTTTTTGTTCTCCTTATTTTATTAAAAAAAAAAAAAAAAGAAGTGGGAATATGTGATAAAGTGATCCATGTCCCAAGGTTCTATGAAAAAGGTGGGAGCCCACCCCCCACATTTTAAAGTGAATGTCGAAGTGCTTGCTTCATGGTCTGAACAGAGATTAAGACTATACATTTTAAGTTATTCCCTTTTTTTGCAGAAATTTAAGGAACCAGACAGTTGGAAATCAGGGTTTCTACGATTAGCTAACTTGAAGTGAGCTTTTTTTCTTTCCAGACTTTTGAGAGGATTTAGGGCCACCCCCTCCCACAGGGCTGTTCTACATTGACTGGATATCCCAGATTTTAAAGGTTCAGGTTCATTGCAGGAGCTAAAGTGTCACTCACTCTCTATGTCTCCTCCCTCTGCCCCTCAGCTCAAGACTGTGGGAGGGCATGGAAAAGTCTTTGAATTTGTATTATAGTTTGTGTAAACTTCATGGCCTTATAGCTGGTGGGCACAAGAACATAGAAAAGATTTTCATTGCGAAGACGTCTTCTCTTCACATATCATAATGTTGTCCTATATAGCACTTTAGCTGATATTAAGGGGCGCTTGCAGAGTACCTAATTCCTGTAGAGTTATTGTCATTTTCCTCTCTGAAATTATACTTAAACCCTTTGTTTTTTGGGTTTTTGTTTTTATATATTTTAGTTTTTATTGTTAGATTTTTCTTTAATATATAAAATCTTAATTTAAGTACCATGATTACATGGTGTTTTTTGTTGTTGTTGTTTTGGGGCCACACCTGGTAGCCCTCAGGAAGGAGTTACCCCTGGCTCTGCACTCAGAAATCACTCCTGGCGGGCCCAGGGGACAATATGGGATGCCGTGAATCTTAACTAGGGTCTGTCCCTGGTCAGCTGCATGCAAGGCAAACATCCTACTGCTATGCTATCACTCTGGCCCCTGGGTTTGTTTGTTTTTAACCAAGTTTTCATTAGTTCAAGTAAACATAAATGTATATGCTAATATATAAAAGCAATATCTTTGTTGATAATTTATAGATTTTTTCCAACAGTATTTTTCTCTTCCTACTCTTTCTCCCCTTCCTCCTCCTCCTTCTTTTCCTCCTCTTTCTCCTTCTCCTTCTTCTTCTCCCTCTTCTCTCTCTCCTTTTTGGTTTCTGATTTGGGGGCATTCCTTGCAGTGCTGGGTGATCATATGGGACATCAGGATTTGAACCTAGGGTGGTCATGTGCAAGGCAAATTCCTTACCCGCTGTGCTATTTACTCCCACCACCCTCTTTATTTTCTTTTTTTTTTTTTAAGGTTACAAAGTTTTAACAATTTTTTATTCTAATACTGTGATTTACCAAGTTGTTCAGGTTACAGTTTTAGGCATTAAATATTCAAATACCAATCCAGTGTGATCTTCCCTTCAGCAGTGTCTTCAATCCTACCCACAACCCTAGCCTGCCCCCTTGCATACACAAATTTACTTCATATTGTTTGTTATAACACAAAGGCAAATGGAATTATCAAAGCTTAGAACAATAGGAGTCGATTTGAAGTAAGTTTTATACCTCTCCAGGATGTTACTACAGTCATTGTCTAAGGATTTACCAGGCTGTGGTTGGTACTAGCTGAGCATTCTCTATTACTCTTGAGGCTCATTGAGCTGGGTAGATTTCTCTAACTTTCCTGTCAGATTTCCTGTGATGCTACTGGATTTACACTAGTATGAAATTTTAGGTGCTGTGCAACTGTTTGTTGCAATGTGGTCAGGATCTATAAATCTGGAGGATTTGGTGGCTTGGCATTTTGGTAGGTTAAGTTGTGGAGATGGGCCATTTCTGTAGGAGGGTGTAGAACATGGAACTAAACTGCTATTGCTTCAGGCAGAAAGAGGAATCTGTTGAAAGCTTCAAAGGTATCAGCCCACATCAGACTACCTGGGAGTGTCTACAGTCATTATTTTCTTTTGGAACTTGGTTAATGGAGTTAGGCTGTTTTTTTCTGACTGCCAGGAACTGGTAGATGTGGGTGCATGCTACTGGATTTTCCAGTTGGTAGGTGGGAAACTCAGCCATTGCTATTCTTAAAATACCCCAGTTTCAGCCCATAATTTGGTCCCATTTGAGAAGATTCAGCTGCTCAGATTGAGTTGTCACAGAACTGGACCAAGAAGGAACATCTTTAAGTCCACCACTACTAATTTTACTGTTTTTGTTTTTACTGTTGAGGAGTGAACTCAGCCTCACTTAGCTGGAGCCATCTCCTTGAGCCTCAGTAACCCTATATAGTAAGAAGATCTAGGTGCGCAAAGATAGGTCTTTAGAGAGGAGGAGACTTCACATCTGAAACTTTGCCACTGCTATGAATCTACATTTGTATTGACTGGAATTTAAGGTTTAAGTCTGCTTATTTTTCCTGTCAGTTATCAAGCACCTTTCCAGGTCTGAAGGGGAGTTCTTTTTCATACCAAAATCTGTCTAAAACCCATCAGGTCAGATGGTATGTCTCACTCCCACCCCAAAATTACGTAGCATAGGTATGTGAAAGCTTCCATGAATATATAGATATCTCCCAAAATCTGGGTTGTCTCATTACTTCACTGAAATTTTCTTTATGCATATGTGTGTGTGGGGGTAGTTTTGTTAAAACTTAATTAGATGTGAGGTAGGAAAAAAAAAAAAAGAGAGGAAGCACATGTTCAAGAGAAAATACAGACTTCTCCAGAGTAGAAAAAAAAAACAAACATAGCGACAAGCAAGTATGATATTTATTTAAGGGAGAACACGGACCTTTAGAGCAGACAACTTTACTAGAGATATAATTGTGTTTCTAACAGTTCACATTACTATGTATGTAACAGGGCGAAGGAGAAAGAGACCACGATAGCAAGAAACTCAAACTGGAGAAAGAAATCAAATCACGATCATCATCTTCATCTTTCCACAAGGACTCTTCTAAAACAAAGTGAGTATATTTAAAGTTATCTAGAAAAGTGCTAAATCTTCCTGAGCTAAAATGTCAGAGTGTTTATTTTCCTCTGTTGAGTGAGTCAATCACTAATTAACTCATTCTGGCTCACTTTCATAATCGGGCACATTTCATAACTTACGGGTACACCCTTAGAGACCGTATAGAGATTGGCCATTGATTTGGCAGCAGCTTACATCTTAAAAGTAGAAAATTTCCTAGACATCTGGCATTAACTTCTTTCTAAAAGAACAAGATAGATAGCATTACTTTACTTAATGCATGGACTTGGAAGCAAGCCCTGATAGAGAGGGAACGCAGATAGGCATACAGAATACAGGCAAACAGAGGGAACACACAGTGAGTTCCTGGTGCCTAGCGTCTGTACTCATTCTTTCAGGGCTGGGGCAGAAGCCACAGAGCACTTGGTCTCTGTGTCTTCCAGGAGAAGGGTGGGATAGTATGATTATGTAAGATAACCCATAACAGTATGATTATGTAAGGTAAGAAATTGCTTCATAAACTGATTTGACTAGAACAAGAACATAGCATTTCAATTTGAGAGCCGGCAGAGATGGAGACCTTATAAAAGCTGGGAGACATAGAGGGAAATAGGAAGCAAGGATGAGATGGAGGGAGCTGCCAGGCTTCCCCACTCGTCTAAGGAAGGTAAAAGGTTGGGTGTCTGACATCCTCGATATGCTGTCCTGGGACTCTGGGTTGGCAACACATAAGCTGACCACAGTGACACAACTGCATAAATCACCATAGAAAGGGCTGGGCCTTCCAAAAGTATGGGATCTTTGGCTCTCTGAGAAATGGTGTCTCATGGTATTAGCTACTATAATTTCACAGTAGAACTGGATAGTTCATTCATTGAGTTGCGTGTGTTGCTTCATTCTAGAACAGCACGGTCTTCCTTGGAGAGTTCGAAACAGGAAATGCTTTCCCCTTCACCTCTGACCTCAACCTCATCCCAGAAGCCATCCAAGCCTGCACAAAAGCGGTCTCGGCAGGAAGTAGAGCCCTGTAGTCAGGACCGTCCCCGAAGTGCCAGTAGTGCCAAAGGCAGCCATAAAGACCCTTCCGTTCCTAAGCACAGGAAAGTTGAAGGGAGGAGCTCAGAGCACAAGGTGAGTCGGGGAAGCCCTTGGGAGAGTGTAACTAGCACATTTTACTTTTCCAAAGAAAATGGTTCTTGAGCCAGGGAGATTGTAATAAGAATAAAGCACTTGTCTCTTAAGGCTGCCAACTCAGAGTTCAATCCCTAGTGTCACGAGGGTTCCACGAGCCTGCCAGGGGAAAGCCCTAAACACTTCCAGGTATGGTCCAAGTACTGCCAAGGCCACCCTCCCCCTTTTTTTTTTTTTTCATTAAAAACTAAACAAATAGTTTCTATAGTGCTACTTCAGAGCTGGTTGTCGTTCTTGGTCAGACAAAAATTAGTTACTTGTTTTTAAAGGTCAAGTATAGTTAATATTATGACAGATATCTGTTGAGTCTTAACGTGATTCAAGGCAGATAAAAAGGAATATATTTCTGCGTTAAATTTTTGTCTATTTTGCAAAGACTGGATTGCTGGTCAATTCTTGATTATTGGTTATAGAGTGAGTGAGTGTGTGTATACACTTAGTTAAAATGTGGCTTCACAGGGCTGGAGCACATGTTTTACGTGCGGGAGTCCCAGGTTTGATTTTCAACTCTGCGTGGTCCCCCAACACTTCCACACCAAGACAGAACAAAAAATGCCCACAAGACAAAACAAAAAATGTTAAATTGGCCTCTGATGAAGATCTGTTCTCCTTAAGTCTCAGGATAAACTTTGCAGTTTCTGTTGACTCTTGGGAAGATGCTTGGCCAAGGTGACTTGAACAGTGCTGGGCTTATCTGCTTGAGCCACCACTAGCTGAATGGGATGGCACCTCCAGGACACTGGTACTAAATAATGTCTGCCTGCAATCTGTTGTTTTGTGATTTTTTTTTACAGAGCTCTTCTGGAGATACAACAAGCCCTTTCCCAGTGCCTTCTTTGCCTAATGGGAACCCTAAGCCAGGGAGGCCTCCATTGAAATTGGAAAAGTAAGACTAAATGGTGCTCCTGCCCCTTCATTTCCTCACCTCTTTGGTGTTCTTCCCACTCTCCTGGATTAGAAAAGCCATTTAGTCTGGTCTAGACATTCCAGGCTCCTGTTTCTGATCCCTGAACCTTACTTCTCTTTCAGACCACATGCAGATATTCACATGAAGGAAGCCAGGAGGTTGAAGCAGAAAGCAGAAACAATGGTGAGTCTTATCTCAGCACTCCTGGGCCAAGGTGGTTTCTGAGCTATGTGGCAGGAAGGAGAGTCCCAGAGCAGAGGGTGTAGCCTGCCACTGACAGTCTTGTGAGCTCAAGGAGGGGGATCCTAGGAAGGACCTTTGTTTATCTTAAAGCCCTTGGAAGATTAATCTGAATGAATAATAAATAAGCTAGTCTGTTAGCTGAAATGTTAAGATGATACTTACCTGGCAGGGGCAGTTCCATGATCATGAAGATGGTTTTCCTAGGGTGAGGCTTATCCATTGCACTCCAGATGTGCTCACCCCTGCAATTTCCCAAAATGTGGGAAACTCGACTGCATAATTTGTGGGGGGGGGGGGCTGCGTTCACACTCCCCCCTGAAGAAAAAAAAAATGTTAAGATGAAAGTAATGATCGCCAAGCTTTCAAAAGGGACTTTCAAGTCAGAGAGACAGTTCTGTGGGCAAGATACTGGCCTTTTACATGGCTAACGTAGGTTTCCATCACCCCACGTCATCTATTGCATCCTGCCAGGAGTGATCCCTAAGCACTGCCGGGTGTGACTCCAAATCCCCTCTCTCTAAAAAATGAATTCCGTTTACTTGGAATGTTCATCTTTCTGGAAGCTGGTGATTTTTTTGTTTGTTTGTTTTTGGGCCACACCCGGTGGTGCTCAGGGGTTACTCCTGGCTGTCTGCTCAGAAATAGCTCCTGGCAGGCACGGGGCACCATATGGGACACTGGGATTCGAACCAACCACCTTTGGTCCTGGATTGGCTGCTTGCAAGGCAAGCGCAGCTGTGCTATCTCTCTGGGCCCGGAAGCTGGTGATTCGGCTGTTAATTGAATACATAATTGAATATGCTCTTGTCAGTCTGCTGCACTATAATTAGTTTACCCTGTGTCGCACTTAAACATCAAAGAACCAGAGATTTTATTTATTTTATGTGGTCTCCAAAGTTAATCCCATGAATACCATGTGTACAGTGTGTGTGTGAAACTTTTGGCCCTGGGAGAAGAGTTGGGGTGCCTTTACCCTCCTTGGGACGGCCTACTTGCATCTGGATCAGCTCTGGGTATCCCTGCTTACTGTTCTTTGTTTTTTCACCCTGCTGTAAAATAGCATCTGTCCCCACCCAGCTGCTATCACTACTTTTCTAAACCTGGGTTCCATAGAAAGTCTGTACATAGGTCGTCATAATACTGTGTGTGATTTATATGCGGAGTTTCATTCCACATGGCCTCGTGGAGTGCAGGATGGCCTGATATCCATCATGTGAATAGACCATGAGATGACAAAGAGTGCAGTGAAGTTTGGGGAATCATCCATCTATAATTCATTCATAGTTCTGCATTCCCAGTCCGAGACTCTAAAACATCCAAATTCCCTGTTATCTCCAGGGTTAGACCTATACATTTAGCCCAGAGTTCCAATTGAGATTAAGTAGTCTGTTGCTCTAACATACATAAAATAATCATTCTTGGATGTATACTCTTAAGATGTCTACAAATTAAAATGCTTTTCATTACTAGAAGATAAATATGCAAAGATACTTGTCTGTATTATTCTAAATGTGCAGAGTAATCTGTTTCTTACACATTAAGAATAATATAGGGATTGTACTTACTGCTTAGTGTAAATATGAGTTTTTACGGGGCCTTAGGGGACCACAGGATCTTTTTCTTAAATGTCTGTGAAGAGAAGTTTAGAAGGTGAGATAGCAGGTTTTGGTTATCATTTTGAGTCCCGGTGTTGTCCTTCTCTGTGGCCTTCAAGTAGAAAAGTGGAGGGAAGTTACAATGAAGACGTGTGGGGAAAACAAGATAAAAGCCAGCTATCTGAGTAAGAATGTCTCTTCTCCTGCAGAAGGACAAGGCTGGGAAAGCTGTGAAGTACCTGGAAGCTGCCTTGTCTTTCATTGAGAGTGGAATCGCCATGGAGTCTGAAGGCCCAGCATCCAAGGCCGCTCACGCAGTGTACTCTGAGGCTCTGGAGCTCCTGAGGTAAGTGTCAAGGGATTCCGCCAGCCCTCCTGAGAACGGCTCTTTTCTCGGCCCTATGGCTTCAGTCCTGGAGATCAGTAAGAAGTAAAGAGGCCACTCAACAGAAGAGAGCCTCTCAGATGCACTGGTTAATGAACTGTGCTCTGCTGGGTGAAAATGTTTCCTCTGAAGGGCCAGCGTAAGCACCTCTTTGCCAAGTGTACTGAGAAATAGGCCTTTCAGTAGTACTGACACATAAGTGCCCATTCTCTTCTTGGACTGAGTTCCCTTCTAGATTCCCTGCATTGCCACGGGACCACAGTAAGGACACAGGTCTGCTTGGGCACAGCAGGTAGAGAGGCCAGAGGGACATGGTCTCTGTGTTTCTCCTGAGACTTATTTCTTTTGGCCTTGACTCTCTATTTTCAGGAAAGATCTTCAGAAAACCAAGACTCGGGAGTAAGATGTGCACGAGTTTACTTATGGCTTTGATTTAACTTTGACATATTTTTATTTCCCAACAGCTTCACTATGTCATTAAAAGCTTTCTCCAGTGCCGCATCGACACAAGAGAAAACATTTGCTGTCTTATGGTGTGTACTTTTTCCTTGGGATCTATTTGCTTTCACATCTTTTAGTTGATCAGGAGAGTTTATGTTTCTTGGTTTTGGGGTCACACATGGCGGTGCTCAGGAGTTATTCCAGGCTCTGTGCTCAGAAATCGCCCCTGGCAGGCACAGGGGACCATATGGGATGCTGGGATTTGAACCGCCATTTGTCCTGTTTCAGCTGCATGCAAGGCAAACACCTTACCGCTGTGCTATCACTCTGCCCCCCCCCCAGATCAGAAGAGTTTTGAATCTTATTTTTTTTTCTTTTTTCTTTTTTGGTTTTGGGGCCACACCCGGCGGTGCTCAGGGGTTACTCCTGGCTGTCTGCTCAGAAATAGCTCCTGGCAGGCACGGGGGACCATATGGGACACCGGGATTCGAACCAACCACCTTTGGTCCTGGATCGGCTGCTTGCAAGGCAAACGCTGCTGTTGAATCTTATTTTTATAGGCACAGTACACAGCAGTGCTCAAAAGCCCCCAGACTATAGGTTGAGGATCTTTTTGTACATGTATGCACATTGGGGGCTGGGAATCCTGTCAGGGCCTTGAACATCTTGAGCTGGCCTACAGCTATTCGAGCTCTCCCCAGCCCAGAAATTTGGTTTTGTGGGTTTTGTGCTGGGATTTGTTCGGTTGTTTTGGTAAGGGCCCCCCCCATCTGGAGGCCTGCAGATGTTATTCTCCTGTGCCCTGTCATGTTCAGAGAACCATATGGTGTAGTGCTAGATTCTGGAGGCACATGCTGGGCATGTGCCCAACTGCTGTGCTAGTTCCCCATGTTCTTTGAGGTTTATTTCTCAGCTAGCTAGTTAGTTGTGAAATGCCATTTTACTATTGGCCTTACCACTTCATCTTTTTTTGTGTGGGTGGAACACACCAACAGCACTCAGGGGTCACTCCTGACTCTGCACTCAGAAAGCACTCCTGGCAGACTTGAGGGACCATATGGAATGCTGGGGATCAAACCCAGGTTCGTCTGGGTTGGCCGCGTGCAAGGCAAACACCCTACTGCTGTGCTGTCACTCTGGCAACTCACCACTCCATGTTTTGACTTAAGTTTTGTTCTTATTTATGTGTGCAGCCTCCGTTGCCAGTCCCTGTTGAACATGGCGATGTTCCGCTGCCGAAAAGACACGGTATTAAAGTATTCTCGTGCTCTGAACGAGCACTTCCACAGCGCTTCCAAAGTGGCCCGAGCACCTTCTCCATGCATTGCAAGGTAATGAGAAATCCCACCAACATTCTTTCTAAAGTTGAGTTATTTATTTACTCCTTGCTCTTATGATCATTTATATATATATCTATATAATGACTTGTGGATAACCTTCAAGGCATACACATTTATATGATGATATGTGACTGAAATTTTTTTTTTGAGGAATAGTTATAGATCAAGGATGCTGCTATACTAGGATATTTAGGATATATTTAAAATATTTAGGATATTTTACAGTATCCTAAAGAGAAACAAATAGTATCGGGGTCAGCATCCAAAAGCTTTTGAGGATCCTTGCAGTTCTTTCTTATACCCTCAGTAGACCCTCATGGTGTTTCCTTAAAACCAACTTTCCAGAAGCACAAAACTGGCACCCTCTTAGGAGGACTTTATCCTGTGGTTCAGGCATGGCCATCCTCATGTGGAGCAGGATTTCAGCCCATCAAGCTCCTGCTCCACCCATTCCCAGATTGCTGTGGCTGGCTGCCGTAAATGCTATATAGTCAGAGAAGGAAATGCTCAATTTTTAAAAAATTGGTTCTCACACATCACAAAGAACAAAAACAGCCAGTGCTGGTGTGGATGTAGGGAGAAAAGGACTCCATTCACTGCTAGTGGGAATGCCATCTAGTCCAGCTTTTAGGGTAAACAAAAGTTTCTCAAAAGTCCATGGTAGGAAGCTTGCCACAAAAAGTACACAGAGGGAGGAGGGAGACTTGGGACATTGGTGATGGGAATGTTGCACTGGTGATGGGTGGTGTTCTTTACATGACTGAAACCCAAACACAATCATGTATGTAATCAAGGTGTTTAAATAAAAAAAGATAATAATAATAATAATAATAATAATCCACTTGAGCTACCAACAAACATCACTAAGAACCATAGCTCTGATAAGTAGATGAAACATCATCAGAGTTATTTCATACATATTTTTTAAAATTCGGGCATTTATTTACCTCCAGGAGCTCAAAAGAGTAAATTAAAAATAAATATCAAACTGATAACATTTTAGTCTTACAAATTTAACTTTACAGTAAAAGAAAAAAATGATTTTTCACTATAGAAGATAAATAATTAAATTTTAAATAAAATTATTTTGGAATTATTCAAAAAAAAAAAAGTACACAGAGTAGAGAAGAGTCCACTATGAAAGGGACATTCATGGTACCCTTTCATTAGCAATAGTGCAAACCCAATGAAAGGGAAAAGGGGGGGGGGGGATTAAAATACTTGCCCCAGAAGCAGGGATGATGGGTAGAAGGGAATAGGACATCAGGGAGGAAAAGAGGGAAACTGTTGTCATTGGTGGTGGGAAATGTGTAGTAGTCAAGGCTGGTCTACATTATATGACTGTAACTCAATCATGAATAACTGTATCTGTGGAGGAAAAACCTGTAGTATGAACAACCTTGGTGTTTAAAAAAAAAAAAAAAGAAAGAAATTGGTTCAGGGACTGGAGAGATTTTACAGTACGTTGGGCATTTGTCTTTGACATAGCCAACCCAAAGTGAATCCCTAGCATCCCATATTATCCCCCAAATTCACCAGAAATGATCTCCAGTTACAGTGTGAGGAGTCTTCCCTGAGCACTGCTGGGTGCTGCCCCAAAGTAAAAAAAACCCAGAGAAGTGGTTCACATACTTGAAAAGTGCCTAGTTCTAATAGGTTTTGCTATGTTATGAATATTACCTAGAAGATGATCACATTCAAAAGAAGAAATTCTATATGGCCACTCTCAATAAAGGAATTCTTGGCGGAGTGTTAGCCTCTTGATTTTGAAATATGTCCTGACCCAGATCTTTGAGATTGAATTTTAAAGTAATAGTGTGTTGGCCACCTTCTTTTAGGTCACTTCTCCACCTTTTATCTAGTCTGTCTCATACACCCTTTAGCCCTCGCCTCACTTCCATCCAGGCTGCTGTGGGAGGAGCTCCTTGTGATCACAGTATATTTGTAGGATGCACTTAAGCCATGCAGGTGGTGTGGCAGGCCTGACTCACTGCTTCTTTATCCTTAAACATTTGACTTTTATGTCTAGGCCAGTGGTCCGCAAAGTTCATTAGCCTGCAGCCCCTCCCTTCTACATTCCTTAGGCAAACACAGGAAGTAACCCCCCTCATTATGCCCAAAGCTACTACCCGAAGCCCCCATGGCACTAGCAGCCCTGGGGTGGGGTAGACCCCACTTTGGTCCACACTCGTCTGGTCTCTTTTGTTTGTTTTTGTTTTGGGGCCACACCCAGTAACGCTCAGGGGTTACTCCTGGCTATGTGCTCAGAAATCACTCCTAGCTCGGAGGACCATGTGGAGCGCCAGGGATCAAACCGAGGTCCGATGAAATGTGGGTCACCTGTGTGCAAGGCAAATGCCCTACCACTGTGTTATTACTCTGGCCCCTAGTCTGGGCCCTTATACTTGTCTCATTTACCCCACATCAAAACTCTCATTAACTACAAGACCAGGTACTTGGGGGCAGGGATTGGCTCAACAGTAGAGCAGTTGCTTTGCATGTATGAGGACTGGGTTCCGTTCCCCGCACTGTAAAAGGAGAGTAGAGAGAAGATTCAGAACCCTCTGGTGCATACCTGTGATTGGCTGTTGTCCTAGAACCTGTCTTTTTTTTTTTTTTTTTTTTTTTTTTGGTTTTTGGGCCACACCCAGTAACGCTCAGGGGTTACTCCTGGCTATGTGCTCAGAAGTTGCTCCTGGCTTGGGGGACCATATGGGACACCGGGGGATCGAACCGCGGTCCGTCCAAGGCTAGCGCAGGCAAGGCAGGCACCTTACCTTTAGCGCCACCGCCCGGCCCCAGAACCTGTCTTAAATGTTCCGGTTCACTGGAGAATTAGCAAGCACCTCCATGTGCCCCTGTGTATGTGCTCTCCAGAGTGATGAGTTGCAGACCAAGAAAGGTGGAAGAGAAATCACTGAAGTATGATTAAATCAGTATGGAGAGACTCGTTAAAGTGGTGTAGCCAGGAGAAAGTTTAGTTCCTGGAACCCCAGTGTCTTGGGAATTCTGGGTCATAGAGTCTGAGCTCCCTTCATGTTATCAAGTGATGAGAAGTGACTGTAATAGAAAGTGGGCCATCTTCACAGAGAAAGGAATGGTATCACCAGGACAGTCTAGGGTAGGCTTTCTCCCTCTTGAGAGGGAGAAATTGTTGCTTGAGAGAGCAGCACATGCCATGGGGAAGTGTAGCGTAGCTTGGAGGATTTTGTGGGTTTTTTTTTTGTTTTGGTTTTAATTTGTGGGTTTCTTTTGGGGTTTTTTTGGGGGGGGGCTGGGAATAGGGTACACTCAGTTATGCTCACAGGCTAGTCCTGTCTCTGCACTCAGGAATTACTCTTGGTGGTGCATGAGGGGCCATATGGAATGCTGGAAATTCCAACCTGAACCCAGTTTGGCCATGTGCAAGGCAAACACCCTATCCTTTGTACTATTTATTACTCTGGCCCCATGGATGCATGTGTTTGAAAACATATTTATTTGCCTTCTTGCCTCTGTCCAACTGGTTTCTGAAATAAGCTGCCAAATACTGAAAGTGAAGAGTATGTTTTGGCCTGGTAGGCATGAGACTGGAAGTTATTTTCATTTTGACTGGCCCACCTGGAAACCTTGTGATTTGTAGTGTTCCGGAGCAGGAAACCTGTACTTTAGGGCATCTAGGTAATTAACTGAGTCTCTTTTCTGCTTCTCAGAAACACAGGCACACCATCCTCTCTCTCTCCAATGCCTTCTCCTGCCAGTTCCCAGGCCAGTGCTGGCGGGGTGGGGACCAGCGGGATGCCACTCAACATCCAGAACATGACGTCTTCCTATGTCACCATTACATCCCATGTCCTTACTGCCTTTGAACTTTGGGAACAGGCTGAGATCCTTATAAGGAAGAATAAAGGTAATTTGGTTTTATAGTGGGAGACTCTGGGGCCCAGACCTCGGGGCGTGGGGGTAGGGAGGGCAACATTGCAGGTGTATTCGTATCATGGTCTGGTTTCTGTCTGTTAAAGTCACATGGTTTACAGTAGTGTTATCGTGTTGCTTTTGGCTTACAATGCTAGTGCATCACTGCTCCCGCCAAAGTGCTCATAGTCTTCCACCACTATCCCTACATCCTTTCCCCTCTTCACTTACCTCTCAGTTCTTTTATTTTTTTATTTATTTATTTTTTTGTTTTTGGAGGGGCCACACCCGTTTGATGCTCAGGGGTTACTCCTGGCTAAGCGCTCAGAAATCGCCCCAGGCTTGGGGGGACCAAATGGGACGCCAGGGGATCGAACCGCGGTCCTTCCTTAGCTAGCGCTTGCAAGGCAGACACCTTACCTCTAGCGCCACCTCACCGGCCCCAATTATTAAGTATTTTAATGTATGGGTGGTTTTTTTTTTAAAATCTATACCTTCAGTAGACCAAATTATAAATGTTGTATTACTCAGTGCCAGCCACAGATGTAACAGAGTAAACCAAATTGCTCCGCTGTGCAGAGGTTATGGAGATTTTGCAGGCCACTCTAATAGATTGCAAAAGCTTGTTATGATCAATAAATTACAGAAGAATCATGTCAATAATAATTTGTGGTACCTTGATTTGTGTGTGTACATTTGTGTTTTTGTTTGCGCAAGCAAGTTTACTTTGGTTTGGTCTTCCTTTGCAGATCTCTTTGCTCAACTCAGCACAAATGTGTGTGCCTTGGCCCTCAACAGCAGTTTGTCGGATCTGGTGCACTACGCAAGACAGGGTCTTCAGCAGCTAAAACAGTAACCAAAATACCTTAAATAGGGCCCATACTGATGGATGCCTTGAGAACTATTTTGCACATTGGAAGCCTCAGAAACAATCTAGATGTTGTCTTGACAGTTCACCAGGCTCCCAAGCAGAAGCTTCGAAGGTGGTCTGCACACTTGTCCACATGGACTCTGAAGAACTGTGTGACCAGTGGTCAGATGGAAGGACCAGCGGGAGCAGAGGAGAATCACCTGGGCTTACTAACTAAAAGACATAGGTTTAGTGGCACCTACATGAGCCTGTGAATGGTCTAGAAACATTTCTGCCATTTTTAATCCAGCAGATGAAATGAGGGGAAGCAGATTTCAGCTTTGAAACGAATTCATTATTTCAGTCGCCACGTGAGTCCATTCCCAGAGTGGGGTTGGGAATGAGACATTTTTCACAGCAGATCTTGTTCTAGGATTTTGTGAGCAATTTCTTTCTTCCTTGCAGAAAGACTTAGGTGAAATACCTGATTTATGAACTCTAATGGCCATTTGATCAGTTGTGAAGGAGTCCCACATTCTGGCTTAGATTACACCACGTGCTGTCCTAGTATATGAGGGCCAGCCCCCCTTACCTGCAGATCTGAGCTCTCACCAAGTGAGGACCCAGTGACCCTGTCCCCTCCAAACACTTAACCCCACTCCTTCATGCCCGGGACTTTTTGTTAAAGTTCTGTGGGAAGAAGGGAATCGACACTCACCTGGTCAGATTGCAAAAATGCTCTGTAGCTTTGTTACAGTAGAGCCCGCATTTGAGGTGCTGATTTGTGGTTTACTGTTATGTGGTAATTAATATCTGTTCAACCAACTCAGTTTTGTCAGTGAACAAAGGAAAATGAAATCTACTTTCTAGAGAGGCTATATTTTTCTGCTTCAAATCCTTTTATATTTATAGAAAAACTAGACCCTCAGAGTCCCTACTTGTCTAGGAGAAATAAAATCCCTGGGAGGACGTGGGAATTTGGGGTGGTTGAATAGATTTAAGGAAAAAAGGGGGTGATGGAGAATTAAAAAAATCATATGCCTTCTCTCTGGATTGTTTTCAGATAGACTCAGTTAAATGGAAAAGGAACTGTTTCCACTTTGCTGTTGTTGCCATATTAGATGCACCAAACGAATTCATTTTGAGTCGTCATGAGAGATGAGAGAACATGAGAGAATACAATCACAATTCCCACAAGCACAGATTTTCTTGTTGAAACTTGGGAGTTTATTATTGGAAGCATTATTTTTGAGTGCAGTGTGTTTAAAAGCCAATTCTTTTTATCCCTTTTAGAAAGAGGTAGAATTTGCACATGTATTAAAATTAAGGAGTGAATGTTATCTCTACAGCTAGCTTGTTTTTCTTCCCTTCTTCTCTGTCTTCCTTTCTACATGCTGCTGCTTGTCAAGCATGTGTCTCATTTCTTAATGTTGAGAAAAGAATCTTCATTGACGAGTCGTTTTATAATACATGTTTGATATCCATATGACGAATGGAAGAACATCTTTTGTAGTGTGATAAATATATAAGGAAACGTGTAGCAGGTGGGAGAATGCTTAATACTCACAGTTTGAATTTTTTGCTTGAAGCTGTTTTCTGGTGTCTTACCCAGCCTGGCCCTACATGCTCAATAGCTGGAGCAGAGGTTCCTTGCCATGCGTTTAGATTAGAGCCGTAGAATAATGATATCATGCTATCAGTGTCGAGATGCATGTCATCTTGATGGACTGACTGTATTTATGGATGTTCCAAAGCAAAGCCATGCTCCTTTTTTCCTGGGTTGCACGCGTCTCGCATCAGTCAGGCTTACAGGATTATCTGATATCTTGTTTCCCTCTTCTCCTGCTCACTCCCACCTCTTCACCCCTACTTCCAGTGCACCACTGTCCCTTTGGAGGAGGCAGGGTCTCAGCTCTGCCAAGGCAGCCAGTTGTGACCCAGCGCTCTGAGCACATTCGACAAAAGACATTTCCAAGTCCATTTCTCAGCCAGTTCTAAAGAACGGGTTGCTTCTTCCATGACCACATTTTTATTTTTATTTTTTTGTTCTCCTTTTTCTTTGGTCCCTTGAGAACTTAATGAATTTGCAGTTGATGTATGCTATTTGATGGTGCAATGCCACAGACATTGAACCTAAAAGATAATCCCTGAGGGCTTTGGAATGGAGCTTGGAAACAGAGTAGCTGGTGAATTTTTGATGTTCACAAGGCCTTTTTGCTGTTACAGTTATGCATATTTCTCAGGTCTTTGAAATCATTTGTACTTTTTTCACTGTGTGCTCAAATTCCCAAAGGCAATATGCACTGAGGTGGACCATTGAAAGAATTGGACTATAAAATTAGCCTTAGAACATGTAAAGCCAAGACTATAATATTAGGACACAATTCATAGTGAGACAAATACAAAATTCCTTGAGTGAAAACTAAGCATAAATTCTTGCCTTAGCCTCTACAGCATGTGTGTGCGTGTGTGCATGTGTGTGTGTGTGTGTGTCCTAAGAAATGAAGACCACTTACATTTTTAAAATGATGAGTGTTTTCATTCTTCTGGAGGTAATTAAAATGTGAATCACTGAACTTGAGTTTTTTGAATGTACAGTGGGAGAAGCCAGCAGGCAAGAGTGTTGATTTTTTTTTCTAGTGGATGCACCTTTACTTTATAGACCCATTTGACCAAAATATTAAGCTATGTTTCTTAGACAAATTGGACCACACTTCTCCCTTCTTTTGTCCTATAATTCAGAATGTTTTTAAGCAAGCATACTGTAGATTTCTAGCTTAAAATTTTACCATACGTACTTTAAATACTAATGTTGAAGGTCAGAGAGATAGTACAGGGATTAAAATGCTTGTCCTGCACATCACTGACCTGGGTTCCATCTCTTATCACTGCATAGGTCTCCCCAGTCCTACAAGGAGTGATCCCTGGGCACAGCCAGGAGTAAGCTCTGAGCACTGCTGATATGAACTGAAACCTAAAAATAAGTAATGTTGGTAAGAGTAGGAGCTTACTCTGTTATGATTCCTGTTCAACACATTTAAAACTGCTATTCCCTCCGGAGTGAACAGAACTCTTATCTTTGATGTATTAAAGTGTGTGTGTGTGTTGTGTGTGTGTGTGTTGTGTGTGTGTGTGTGTGTGTGTGTGGTGTGTGTGTGTGTTCATTCATGTGTACTGGCTTGCACATAGACTAAGAAACATATATGACAATTTTACTGTGCCTTTTTGACCAGACAACTTAAAAACAATGCTGTGTTTATTTTGCTGTGGCTTTGAAATTATTTGGCTCTTGCACCTTTTGTCATTTTGCTTTCTTAAATTTGTATGTGTCAAGGTAAATGAATCGAGAGGATTGATGATCCCCTCCCTTCTGCCACAGATTCTGCTTTTGTCTTCAGGCTTTATTTTCTGAAAAACTTCACCTATAGATCCTCTTTGCCACTGATGTGGTGTCTTTCTTTTGGTTTGCAAGGAACAACCAGCTTCTTTGCTCCTTTCAGGAGACCCTTGTTACCTGTAATTACACCTTCCCTCTTTCTCTGCTGCTTTGCCTCCTTCATTTTTGGTCCTGTTTCAAGTTGTTCAATGCCGGGTCTTTTCCTGTGCTTTCTCCTTTTGCTATGTGTGATGGAGGTGGTGTGGTTGAGACACATCAAGGTTCAGTTGTGCTGGTTTCTCTGTGCCTGAGACTGAATTGTGACCACCAACCCTGCTCTCTTTCCTTCTTTGCGTTGACAAGCACCAGCCACCTACCTTTTCTTAGGTGATGTCACTTTCACCTTTCCATGGGGGGAAAATCACTAGGTTTTCTCACATGGGACCAATAGGTACTCTGATGGGTAGAAATGCCACACGGAGGACAGGAAGGCAGCGCACAGCTCCCTGAACCTTTCCAGAACGCCAGGATGGGGTGGGGACAGTTGCCCTGGCAGTGAGGCCGGCTGGCCCACGCTGCTGAGATCCTGCAGTAGCCAGCCCAAGGGTGACTCGCTTTGCTTAAAAGTAGATGTTTAAGTGATGCTTAACACAGGCAGTATTAACTTCGCCTTCGGTTCAGGCCATCAACATGTATTGTTAAATTTACTGCAAACCCCTCTCAGATATCAAGTATACACTGTTCCCCGGTGTGTGTGGGTGTGTGTATAGGTGTGGGTGTGGGTGTGGGTGAATATGCACCTACATGAGCACGTGTCCTAAACTTTGTTTTCATTTCTTTTTTCTTCTGAATGTGATCATGTCTTGGATGATACCTGAGCAGGGTTGCCCTTTTTTTTTATTTATTACCATTATATATTATATTATATTATATATATTTTTGCTTTCTTATAACTTTAGAGGGAAGTCAGATCTTGTATTATTAAAATTGTTTAAAAAAATACATTGTCCAGTTGAAATGAGAATCACTGATCTGTCTCTAAAATAATATGAATATTCCTTTGTTTGTGGAACAATGTACCAGCTGTTATCCATCCTGATGTGCCATAGGAGAGGGAGAGGAGCCTTCCTCTCCGAAGCTCAGATTAATTGATGTACGTGCTGCCATCAGCATGGAGTCACAGCTCGGAGCTTATGTGAATCCAATGTTGCTTCCTTATATAGGCCTTTGGAAAAAGACATACATGATCTGTGAGACTGACTTAGTTTGTTTTCTTTCTTGGAAGAGAGATTTGCAGAAGATCTTTCCAAAGAGAATGTGCCACAGATCTTCTGCTTGTCCTCCTCGTGAGGGTCAGTTGCTGTTAAGAAACAGACATGTCATTGACTTATTCATCTTCAAATTCTTTCCTTTTTACAAGAGGATCAAGCTGTTAAAATGAATGAATAAAAATTTAGAGAAATCTTTGGGGTTGGGTCTCTTTCACTGTCTGAGTCAAGGAATTTTTCAAACCGCTTTGCTGTCACCACATGACCAAGGAGTATCAAAGAACACACCTTCATTCACAGCCCATACGTGGTGGGAGCGGGGCTGACAGTAGCTTATGCTTCTGCTCACAGTTCTTTCAAGACTCGGCCAATCTGTTTTTAATAGATAAACAATGAATTGAGACTACCAGCTATGTTCTTGAGCTCTGAATGGGCATGAAAGCCTACTGAGTCCCCACTCTTGCACAGAGGATGCTCTGACCTCCATGGTTCTGTGAAGTTGGAATGGAATCTGAGTCTGAACTGACTCTCCAAAGGAAGCCCATGTATGTAACACTTGTTTAAGCAGATGACATGAGTCTGGGATCAGTTGGTATCTTCAAAATGTTGGCAGTTCTGAAACCCGATTACACATAGTGAGCCTAATTATGAACGTGCCTACTGACTACCACAGAGACCAAATATAAATTTTGGGGTTTTGTTGTTTTTTGCTATGAGGCCATACCCATCAATGCTCAAGGGGTGAGGGGATTGGCTCTTTTTTTTTTTTTTTTGGTTTTGGGATCACACCCGGCAGCATTCAGGGGTTACTCCTGGCTCTACGCTCAAAATCGCTCCTGGCAGGCTCGGGATCATCTGAGATGCCGGGATTCAAACCACCGTCCTTCTGCATGCAAGGCAAATGCTTTACCTCCATGCTATCTCTCCAGCCCCCCCCCCCTTTTTTTTGTATGGGGACCCATGTCCAAGGGATGAGAGACAAATTTACTGTTCAGCCGATGACATTTTTAAGCACCTCCAGCCCCTTTTTATATTTTTTTATTTTAATTTTTTCAGGGTTGACTCTTGACTCTGTTCTTTTCTTTTTTGGTTTTTGGGCCACACCCGGCAGTGCTCAGGGGTTACTCCTGGCTGTCTGCTCAGAAATAGCTCCTGGCAGGCACGGGGGACCATATGGGACACTGGGATTTGAACCAACCACCTTTGGTCCTGGATCGGCTGCTTGCAAGGCAAACGCCACTGTGCTATCTCTCCGGGCCCTCTTAACTCTGTTCTAAAGGATCACTTCTGGAGGGCTCAAGGCCATATGTGGTGCCAGAGATATACTTGGGTGGCCCACATGCAATGCACATGTCCTGCTGTGCTATTTTTCTGGCTCCCTGATGTTAAATTTTTTAAATATTTCAATCCCAGTATAAATGCCTTTGTCATACGTGATGCATATCTTAAGCTTTCTCAAATCCTGAATTTCATGGCTTCTATCTGTCCTGATAACATGGAGCAGTCAACCTGGGCTGCATGCACACAACCATTTTATAGACATGTTGGGATCAAAGAGCACTGTTGGTTAAAAGGTTAGGAGGTCAGGGATATTATATCCTGCAGAGATCCAACCTTTCCACTTCCTCTCTGCTGCATTCCAGCAGCACATGCGGGTCCTGCCATATTGGCTATGTCGTTCTGTTCCTCTCATTTCCTAAGGTTGTGTCTTTTCTTCCTACCCAACACATGCTTTGAGTCAGCTCCTGCTTGGCGTCTTCCTCAGCTTTATTTCTTGCTGTTTTTAATGTGCACAGTGCTGGCTGAGAGCTTTAGGTGCCCCAGGGCAACTGAGACTCAATCTACTAAAACTTTACAATCTTCCATAGGCATGTTTACATAGTGTTACCTGAAAAGAACAAGGAGCCACCAGCCATTCCATTTGTGTGCAATTCATTAAAAAGAATTTACTTTCAGTCCACCAGGAAAATGTACTTACTCAGCTGACCACCCTGTTTTGAAAGGATGTGGTTAGCAGGAGTTGAGGCAATGGCTGGTCTTTTCCTCTCTTCTCATGGCCACTAGCTACCCTGCATTGCAGAAAACCACATGCAGAGTATGGATGAGATACATACACACACACACACACACACACACACACACACACACACACACACAGTTGGCTGTGGCATATCACTAGGAAGTAAATGAAGGCCAAAGCCAGCCAGCCTCTGAGGAGTGTTAATGCTGATGAGGAAAACATGGACCCTGAGGGTTACTGTAGACAAAGAGTAAGTAAATGTTGGCTTTAGGCGACTCGCTGGTGCCCCTTTCCAAGCACATGTGCAGATCATACCACTAGGGGACAGCACTTCCTTTAAAAACATTGACGCTAACTTATCAAACACGCCTCCAAATACTGAAAATACATTGATTTTTTTTTTCTTCTCACCATGAGGTGCCAGTTTACACCTACAGAATGGCTAGAATAAAGAAAAGGGGTACAGATATTTGGGGCAGATGAAGAGAAAGCAGAAATCTACAGAACAGCAATTATGAATGTTTTTGTTTCTTTGGTTAATTCCCTTACATTTTTTTAGGGTTTTTTGGGGCCACGGGCAGTGGTGCTCAGGGCTGGCTTACTCGTGGCTCTGCACTTGTGATGGATCTTGGAAGACCTCATGTGGTATGGATTTTAAATCCGAGAGGGTGACATGCAAAATAGTACCCTACCTCCTGTTGAGCCAGTGACTGGCTTTAAATCATATATATAACACATGCCACTGTAGAGATGAGATTGGTAGATGGCCCCATGGAACAAGGCAAATCAGGCAGTTGAGACCAGTGGAGAGATAATAGTAAATGGTGAACACAAACTGAAATGAAAGCAGTAACACAGGCAACATTTGCTATCACTAGCTTGTCTCTCACCTCCCAGAAACACCTCCTAGAGCTGCTGTGGCTCATATTGCCAGTGACTGGTGAACATGCCTGAAACAGAAAAGGCAAATCCACAGCCAGAGTAGATGCCTAGAGCAAGAGGTAGGCAGGAATGGCAGTTGCATAGAGGCCTCATGAGAATGGGGTGGGGATGGGCAAGTCACACAAAAAGACATAAGTGTGGTGGCCGGAGTGATAGCACAAGGGGTAGCGTTTTTGCCTTGCACACAGTTGACCCAGGTTAGATTCCTAGCATCCTATATGGTCCCCAAGCATATCTGAGTGCAGGGCCAGGAGCACTGCCCGGTGTGCCCTCCCCCAAAAAGAAAAAGATAAAGTGTGATTAATAGTGATTCTGGAACAAGACTGTTTTCTAAAATTCAATTTAAAAAAAAGTGCATTTGGGTGCTCGCTTTGGCAGCACATATACTAAAATTGGAATGATACAGAGAAGATTAGCATGGCCCCTGCGCAAGGATGATACGCAAATTCGTGAAGCGTTCCATATTTTTCCTGTATTATACCATCTCTTTACCTGCTTTTCCCCAAATGTAAGGTAGTCTTTTGCATCACTTTGGTCTTTTAAATACTTCGCTAACTCATTTCTTTTTTCTTTTTTTAAATGTCTGTCCTACATATACATATGTGAGCACATACATTTTTATTCCTTTTTTTTTTTTTTTATCTTTTGGATATGTGACCTGTTTCTGTTTTCCCCTCTGTCCATCCCCAAATGCACCGACAATATAATGTAGCACCATTTCTCCCTGCAAAGGCACACTAAAAGAAGGGGAAATCTTACATATAAAAAAGAGCTCTTATCTACTAGAGATAGGAACTCATAGTTTACAATACAGGGATATCTCCTACCTTGAAAATATGTCATGTGGAATCAACTTAGACCTCAGGTGATTATATACCATCCGGCCAGCCTTGAACCCTGGATCCCAGACATAGAAATGGCACAGTTCTTCACAACAGCTGCAGGAAACAAATCCCATCCGGGACAGCCTTAATACTGCGCGAGGTCACCGACAAGTGCCAGCTCTAATATGATATCCTGACAACGAGGGAAATGGGAACAACTTGACCTAATAGCAGGTTATCCTACCTTACCAGCTAACAACAAGACAAAATCAGAAGACTTGTCACCCTTTGGTAGGTCCAAAAGCCAAGATCGCAATTTACAAAAAGCCCTAGTCTAGGTTTGAACTACGACCTGCACAATAACCATGATCCCCAGTTCCAAAGGTCTGGCAGAGACAATTGTAACGGAATGGGGCTTCTGGAAGCACAAAGAAAGACGCTATCCTAGGTGCCATCCTAGGTTCAGTGCAAAGACCAAGACCACCAACCACAGAAGATGGATTAAAATGTCACTGAGGGGGGCCCAGAGAGATAGCACAGCGGCGTTTGCCTTGCAAGCAGCCGATCCAGGACCAAAGGTGGTTGGTTCGAATCCCGGTGTCCCATATGGTCCCCTGTGCCTGCCAGGAGCTGTTTCTGAGCAGACAGCCAGGAATAACCCCTGAGCACCGCCGGGTGTGGCCCAAAAACCAAAAAAGAAAATGTCACTGAGGGAACAGAACTTCTAGAACCACAAAGACTGACTTCATCATAAGACCCACCCCTGGATCTGTGCAGATACTGATCTCTAGACATAGAGGTCTGATTGTATCACCCAGGACAGAGCAGAAGTCTTCCAAACACCACAAAAGCACCACCGGGAGAGTAAATGATCCTGAACAGAGTCTATAGTTAATCCCATGACAATATACTCCAAGGATGGAGAAACCCCATATCTCTTAGACCAAGTGAATTCCTTTTCGAATGACCCCAATATTTACTGTGCCAGGGCAGGAGGGAAAAAAAAAAAAGAACAAAAAGCACAAAACATTGTTTTTTTATGTATTATTTTTTATCTTCATTTATTATTATCATTTTTATTTACCTATCTATTTTTGGTCAATTTCTCTGTTTGGGTGTGGTTATTGAAGTTGTTGTCCCCAGTTATACTTATTTTTTTCTCTTCTTTTTTTTTCTTTCTTTATGTGCTATGCCATGTTTCTTATTTTAAGACCATGGCATTTTTTTTGTTTGTTTGTTTGTTTGGGGGGGGTTGTGGTGCTTATTATTGTTGGAGTCCTCACTGGATATTTGACATTCTTTTTGTAGTGGTGGAGTGTTTCACCTTCTTTTTCTCCTTCGTCTCTCAAATTGTAGATGAGAGCCTCTAGAAGGATTCCGCCCATTTTTGGCGTATTAGACTTTTACCCCAGTTTATTACTTTTCTCTTCTTCAAACAAAACCACGCAACTTGAACTAGCTAGTCCTGCCTCCCAGTTAGAGGGGGAAATAAGGGAGGCACCAGGACCAAACAGGTGCAAGACTACTAAGTAGTAGGCTAGATACAGAGGGGACCACATATTCTAGCAGCCCTGGGGGTGAGGGAAGAGGACAAAAACGGAGGTGTAGGGAGGACAATTTGGTGATGGGAATCCCCCCTGATTTTATGTAAATATGTACCTAAAATATTATTGACACCAATATGTAAGCCACTATGATCAAAATAAAAATTATATTAAAAATTTTTTTATTTAGTAAAAAAAAAAGTGCATTTGGGGCCAGAGCAATGGCACAGTGGTAGGCTGTTTGCCTTGCACACAGCTGACCTAGGATGGCCCTTGGTTCCATTCTCTGGCATCCCATATAGTTCCTCAAGCCAGTAGTGATTTCTGACCGCATAGCCAGGTGGAACCCCTGAGCATCACTAGGTGTGGCCCAAAAAAGTGCATTTTATGTGAATTATGCCTCCAGAGTTTAGTAGGTCATTTGCATAGGATTGGGGTGAAACAAAGTCAACAGTCTATGAGCCAACAGTCTTCAGCTGGGTTTCCTCGGGAGTGGGAGAAATCAGGAAATTGGTGATTCAGAAAGAATCAAAAGTAATTTTATTACTGATGGCTGATGAACAGAGCACAAGTAGCTTTTGAAAGAGGTGCAAAATCTCAGGCAGAACTTAACTGCTGAATCTACTTTAGGACTTCGGATCACTTGAAGGAATTTATAATATTAATACTCTTAAGAAACTGGTGGTATAGAAGAGTTGGTACCATATGCAAGGCAAATGCCCTATTTGCTATACTATTGCTCTAGTCTAGCCCCTCTAACTTTGGGCATTCATTATTCCATCATTATGTCTCTTCTCGGATTTTTAAACTATCTTCCTGAATAGTTCATTTTCACCTTGGCTGTGTAATCTATAAGACTAATTGATTTGTTTGTTTTTAGGGCCACACCTGGCAGTGCTCAGGAGAGCTCTGGTGGTCTCAGGGGGGTCATAGGATGCTGTGGACTGAATCCAGGTTGGCATGTGCAAGGCAAATGCCTTTCCCACTGTGCTATCACGCCTAGACTGTGACATGTTTATTTGTTTTTGGGGTCACACCGGCAGCACTCAGAAATCTCCCCTGGCAGTCTCAGGGGACCATATGGGATGCTGGGATTCGAACCACCGTCCTTCTCCATGCAAGGTAAACGCCTTACCGCTATGCTATCTCTCCGTCCCCTAGACTTTGACTTTTTAATTTCAATTTTCTGTTTTTCATTTCCCAAAGAGCTTTCATTCCCTTTTCAATATATGGGATTATTTATTAAAAGTTAGTCACTGAAATTACGTTATTCATTATTGTGTTTCAACACAGATCCAGTGTTCCACTGTCCACCCACCAATGACTCCACTCCAAACGCCATTTGCTTCCCACTCACAAGTCTGTTTCTATGAGAGGCCCTTTCCCCCGTCCCTTTCTTAGTTTCCCCAAGGTGGCTTTCAGTATAGTTTCATACATAATGCTTGGCCACCTTTTACTTCTCCTCCTGATTGAGCACTTCCCTCTACCAGTCGTTGCCTCCTCCCTAGCATACCCCGTAATCCCTTTTGGTGGCATTTTTTCTACTGAATACCAGTTCTCAAATTCTTTGCTTCCACCATCTTTGAACAATCATCATTCCAACATTATGTTTCTTTATATCCTACACGAGAGATTCTGTGCTCTCTCCCTCTGAATAGCTTCACTCAACATGATGCTCACCAGGTCCTTCCATGTAGCAGCAGATTTCATGATTATCTTTTCCTATGACTAATATTCCATTCATATGTAGCATAATTTTTTTGTCCAGTCCCCTAAAAACAAACAAATCAATTAGTCTTATAGATTACACAGCCAAGGTGAAAATGAGCTATTCAGGAAGATAATTTAAAAGTCCCAGAAGAGACATAATGATGGAATAATGAATGCCCAAAGATAGAGGGGCTAGACTAGAGCAATAGTATAGCAAATAGGGCATTTGCCTTGCATATGGTTAACTTGGGGTCAATCCCCACCGTTCTATAGCCTTAAGCACCAATTGAGTGCAGTCAGGAGTAAAACCTGAGCACATTGGGAATTGCTGCCCCCCCCCCCCCGCAAAGTAATACTCAAGAATCTATGGTTGAGGGGCCAAAGCACAGTGGTAGGGCATTTGCCTTGTACGTGGCTGACCCAGGATGGACCTCAATTCGATCCATGGCATCCCATATGATCCCCTGAGCCAGGAACGATAGCGTCATCGGGTGCTTGCCCCACCCCAAAAAAGAATCTATGATTGCAAATTTCAGAGCCAAAGCATATGACAAATTATACAGAAACTATGAGGGCCAGAGTGATAGCACAGCGGTGGGGCATTTGCCTTGCACGGGACAAACCCCCGACAAACCCCAGCATCCCATATGGTCCCCGGTGCTTGCCAGGAGCAATTTCTATCTTTGTTTGTTTTCTGTTTGTTTGGTTTTTTGCCATACCCAGTGATGTTCAGGGGCTACTCCAGGCTATGCGCTCAGAAATCGCTCCTGGCTTGAGGGACCATATGGGATGCCTAGGGATAGAACGTAGGCTAAAGCTGGCAAGGCAGACACCTTACCGCTTGTGCCACCACTCGGGCCCTTCAGGAGCGATTTTTTTAATTTTGTTTTTGTTTTTTTTGGGCCACACCTGGTGACGCTCAGGGGTTACTCCTAGCTATGTGCTCAGAAATTGCTCCTGGCTTGGGGGACCATATGGGAGGGACTCCGGGGAATTGAACCTCGGTCCATCCTAGGCTAGCACGGGCAAGGCTTACCACTCCGCACCACAGCTCCAGCCCCATCCAAGAGCTATTTCTGAGCACAGAGCCAGAGGTAACCCCTGAGCGCCTCCAGGTGTGACACCGTCCCCCCCCCCCCAAAAAAAGAAAGAAACTATGGATGGAAAAAGGATGAAAGATGATACAGTGGCTAACTTCAGAGGAAGCCTGGGGCAGAGGAATATTCTCAGAACTCCAAAACTACTAGTCAGCGGGCATCTAGGAAAGCTAATAGAATGTCAGATATATGTGTATGAAACACTGAGGACAAAGCCTGAGTGTTCTGACATGTCCAAAAAAAAAAAAAAAAAACTGAGCGTTGGATGTGTTGTTCAACCTAACTGACAGGCATACTGCAGAATACCTGTCCCTTCATGCCTCACATTGAAATATATGCAGTATAGTCAATTACACGTCAACTTTTTTTTTTTTTTTTGGTTTTTGGGCCACACCCTGCAGTGCTCAGGGGTTACTCCTGACAGGCTCGGGGGACCATATAAGATGCCAGCAATCGAACCCAGGTCTGTCCTGGGTCAGCCACGTGCAAGGCAAATGCCCTACCACTGTGGTATCTCTCCAGCCTCAACTACACTTTAAAGCTGAAAAATATATTAGAGAATTGACAGAAAAGAACATTTTCAGATCAATAAAATCAGATTACATGAATATAATTTTCCAAGAATATGCTCTATAGGGAAAAAAATTCTCAGTAATGCCTGCAGTACACAAAATCAAACTTCAAAAATTTAATTTTGTTTTGTTTTGTTTTTGGGCCACACCTGGTGACGCTCAGGGGTTATTCCTGGCTATGCACTCAGAAGTCGCTCCTAGCTTGGGGGACCATATGGGATGCCAGGGGATAGAACCACGGTTCATCTTAGGCTAGCTCTGGCAAGGCAGACACCTTACCTCTAGCGCCACTGCACCGGCCCCCCAAAATTTAATATTTAATAATATTTTAAATATTTAATGAGACAATTTAAAATAAGGCTTGGAAAACCAGATAACAGAAGATGAAAAGTGAGAATTTTAGTATGTTAAGATGCAACTTTGGTTCTCATTATTCCCTTTTTTTTTTTTTTGGTTTTTGAGTCACACTGGCAGCACTCAGGGGTTACTCCTGGCCCTATGCTCAGAAATCGCTTCTGGCGACCATATGGGATGCCAGGATTCAAACTATCATCCGTCCTGGATCTGCTGTGTGCAAGACAAAAGCCCTATCACTGTGCTATCTCTCTGGCCCTCATGATTCCTTTTTTATAATCTACATAATAATTGAATGTTACTTCCCATTTAAGGAAAGCACGCGCCAGATGTGGTT
The DNA here is from genome assembly GCF_024139225.1 of Suncus etruscus. NCBI lineage: Eukaryota > Metazoa > Chordata > Mammalia > Eulipotyphla > Soricidae > Suncus > Suncus etruscus. Next base: position 76,571,248 of record NC_064863.1, read on the forward strand.
TTTTCCTTCCCTGGTGCAGTGCCTTTCCTCTAAAAGAATTATTTGCCAAAAGGCCCGCTTAGCAAAGTCAATCATTTGACCCTTTCCGTGGATCATTGGCGGTAATCCCAACATGGCTGTAACATTACATTTTTCTCTCTATTTGGCTACTATAGAAATCCAGCCTCAGCTCTCCTACAGACAAAGAAATGTCAGTACCAAAAGCCCGCCAAAAGTTCTCTGCTGGCTAGTTCGTATAACCTGGCACCAACAGCTTGTTTTTCTAAGTCTAGCTCTATGATGGTAAACAATTATTTCTGTCCCCCCTAAAATCTATTCTGCGGCTACTACATAGACATCAAAAATATCTGTCTCTCTCCTCCTGGTTTCTTGAAAAACCTGCTTTTTGCTAAACCAAAAACATCCGAGGCTCCGGTTTCACTGCCCTCCAGCAGAGTTCTTTCTCACCTGAAGAACAGTCTTTTAATATGTAAATTTAAGGTCTGTTTTCCCATTGTACTGCTCTCCTGCTCTTTGAGAACACCTTGCATACTAGAGTCTGTCCTTATAAAATGTCATCGGCTGAAAAATAAATTCATCTCTCGTCCCTTGGTCGAGGGTCCCCATACAATGTATTTTGTGTGGTCTCATTTATTTCATATTTTATATTCGTCCACTCGTGTTCACGCTTCTTTCTCCGTGAAAGGTTCCCAAACCCCACGAAGGTTCTGCTTAGCAACACTAACCCTTCGGCAGCAATTGCAGTTGTTTTATCTTCAATTCTTCCAATACAAAACTTGAGGAGTGCAGAAGTAATAGAACAACAGGTATGGCTTTTTCCTTGCACACTGCTTGACCATGGTCCCCCAGCATCATCAGGAGAAATCCCTGAGTGCAAAGCCAGGAGTTAGACCTGAACATTTGAGATAGATAGATATATTACATCATATAAACAAATATAATTTCTTAAATGGAGCCAGAGCAGCCCAAGAGGTAAGGCACTTGTGTACTTATCTTGCAGACCCTGTCACCCCGTAGGAGTGGTTTCTGAGTGCAGAACCTGAACTAACCCCCTTGAACCCCAAGAGTGTGGCCCAACAATATATTGATTTGGTCATTTGAAACGTTATTTTTTTTTATCATATTCTGGATTTTCATGTTTAACTGAAAATTGATTTTCTTTCTTTCTTTTTTTTTTTTTTTTTTTTTTGTGATTTTTGGGTCACACCCGGCAGTGCTCAGGGGTTATTCCTGGCTCCAGGCTCAGAAATTGCTCCTGGCAGGCACGGGGGACCATATGGGATGCAGGGATTCGAACCGATGACCTCCTGCATGAAAGACAAACGCCTTACCTCCATGCTATCTCTCCGCCCCTGAAAATTGATTTTCATTACCCCTATAAAAAGTAAGAGTTTATTTATTTGGGGGAGAGGGGTTGGCCAAATCCGGCGGTACTCAGGGGTTACTCCTGAGGGGCCGGAGTGGTAGCACAGTTGTAGGGCATTTTGCCTTGCACACGACTGACCCAGAATGGACAAGGGTTTGATCCCACACATCATGTAACATCCCCCGAGCCAGGTGCAATTTCTGAGCACAAAGCCAGGAGTAACTCGAGTGTTACTGGGTGTGGCCCCAAACAAAACAAAACAAAACAAAGAAATAGCTCCTGACAGGCTCCAGGGACCATATAGGTTGGATGCTGGCTATTGAACTCGAGTCTGTCCCAGGGTCAGCCCCGTGCAAAACAAACACCGTCCTACTGTGCTATTGCTCCAGTCCCCCCTCCCAAATAAAAGTTTAAATCAGCTGATGTGGACCAGCCAGAAAGCACAGGTGTTAAAAATCATTTCTCAGCATTTTGACTCAGATCAAGTGTAGTAGTGAAAAATCCGGACGACCCGACCCCCCAGTTGCCCAGCACAGAATAGTGAAAAAGGCACGTGCTCAGCAAATTGCAGGCAAGTTCCAAGTTTAATCTGATCGATCAGAGGTTCGAAACGTGCTCAGAGCAGAGCAGAGGTTGCGAACCCCAAAGTCTGAAATCAAGGGGTTTTTATACAGTTTTCAGGTGGGCTGTGTTATTTTTACAGAGGAAACAGGAATGGGCTTTGATATGGGGGAATCCGGAGGTTTTGGGGGTAAGTGTGAGTAGGGTCCAGACTTCAAGTCTCCAAGTGAGCGGGATCCAGACATTAAGTCTCCAAGATGTCTTCAGCACAATTAATGCAGGGTCTGTAAAACCATGGGGAGCCAGCAAATGGATCAGCACCTGTAACTCAGTAGATAAAAGACAAGCAGGTAGTTAACACAGAGGGGAGGTTGAGGGGGGAACATTGCATTGCATGAGAAAGAGACAGACAACTCCCATCAGGAATGTGTAGGGGAAAATATGTTTTTCACTTCTTTCAGTAGCACACATGGTCGACCCAACTGCCATCACTGCATCGTCCCATATGGTCCCTACGCACTACCAGGAGTGATCTTTAAGCATAAAACAGGCATACTTGTGGTGTGGGATCAACTACATTCCCTGTATACCTTTTTTTTGTTTTGTTTTGGTTTTGGTTTTTCGGCCACACCCGGTGACACTCAGGGGTTACTCCTGGCTATACAATCAGAAATCGCTCCTGGCTTAGGGGACCATATGGGATGCTGGGGGAATCGAACCGCACAGTTTGTCCTAGGCAAGTGGTCCGTAAGCCACATGCGGCTCTTTACACTTTTTAATGCGGCTCTTCTGTGTGCCTGGCGGTGGCTCCAGGAGTCAGGACTCTGCTCCTAGCCGGCAGGCTCCACACAACTCTGATCAGAACCAAGGCCAATGTTCACATTAGTGTTCGTGACTTCGTCAGTCATTGTCAGGATGTAATTTTCTCTACATTGTAAGGCAAATTTTACGGAACTTAACGTTATCGATAAATAATATCATTCTAAAATTTTTGTTTTATTGGTTGTGTTATTTGTATCCTCCTGACTTATGTGGATACTTGCACGCAGAATATTCTCAATAAAAACTTATTGAAACTAAAAACAGTGTACCATCCTATGTATTTTCGGTTTTAAAAATGTAGCTCTCAAAATAAATGTCAATCATGGTTTTGGCGAGATTTGGCTCAGTTGGAAAAAAAAAAAAGGTTGCCCAAAGTCCTAGGCTAACAGGCCCGAGGCAGAGGCCTTACCGCTTACACCACTGCTCTACCCCTCCCCCATACACTCACCTTTTTTTTTTTTTTGGTTTTTGGGTCACACCCGGCAGCGCTCAGGGGTTACTCCTGGCTCCACACTCAGAAATTGCTCCTGGCAGGCTCAGGGGACCATATGGGACGCCGGGATTCGAACCAATGACCTTCTGCATGCAAGGCAAATGCCTTACTCCATGCTATCTCTCCGGCCCCATATACTCACCTTTTAATTGAGAAATCAACGAACTGCTGGCACTCCTTTGGAAGACACCATAGACCAAGGTTACCATATGTGGCCAACCTAGGGAGCACTGGGTACTGTAGAGCATGGAGGGCACTCCTTTCTCACCCTCTGCATGAGCCCAGAGCATATCTTTCTAGTATGGCACCACTCGTATTTCTTTTGGGATTAAATCAACTACATGATTAAGTGGTGATCATTATTCAAAATGCTATAAATCTTAATGTGTCACTTTAGGACTTTTGCATCTGTGCTGAGGAATGTATTTTCCCTTTTCTGTTTCCACAGGTTTTTTTAGCCTTAGAAATTTTCTTTCAGCTTTTGAAATTGAAATGACCAGTTTCTTTGTGTGTATGTGGGGGGAATTGGGCCTCACCTGGCAGTGCTCAGGGGTTACTTCTGGCTCCGTGCTCAAAAATCACTCCTGACAAGCTCGGGGGACCATATGGGATGGCGGGAATTGAGCCTGGTTCGGCCAACGTGCAAGGCAAACACCCTACCTGCTGTACTTTTACTCTGGCCCCTTGAAATAGCCTGTTTCTTGAATATTTGACAGGACTCAAAATCCATCTGGACCTACAGTTTTCTTCATGAAAATTTACCTATTCATTTATTCTTCTTGGTATGTAGGGGTTTCTTTCATTTTCAGTTAGTTTTGATGGGCTGAGGAGATGCGTCAAAGAGCTGAGGCTGGACGGATAATACAGTTTGTACGCTGTTGACTTGGGGTCTATCTCCAATACCACATGATTCCTTGAGCACTTGATATGACTCCACCAAAATAAACAAAAATTTTGTTATTTTAAAACTCAAATTCTATTTAAAGTGTATGTGTGTGGTACTGGAAATAGAACCCAGGACTCATGTATGCAAGACATGCTTTACTATTGAGCCATCATAATCTTGCCCAAGTTTCTTTCATATCACAATTCCATAAGTACAAATACGTATTATTTTCATTAAAGTTTACCTCTAAATTTTCGTTCTGGATCCAAACCCAGCACACTCAGGGGTCATTCCTGGTAGTGTTCAGGGCACCATAAGGGATGCCAGGAATCGAACCCATATTAGCTGCATGTAAAGCAAGCACCCTACTCACTATGCTTTCTCCAGCCCTTTCTTGCTCTCAGCGGTCTCAAACTCGTGGCCCATGGGCCGCAAATGGCCCTCCGTACAACATTTTGTGGCCCTGCTCTAGAAGAATCTTTTGTTTTGTTTTGTTTTAGTTGTTTGGGTCACACATCCCAATGTTCAAGGCTTACTACTGACTTTACACTCAAAGATCACCCCGACTTTGCCTCCTGCGGCCCCAGGTAAATTGAGTTTGAGACTCCTGCAATGGTTTAAAAAATTACAGGTTTTTCTTTGGCCCTTGAGTTTAGAAGTATAATTTTTTTTTTCTTTTTGGTTTTTGGGCCACACCCAGCGATGTTCAGGGGTTCCTCCTGGCTGTCTGCTCAGAAATAGCTCCTGGCAGGCACAGGGGACCCTATGGGACACCGGGATTCGAACCAACCACCTTTGGTCCTGGATCGGCTGCTTGCAAGGCAAACGCCGCTGTGCTATCTCTCCGGGTCCAGCAAAACCTATTTTAAGTTGCCTTTTACTTCCAGTGGCTCTAAAAGAAGTGTTGACATCCCACAGTTCTTTCCATTGTGTGAATGCCTGTTGTCAGATGGGTACCTTGAGGGACTTGATCCCAAATGGGAATATGACTAGTTAGTGTCACGTTTGTGGGGTTCAGAACACACCCAACTCTTTGAGATCTGCCTGAGGGAGAAGCAAAATAGCCAAGTCTCCGCTATTTTGAGATCAGTTCCTGGCTGCACAGTTGGTGGACCTGGTTGCTTGCCCCCTGGGCAGCTGTTAATATTGCAGATCTCCCTCCATATTTGCTTGAGTTAGGCAATTCTGAATCATTTAGTCTGATTACAATGTGTCCATGACATGGGTTTTTTTCTGTTTGGTGAGGGGCCACTCCCAACTGGGTGCTCAGGGAAATTAGGGTGCTGGGGATGGAACGTAGGGTCCTGTGTGCTGAGATGAACTCCAGTTTCCTGAGTCCCTCCCACTGGGCAGAGGTTCTTTATCTCATTGCCCTTCTTGGCCTGTGGGAGGTGGGAGGAGAACTAAGCGGTCAAACTTTTTACCAGTAGATGCTTCTGTTGTCCAAGAACTTTGTCTTTTTTGTTTGTTTGAGGACTACACCTGGCAGTACTCAGGCTGACTTTTGGCTCTGTACAAACCTTAATGAAAAAAGCTCCTGTTCATAACAGGTTGATGCAATATAATTTGAGTTAATGAACAACATCAGTGTCAATGCTATTCTTTTAACTCGACGGTCTTTGGTAGAATAACATTTTTAACAGGTAAGATATGAATTTGAATCTAAATGCATTCCCCTTTATAAAAGACATAGAGAAAAGGGACAAAGAAAATGATGAAGTTTGTTGTTTGAAAGAATAGTTGGATTTCAACAATCTCTTATCAGGCAAATTTGCTTGAAAGAGAATGAATAACACTCCCTAGAAGAAATACACAGTTTATTCAAACATCTCAAAAATCACCAATTACTTACAGAGTATAGTAAAAATAGTCCAAAAAACCCCACAAACATCAAGTAATTTATTTTTAAAGTGACAGTGCAACATAACAAAGCAGTAGCTTGAATGATTACATGGAAAGGATGTATACAAAAGCACCTAGATTTTTTTTGTTTTGTTTTGTTTTTGGGCCACACCCGGTGGTGCTCAGGGGATACTCCTGGCTGTCTGCTCAGAAATAGCTCCTGGCAGGCACGGGGGACCTTATGGGACACCGGGATATGAACCAACCACCTTTGATCCTGGATCGGCTGCTTGCAAGGCAAACGCCGCTGTGCTATCTCTCCAGATATTTTTAATGCAAATTTTCGCTTTTTCCTTTTCTCACATTAATAATTTCAATTTTTTAGATGTAATTTATCAGTTTTTGGTAGATGCAATTATTTGGTAGGTGCTATCATCTGAAATGAAAAGGGTAAGTCTTCTCATTGAACAGCCATGTTGTTTTTATTAAGAATACATCTCTTGGCCCCTCGCCCATAGGCCTCTCAGAGTAGCAGAGGAGCCACAGGCTGAAGCGAGAATGCCATGTGGATTTTTATTGATTTTAATTGAATTTAATTCTAATTCGTTTTGCTAACCTTGGGACACCCTGACTCCTGCCAAACAATAGAAATGCTGATGATTCACTTCCCTATTTTGTTCTAGCATGTCAATGCTGCCAACTCCAGGAAAGGAAGGGGTGGGGTGGGGTGTCGAACCTTGGTCCTTCCTTAGTTAGCGCTTGCAAAGCAGACACCTTACCTCTAGCATCACCTCGCTGGCCCCAAGAATTGATATCTTAACAATAACAATTAATGTACAAATACACATTCTTTTTTGTTGTTTTTTGTTTTTGGATTTTGGTTTTTTGGGGGGTCACACCTGGCAGTGCTCAGGGGCCACTCCTGGCTCTATGCTCAGAAATCGCTCCTGGCAGTTTCGGGGGACCATATGGGGTGCCAGGATTTGAACCAGTGACCTTCTGATGAAAGGCAAAGGCTTTATCTCCATGCTATGTCTCCGGCCACAGGCCCTGTAATTCTTAATTATAAAAATAACCTGAGCATTATAACCCCTTAGTCTAAAATCTTATAAGAGTCACATATATGTTTATAATTAGGGGTCAAGGGGTGGCCCATACCTGTCCTTACTGAGAGTTTTTACTCCCAGCTCTGGGCTCAGGGATCACTCCTGACCATGTTCAGGGGACAATATAGGCTGACTCGGATTAAACCTGGTCAACCATACACAAGATGAAGCTGCTCAATGTTTCTATGGAGCGCAGGACAGACAGACCATCCTCATCCGTTTTCATAAATATCTTTTGATCAACACAAAATATTTTTTAATCCTGTTTGTACTCTTTCTCTTTGCCAGGGTTAGCGTGAAACTTTTTATCTTGATTTTAATGAAATAAAGGAATTCTATTTTTGCTAAAAAAAAAAAAAAAAAGAATACATCTCTTGGGGCTGGAGAGATAGCACAGCGGTGTTTGCCTTGCAAGCAGCCGATCCAGGACCAAAGGTGATTGGTTCGAATCCCAGTGTCCAATATGGTCCCCTGTGCCTGCCAGGAGCTATTTCTGAGCAGACAACCAGGAGTAACCCCTGAGCACTGCCGGGTGTGGCCCAAAAAACAAAAAACAAAACAAAAGAATACATCTATTTATTCCTAAGAATAGTCATCTTTTCATTGCATAATTTCATCAGTCTAATCTTCTTTACATACCTCAAACTTTTTAATAGAGACTGGTGCATATTGATTCTACTTATTTATCTTTACCGTTATTGAGGTTATTTGCAGCTGTGCTTCTAATTAATCACAAGTCATGGAACAGCCACTTGTTCTGCCATTACTTTACTTCCCTTTATCCATAGTCAATGTGAGGGTATCAAACTATTAGGTCAGACTATAATTACACAGTGAAAATCAGAAATGGAAGTAAAAAAATTTTTATGCTTTGAATTGCTATTCATATATGACAATGACAAGCTGATTTAATTTTTAAATAATTTTTAAAATAGAAGATCAAAATCCCTTTTCCAACAAAAATATGGCAAATATACTGTACACTAACTATAGCCTGACAAGCATCTTAATAGAATTCCAGTGGACACAAGGAATAAGAACCATTCAAATTACACTGAGAATCATTTTCTACATCCAGCCAACTATAACCAGTTCAGTAAGTGCCACAGAGCTAAATGTTTTTGAAACTGACCAAAGGGGTAGAAGAAGCACATGGTGATGCTGGACCAGCAGGACTGAGATCAACTGCAGGGCTGAGGTAGGATGGGGAAGGGGAAACTTAAGGGAGAGCGATGGGTGCTAACTTTTTAAAAATGCTGAAACATCTGCCTGAGGAAAATCCTTTCTTCTTTTATCTGGGCTCTGAATTTTCCCCTTTTACTTATTCTGGTCTCATATGCCTAATTACAGTTCAGGTAATCTGGCTTTCCATCCTCTTTGTTAGCGATCCAGGGTCAGCACTGAATGAGGAGAAGCAGAGGTCCTTGGAATCTGAGTGTCAGATATTAGGGCTGGTGGGCAGTGCTCCTCACTGCCCACCTCATGATTGTCCAGCACCAAACTAGACTGAATCCTAAGACATGCAAAAGCAAAAGAGAGGAAGAACTGGAAGAGAGGTATCAAAACACATTGCAGATATCGAATGGCATACTGTTTTCTTAATAAATATCTATAAAAATATATACAAAAGTGGTAGATCATTTTATAATATTGGTCAATATGCTAGCAAACTATTAAATAAGTAGCTACATCAATATCTTGGTTTTGAATTATATAGAGAAATTCCACCCCTTTTTGGGGCCAGGCATGAGGTGCTCAGGAGCCATGTCCAATAGGGCTCAGGGGACCATGGAGCCAGGTATGTACCCAGGTCTCCCATATGCAGAGTACATGATCTTCCTGGTTCCTTCAAAAAATATGCTAGAGGGGATTAGATATAATTAAAAAAGAGTAGTTTCAATCTTTCTGGTTTTGGTAATAATGGACCTGAATAAATCAGCCACTATGGTCTATAAATTTAAAGGGCTTTTTATAAAAAATGTCTTCTGATACTAAATCCAGATCCTATAGTTATAAACTAATAAGAATGATTGCAAACAGAAAAGTCATAAATGGTGTGTCCCAAATCAAAAGATTAAAAAACAGGATCCGGAGAGATAGTACAGCAGTAGGGCATTTGCTTTGCAAGCAGCCGACCTAGGACCAACAGTGGTTCGAATACCAGCGTCCCATATAGTCCCCGTGTCTGCCAGGAGTAACCCCTGAGTGCCACCGAGTGCGGCCCAAAAACCAAAAACCAAAAAAAAAAAAAAAAGATTAAAAAACAGAACTAAGTTTCCAATCCCTTCAACAGGAAAGAAGGGAATCAGCACCATTCTCAAGGTCTCCTGTCTAGACACTAGAATAATATCGACTCTATATCTTTCTCCTCTACTGTTTCATGATTCAATCTCTACCTGTATGAAATATAACCATTTTTCACAAGACAAAAAGAATAAAATACATTCATACAAATGGAGTTAGTTTAGCAGGACCTTCTAATTAAGGGCTTCTTGAAACCCTCCTACAAGCTTCTAAAATACAGCCAATACAGACAAAACATTTCCCCTAATACTAAAATATCCCAAGAAATTAAAAAATCAACATCATGGGGAAAAAGGTATAAATTCATCAGCACCAAAAAGAAAATGGTAAAAGGTCTTCCATTGTATCCTATTATCTTGTGTTGATGAACAAATTCAAATCTCTCCTCTAGAAAAAATTGTCTAATGTAAACCCCTTTAGGAAAGAGAAAAGGTAATTCTGGAAGCTGAGTGATGATACAGTGGATAGGGGTCTTCCTTTGTAAGCAGCTAACCAGGTTCAATCCCCAGCATCCTGTATTGTTCCTCCAGCCTACCAGGAATAATTCCTGAGTGCAGAGCCAGAAGTAAGCCCTGAGCACTGCCAGGTGTGGGCCCCCAAAAACCAAAACCAAAACCAAACAAAAAGGCAACTCAGCAACTGACTCAGCTTTACACATTGGTCTACTAAAAACAAACATACAAACAACACCCCCCCCCCAAAAAAAAACAACTTGTTTTAAAGAGATTTCAAGGCTTGGGGGCTAATTTTAACATTTTTCAGAGGTATAGTTACAGATTACACTATCTTCCTTCCCTACTCCAATACTTGCTAAATAGAAAGTATCAAATTTAACTTTATCCTAGTAATTTTTTAGTTACCATTCCAGAGGTTGCACACAATCACAATATAACATCTCAGATTCAAGTAAGGCTCTAGCAGTAGTTCAAATGATCTAAAGGTTGTCATACAAAATCCTGGTTGTGTCTCTTGCCCATCAGATGATCTGTTGGCAGTGGCAGCTCAGATCACATACAGTCAACCACAGTGCTTGCTCCATGGCCTACATCGCGAATCTGGCTGGTCAAGCAGGCGCACACAGCCACTCCTGCGCCAGCTCTGCAGTGAGACACAGATCCAACAAGTTCCCATCTGAAAAGCAGAGATCGAACAGAGCTTAAAGCAGAGTATGAGGGCCCGGAGAGATAGCACAGCGGCGTTTGCCTTGCAAGCAGCCGATCCAGGACCAAAGGTGGTTGGTTCGAATCCCGGTGTCCCATATGGTCCCCCGTGCCTGCCAGGAGCTATTTCTGAGCAGACAGCCAGGAATAACCCCTGAGCACCGCCGGGTGCGGCCCAAAAACCAAAAAAAAAAAAAAAAAAAAAAAAAAAGCAGAGTATGACCAACCTGACTCAAAGCATCATCCCAACAGACAACCTTCATAATAGGAGGCTGGTTTTGAGAAGAAAAAAAAAAAATCCGTGGGTAATAAAATCCCCCCCCCCAAGGCTTTAACTAAACAGCTCTGTTTAGCTCCATTTTGCCACCAAAGTTTCAGACGCACCCCCCTGAAGCACAGGGCAGAGATGGAAATTACCTGTTCAGCACTGGATCAAATGCTTCCACCGTATTCAGATAGGAATTGCCATTATGGCCGCCAACTGCAAAGATTTTGCCCATCACTGTTGCAATTCCCACTCCTCCCCGAGGAGTGGTAAGTGCTGCTACATGATCCCACTTGTTGCTCCGAGGGTCATAGCGTTCCACTGAACTCAGCGGAGAGTTATCGTCAAACCCACCTAGGGAAAGAGGGATGGAAGGAAACAGCACTGTATGTCAGAAATTAAACACACTCTCTTCCATGTTAGTTTCTTGACCTATCGTTTAATAGTTCCTAAAAGTTTATTTAGAGAAACTTAGGGCAATATGAGGGAAAATATGAGGGAAAAAAAGAAAAATGTGCAGTAATATAAAAGACATATATATATAGGCAATATAGGCAAATCTCCAAGATAGAGAATGTTTGCAATCTATTCTTTGAAATACAATTTAGAAAATAGAGACATTGGGAAAAATATAAACCACATTTTTGTTTGTTTGTTTGTTTTTGAGTCACACCTGGCAGTGCTCAGGGGTTTACTCCTAGCTCTATGCTCAGAAATTGCTCCTGGCAGGCTTGGGGGACCATATGGGATACCAGGATTCGAACCACCATCCTTCTGCATGCAAGACAAACGCCCTATCTCCATGCTATCTCTCAGGCCCAAAAAGTAGACTTTATCTACAATTCAAAATAAAATAGTATCCCAATAATAAAGCTTAAAGTTCCAGTTTTGGCCCATCTAGCCCACTGCATCCCAACTCTGCCCTAGCACTATTGGCCACTATAAAAATAATGAGGGTGATGTGAAAGCAAGTCTTCGGGCTGCTCCACTTGAGCTTATCTGCAGTATACCGTATATACTTGAATTTAAGCCGAGTTTTTCTGGCACAAAATTTGTGCCAAAAAACCCAAACTCAGCTTATACCCAGGTCATACAGGTTATTCGATTCAGTGTGCACGCAATGAGTCAAATGCACAGTCTCCAGTTGTCCTCTGCCGTCTACTAGAAGGGGCGGTGCTTCAGCTCAGTCCACAGTTGAGGCTGAACAGGTAGGCGGCTGAACTGAACTGGATGCCACTGAACTTTTTAACCCACAATATTCTGCACTTTGTCTGAGACTGACAGCAGTGATGATGATATCTGCGAACTCCGTGATGATGACAATGTCTATGCTGATATGCTCACATCAGATACAGCTGAAGTTCTGGAGGAGGAATCCAGTTTTGAAGGACAATAACCTTTGTGATTAGCTTGATTACCTGTTAAGCTATGGTTTTTTGCACTTTATTTAAAGTGTTAAAGTTACTGTTGCTAGTTTACAGTTTTTCTTTAGCAATAAATATTGAAAAACATTTAACCTACTGATTCCTCTATTACTGTAATTGTTTTGGGTATATATATATTAGTTTGTTTGTTTGGGGAGTCACACCCGGCAGCACTTAGGGGTTACTCCTGGCTCTACGCTCAGAAATCACTCATGGCAAGCTCAGGGGACCATCTGGGATGCCGGGATTTGAACCACTGTCCTGCACACAAGGCAAACGCCTTACCTCCATGCTATCTCTCCGGCCCCTGTTTTGGGTATAAATTTTTATTTTTGAATTTTACCAGTGGCTGCTGCATTTTCCACCTCGGTTTATAGTCGAGTCACTAAGTTTTCCCAGTTTTTAGAGTAAAATTGGGGGGGCAGCTTATACGCGAATATATACGATACTTTGTTACTGTGCTTTTTATGACATGGTCTTTGTATATCTCATAATCAATTAAACTACAAATTCCATCCACTCACCAACAACATATAGGCAACCATGGAGCTCACTAACTCCATTGCCTGCTCTTCGCTGACCCATTTCTTTCACTTCTATCCACTTATCTAGGTGTGGATCATATCTCTCCACACTAGATAGAGAAGCCACTCCATCATTGCCACCAACTGCATAAACATGGCTCTAAATGAAGAAAAAATAAGAACATGTGAAATTTCCAACTGACTTCCATCTTGGCCTAACAGTAGGCCAGAAGGTACAATAAAGCAGCTCTTTACAGAATAGGAAGCCCTCTAATAAACAGCCACATTCTAGAGTTATGCACACAGCAGATCTCCTCTTATCTGCAGAGAGATATGTTCCACTCAGCCAATGAACTGTACGTGACTTACCATGAGAGCCGCAGAGCCAACTCCTCCCCGGGGAGCATTCATTGGTGCGACCGAGCTCCACTGGTCGGACTCTATGTCATATCTCTCCACATCACTGAAACAAGTGTTGTCATCTAACCCTCCAATGGC